>NW_012117188.1:260589-312754 GCF_000951035.1 Colobus angolensis palliatus
GGGTGCTGACGAGTTGATTGGTACAGCACACCAACATGGCACAAGTATACATATGTAACAAACCTGCACATTATGCACATGTACCCTAGAACTTAAAGTATAAAAAAAAAGAAATTATTGGGACAAAAAAGAAATCAAAACTGAAATTATAAGCTACCCAGAAATTAATGAAAATAAGAACTTTCTCAAAGATTATGACATGCAATTAAAATTATTTTCAGAAACATAGAGAGCCTTAAATGATTTTAATAGTAAGGACTGTAAATAAAGTAAACATTTGAATTTACAAATCTAGAGCTAGTATAACATTAAAAAGTGAGTAAAAGTAAAGAAAATTAGTAACTCTGAACATCTACAGCATTAGGATAAAGAGAAGATAAAATAAGTCTGAGAAAATTAAAGGTATACAAGAATATGACATGTTTTGGGTGAATGAATTTGAAAATCCAAAAGAAATGGATGCTTTTTGGAAAATGCAAATTAACAAAATTGCCACAAGAAGCCAGAAAATCTGAGATGAAAAGGCACAAGAATAACTTACAAATTGTTAAAAATTGACTATTTGTATTAAAAAGCGAATTCAACATCAATTTAAATAATGACATTGATAAATTCAGGGTGAAGAACTTTGATTAAACACATGGAAACCGCTGATTACATTCAACTGCCATTCAGTTTAAAAAATTAAGCAAAGGACTAAAGGCAAACTGCTAGAACAGCATAAAGAACATTTATTAGAAGCACAAACAGCAAACATAATATTAAGTTAAAACTCTAAATTAATTCACCAAAATCAAGTTCCTCAATCATTACTATTTACATTGTTTTAATGATTAAATTTAAAATATTTTCAGATAAGAGAATTGTGTAGAGTATCTAAGAATTTTTTAAAAATTATTATAGCTAATAAGAAAATTCAGTAAAATGAATAGGTATAAGAAATATGCAGAAATCAACAGTTTTCCTTTATATTAGCAATAGACATTTGGAAACTGAAATTGACTATTCAGTTCAAAATATTGACAAGAAGTATAAAATAATGTAACAAATGTAATGGAGGTAAAATGAGACCTGGATAGTAAACTATACCATGTTATTGGACAAGATGACTTAACTAATGCAAACTCATTTAGTTCTTCCCAAACCAACATATTTCATGTTTAGTGTACTGCACTGACCTTATAGTACTGTCTCCCACATATTATTAACCTCATCATAGATATAAAAATATTCTCTACACAGGAAAGGACTTTATTGGGTTTGCTCACCACTCTACCCCTCATTGTTAATACAACACTTAATGCAAAAAGAAAAAAAAATTAATTTTGTTGAATAAAAGCTATGCCATGGATCACACTTTACAAATAAAGAGTTGAGGTCTAGAAAGGTAAAGTGACTGCAGGGACACAGCTGCTGCTTTTTTTTTTCCTTCAACTTTTATTTTAAGTAGCAGGGTACATGTGTAGGATATGCAGGTTTGTTACATAGGTAAATGTGTGCCATGGTGTTTTGCCATATAGATCATCCCATCACCTAGGTATTAAGCCCAGCATCTATTAGCTATTCTTCCTGATGCTCTCGCTACGCCCATACCCCAAAAGGCCGTCTGCATGTGTTGTTACCCCAATGGTGTCCATGTGTGTTCATTGTTCAGCTCCCACTTACAAGTGAGAATATGCAGTGTTTGGTTTTCTGTTCCTGCATTAGCTTGCTGAGGATAATGGCTTCCAAATCAGTCCAGGTCCCTGCAAAGAACATGATCTCTTTTCTTTATATGGCTGCATAGTATAGTATGGTTTATATGTACCACATTTTCTTTATTCAGTCTATAATTGGTAGGTATTTCGGTTGATTCCATGTCTTTGCTATTGTGAACAGTGAAGCAATGAACATAACACACACGTTTCTTTATAACAGAATGATTTATGTTCCCATGGGTATATACCCAGCAATGGGATTGCATGGTCAAATGGTATTTCTGCCTCTAGGTCTCTGAGGAATTGCCACACTGTCTTCCAAAATGGTTGAACTAATTTATACTCCCACCAACAGTGTAAAAGTGTTCCTTTTTCTCTACAACCTTGCTAGCATTTTTTTTTTCCTTTAATTTTTAGTAATAAGTCATTCTGACTGGAGTGAGATAGTATCTCATTATGGTTTTGATTTGCATTTCTCTAATGATCATAATGATCAGTGATGTTGAGCTTTTTTTTTTTTTCTTTTTGTTAGTGGAGTCACGCTGTGCTGCCCAGGCTGGAGTGCTGGAGTGCAGTGGTGTGACCTCAGCTCACTGCAACCTCCACTCCCTGGGTTCAAGTGATTCTCCTGCCTCAGCCTTCCAAGCAGATGAGATTACAGGTGCATGCCACCATGCCTAGCAAATTTTTGTATTTTTGTAAAGTTCAGGTTTCACCGTGTTGGCCAGGCTGGTCTCGAACTCTTGACCTGAAGTAATCCACCTGCCTTAGCCTCCCAAAGTGCTGGGATTATAGGTGTGAGCCACTGCCCCTGGAGATTTTCTTCATATTTGTTGGCCACATGTATGTCTTCTTTTGAGAAGTGTCTGTTCGTGCCCTTTGCCCACTTTTTAATGGGGTTAGTTTTTTCTTGTAAATATGCTTAAGTTCCTTACAGACTCTGGATATTAGTCATTTGTCAGATGGATATATTGCAAATATTTTCTCACATTCTGTAGGTTGTCTATTCATTCTGATGATAGTTTTTGGACACAGCCGCTTCTAAGTGTATTTGAAAGAAACACGGAAGGTTCTTTGTATTGGGATGTTGTTTTTCAAAGGTAAACTTTCCTCTCTGTAGTGGAAAGAGCATCCCTACAAAACTATAGACAGAAGAGATGGGTCCTAGGGCTTAGCTACTAACTAGAGTTTTGCAGCCTGAGCTGAGTCACTTCATTTCTCCTGATTCAGGTTTTCTGCTAATAACATTAGGGTGCTGTATAGCTGAATGATATCAAAGAATTATATCCTTAATTCCTTACTGTTAGGTGGGATAACGGAATTGCAGTTTATGAAAAGAATCCTTTTATAAAGAAATTTGAAAATAATCTTTCAGATAATGCCAAAATGTTTATGGATGGAATACATGTAGCATTTGCTTCAAAATAATCTGAGGAGAAGGGAAATTGAGTACAGATGAAACAAGACTTACCATAAGTGGATATCTGTCTAAGCTAGATGTATGCATTTACTATTCTCTTTTTATAGAGACTATATTTAAACATTTTTTCAAAAGTGTTGATCAAGATGATCTCTAAACCAAAAGAACAGAGAAAGGTTTCGCCAACTGGGAATGCGAAATTCAGTCATTTAATAAAATTCAGTCTTCAGGATTCATTAGCTTTTAGCTGCAGGGTCACCAGCAGTAGTCATTAGCCCTTTGGTTTCATTCCCTGCTAAGTCATATCAGCAACACTATGATTTATCATATTACTAATAATGGGTTTCGAGGAAGCCTCATCTACCATTTTTAATATGTCTTCTCCTCCTTTTAAGTGAGCTGTTTAATGAGAAGAGGATGCTGCAGTCATACAAATGCATCATTAGCCAAAAGGATATTTATAGCAAATATCAAACTCACTCATTGTTCATGAGAGAGACAGAGATCGACTGATTCAAAAATGACCAAAATCCCACTCTATGCAAAGAAGTCTGCCTTTCAACAACAGAGGAGATGGAGAATATTTTATTAAATTCTTACAAGAGTGTCTGGTAGGCAGTGTAGCAGCATGGTTTGGAATCAGGTATCTAGCTCACCTTTCTTTCAGTCCATGGGTTGAATATATCCACGTTCCAGTGAAGAAACAAAGTCTTAGAGGTAAGCAGTTGTTCAAAATATATCATATGAAACACAGCAAGGAAGGAAATATTTCCTTTCCTCCAGATAAAAAGACTCAGGTAGCAATCAAAAGGCAAAATCTCTGTAAGATTATTGAAGATGGAGAAAGTCTTTCACATTCTCATGTCCCTTTGCTTCTGTCAAAGGTTAACATGTGTGAGGGCCTAGGCTGGGTGAAATGGCTTGCTAATGAATTTGCTTTTGCTCCTTTCAGATATTAATCTTTTTAAAAATTATCTTCAGTATTCCTCCCTTTGCAATAATTCTGATATTTCTCCAATTGTGCTTCAATGTTTCCCATTTAGCAAGTATTGCAAGATAATTTTATAAACATTCTTTGTGGAGGGCCTGAAATTTTCCAAAGAATTCTTTGATTGGTAGATTATAAAAAACAAAATGGGTAAATAAAAGGGATAAAGTACTTCATATATGACATTTAGGTTAATTATAAGTGACTGGGCAGTAGAAACTTTTGAATTTGGGTAAAAGATTAAAAAAAACAGGATGCAGAAGAACAAACATGCAAATGGTCCACCTACAATAAAATCCCACCACGAACAACAGTCATGTATACTCAACATATATCCTTCAAACTACAACAGGCTTTAGCTGACAACCATTTCTTCATAAGGCTTACAGAATGCTATACAGATTTTTCTGTATTTTGCACGTTGTTTTGCTTCCATTCTGAAAGGCAGTTAAATATCCCCAAAAGTACCTGTGGCAGAATGTGAAGCACATAAGAGCAAAGAAGACTGTACTTTCACTTCTCTTTCCATCACTTGCCACAGATGTGAACTTGAATAGTTAACTCCCTTGGCCTGAATCTCTTCATCTATAATAACAGGAATATTTGTATTTAACTCAGTTTCTGTGAGAATAAAATGGCAATAAATATTCAGAACCTGGCCAGTGGCATATGCTTAATAACTGTTAGTTCCCTCCTTGTAAAAATAGATTTAGAATTTAGCTGTGGCTTTTAAACCTTAATCATAGCTTTTAATCATTGACAGGATCTTTCAAGTAAGAGAAATTTTCCTCACAAAATGAATATATCAAATATGTCAGTTTCTAAATATACCTGTAGTCTGAAAAATATCAGGTGTAAATAAGGAAACTAAACATTAATTTTCAGTATGTTTTCCAGATAGTCATAGATAAAACTATTATTGGATAACCAAATATAGCACCCAGGAAAAGTATAATCAATAGCTTATGTTTCTAATAACATCCTAAATTGGTGAATCACTAATAAAAAGTTGCCTTTCTGAAAAAAATGCATGTCCATTTGTTAAATCGCATGAGAGGAAAGAATATTTTGCTCTTGGAAATTCTGAAGACATTAAATGCACTTTTAATCAGCACAGGAAGTAAAGCTCCATCCCAATGGGTCAGTATTTTTATTCTCTAGTAGGGCAACAGGGCTTGGCTGGGTTCTTCCACAGTCCTCTGTGGAAAACAGAACAGGCTAGGGGGAACCGCCCAGAGGTATTAGAACCATAGATGGAAAACACCCTTATATGCACCAAGGCTTAACTGAATATGAGCTTAAATGGGCAAATATGTTGGAAACATATTAGAGTTTTTTTCCTCATTTTTAAAGATTACTTAAAAAGACAGTTGACTGTTTAGAGCAAAAATAATAGCAAAATATTGTAAGATTTATATCATGTGCAGAATTAAATATGATAAATAGGGAGGATTAATGGCAACAAGAAAAAGCCAGGTTCATGAGCAAAAGTGGTGGTAATCATATGTTAGATGAGATCTTACTGTCTCACTTTTGACTGATAGAAGAGCTACGAGATACCAGCATGTAGGATAGATGCGCAGAAGTAGAATTTACAAAGGCAATAGTCAAAAGCACATCCCAAGGCTCTTGGGACCCTCAGCAGGACCAAGGAATACAGTATAGGAATAGCAAAGGTTTTGTATGAAGGATTTATTTGATGAAAAGTATCCTACCTACCCCCACATTTCTCAGCAACCAAGGAAGGGGTAAGAGTATGCCTGCTGCTCACTCCATTGACAACTCAGAGCCTGAAAGATGGGGAGTGCAGATAGGGAGTGCTGCCTGACTCCTACCTGAGAAAGTTAAAGGGGTTGTTTCGAGGAAGTAACTACACTATCACTGGAGGCAGTACAAGAAATGTGAGTGCTTCCCACATGGGGGCCATGTGAGAGAGGACCAACCTCAACAGGTTTTAATGCTTTGTCAACAGGATAGCCCAGGAAGAGGGACCCCACCGGTAAGAGTCTACGTGTTAAGTGGACCACAGAAAAGTCAGAAGCTGCTGGAGAAGCATCCAGCCATCACCCACAGGAGCAGCTGCTGCAGGAGGAACCAAGAAGGGGGTCTCTAAAGATGACCGCTCACCCCACTCCACATACACAGAGGGATCAGCTTTAAATACTTTTATGGACCAGAGATCATGGAGCCAGCAAACAGTATTACCAGTCTCCTGCTATGTAAAATCTTTCCTGCCCTATTTCCTTGCCTTCCCTTTCTCTTGAATTTTGATCCTGGTGGACGCCAAACAGTGAGCTAGAAGAGGAGGGGAGTAGAGAAAGAGCAAAACAATACCATATAACCTTCTTCAAATGCAGGCAGACTGTAGCTGGGAGATCAAAAACGAGGAAATGCATTGCTTTTGAATGATTATTAAAGCATTGTTCACTGTTTTGGAATGAACCCTCTAATGTCTGAATGAAGACTGAGTTTATGAATTAAAGTGACCTAAGAGCTGTTTATCTTCCTGGAGTAAGCTGAAATGTCATGCAGCCTGAGTATTCATTAATGGCAGAGGAAAAGCTTCCCTAACAGAATAGGTTAAAGAGTACCACAGGAGATAAAAATAGCTGTGCTTTTATTCTATCCCACATCTAGAGTTTGTTCAAAATATTATAAACAGAAGAGGTAAACACACATTCACATACACGCTTGTTACAATGGCTCTCCTAAGATACATTCACTAGCACAGAATAGTCATTATCAATGTTGTTTTTTTAATATAACTAAAGAGAGCAACACTGGAATTTGATGAGAGATAATTGCTAGAAGCCAAAAGGAAGGTCTCCAAAACAAGAAGAAAACGATTAAATGCCCTCCAGAAGAGTAAGGTACGGCTGCCCTTTAAACAATCCCAGAGAGCAGCTTTTAAAAGAAAAGCCAAATTACAGAAGAAAATAATAAAGCTTTTAAAAAGCTGATCTCAGTGTTGGTAATAGAGTAGAAACAGTGTGAAAGTAAACTGGGATAATTTTTCTGGCCAGTAACTCAGTGATACATCAAAATCCCTAAAATACTGACAAAGATATTCTATTTCTAGGGATTTGTACTAAGAAAACCATCGGTAAATACACAACGACATAAATTCAAACATGTTATTAATGATATTAAACAGTTAGAAAAACCAAACTGACACGAAAAAGTAGCTTTCAGACATTAGACAACACACAGTATGGGACTACCTGGGACTACCATTTTGAAAGAAGAGAAGCCAACAAGATAGGTCTACAATTTCCCCCAGCTTACTGCCTGGAGAGAATTTGTAAGCTGCAGTACAGGAAGTGAAACCCAGCAATTTTGTTGGCTTTAGAGAGCCTGAGGCAACTACAATTTGAGATCTGAAAATACCAGAAAGGAGGTATTATACAGAGTGAGAGCTCAGATTTGCAGAGGAAGAAGGTCTCACGTCTTTGGCAGAGTATGGATATGTGCATACATGAGAAGAAATTAGTCATAGCCTGAAAAAGAACCACTAAGCAAGCATTAGACAAAAAGAAGAAGAAGAAAAAAAAAGGCTCAAAACTACCACAAGTCTAGGCACAATTCACAATCCTACCAAACAGTGAGGAAAGATTGTGTAATATATGGAGCATCAGGCAGAGTCCTCTGAAGAAAACTGCCTCAGTAGTGGGGCTAAATTAGACTGCAACTAAAGGCTACTCTCAACTAATCTTAACACAGCTTAAAAGGAAATACTGAAAAAGATCAACCTGAGAGACATCCACAGATTTTATACCACAAGAAACATCCAAGGATGTCCTTCAAGCAGAAGGAAAACAACATCAAACAGCAATCTAGATCTGTGCATAGAAAAAGTGCAACAAACAGAAAATATGTTGGAAAAATACAAAAGATTTTTCCTCATTTTTAAAGATTACTTAAAAAGATAGTCGAGTGTTTACAGCAAAAATAAGAGCATAAACCTTATGGTTTATGTCACATGCAGAATTAAATATCACTAAAGAACACACACAATAAGGGCAGAAAATAGAAGTTTACTATTGTACAATTCTTACATTATATATAAAGTCATATACTACTTGAAGTAGATTGTGATAAAATACATATATGGTAGACCCTAGAGAAGCCACTAAAAAGTAATCCAACAGTAAAGATAAAATACTCAAAAAATACTTAACTGATCCCAAAGAAATCAAAGGGCAAAAAGGATAGATGAAGTAAACAGAAAAAAAAAAAAAACCTGATAGATTTAAACCCAACCATATTGATAACTACATTAAATGTAAATGGTCTAAACCTCCAATTATGATTTAGAGATTATAAGATAACAATCTAACGATATGATTACAAAAACTTACTTAAAAATAAAGGTGTTCACAGGTTATAGGCAGAAGAATGGAGAAACATACTTTGAAGAGTGACTATATCAGCATCAGACAGTAGACTTCAATATAAGGAATATTATTGAAGAGACAAAATGACAGATCAATTCATCAAGAGAATGTAAGCTTAAACGTGTATGAATGCAAGCAGTGACAGCTTTAAAGCAGATAAAGCAAAAAGTCATATAACTGAAAGAAAAACAGAAAAATCCACAATTACAGCTGAAGATCTCAAGACTACTCTCTCAGTAATTGATAAGACACAGAACACTTGAACAATACTAACTGCCTGTTTGATCCAATTGGCACTTATAGAACATTGTACCCGGCCGGGTGCGGTGGCTCAAGCCTGTAATCCCAGCACTTTGCGAGGCCGAGACGGGCGGATCACGAGGTCAGGAGATCAAGAGCATCCTGGCTAACATGGTGAAACCCCGTCTCTACTAAAAAATACAAAAAACTAGCCGGGCGAGGTGGCGGGCGCCTATAGTCCCAGCTACTAGGGAGGCTGAGGCAGGAGAATGGCATAAACCCGGGAGGCAGAGCTTGCAGTGAGCTGAGATCCGGCCACTGCACTCCAGCCTGGGCGACAGAGTGAGACTCCGTCTCAAAAAAAAAAAAAAGGACATTGTACCCAACAAGAGCAGAATATATATTCAAGTGCAAATGGAACAGTTACTAAAATAGACTACATTCTGGGCCATAAACAAGTCTCAAGTTTAAAAGGACTGAAATCATAAAGTGTGTTCTCTCACCTCAAAATAATTAAACTGAAAAATTTTTTAAGGTTATGTGGAAAATCACCAAGTATTTGGAAACTGACATACTTTTAAATAAACAATGGGCCATACAAAAAATAACAAGGAAAATTAGAAAGTATTTTGAAGAGACTGAAACAATATAAAAATCTGTAGGACATTACTTGCTTATATTAGAGAAAAAAAGTGTCAAATCAATGATCTAAGGCAGGAGTTGGCAAACTTTTTCTGTAAAGGGCCAAATGGTAAACATTTTAGGCTTTGCAAGCCACACAGTTCCTAACCTAACTACTTAAATCTGCTGTGGCAGTACAAAAGCAGCCATAAACAATACGTAAATGAGTGGATATGGCTATGTTCCAAGAAAAATTTACAAAATAGGCAGTGGGCCAGATTTGGTACAGGGAACACAGTTTGCTGACCCCTGTTAGAATATCAGCTCCATAAATGCAGAGAATTTTGTCTGTTTTGTTAACTACTGCATCCCCCAAAACATTATCCTTTATATCTAATAGTGCCTGACCCTTAATATATGCCAGATCAATACATGTTGAATGAATTAGTGAATTCAATCCTCAGAACAAGCATGAGTTAAAAATTGTCATTTTACCAATGAATATACTATAACAGTGATACACTACATGATCAATAAGTAAAGAACCAGTATTTATGCTCAAGTCTGTCTAATTCCAAAGTTTTACGAGCTTTCCACTACGTTACATCAATAAGACAAAGGCATTACTAATTGTAAAAGTTTCATATGACCTCATATGGATTTTCCACCTGTCTTTCTTTTCCTGAACCTCAGGACCAAATGAACAATACACTCAAGTTAAAACAATATCTAGAGATTTATGCTTATTTCTTCACCTATGTCATAATATATTTAAATATCTATATTTTGGATTAATATTTGGATTACAATTGATGCAACTAAACAGATTGAATCTTGAACACAAACTCCCTTGTAGTTTTATAACCAGGAATACTAGAGACTTAACTTATTTAAAACAGGTAGCATGTCGAGAGAACCCAATCAATTTTATGTGCTCAAATACATAGCACATATGAGTATGACATTAATTCGTATTTATTCTTTTCAAATACACAAAGATGTGAAAAAATGTGAGGGAGTAAAGGAAAAAAAAAAGACACCAAAAGTGTCCCATTCTTTCTTGCTCTAAGAATGCCTCATTCAATCCTCTCCACATAGAGGAGGGCTCTTGGCTCTTGTGCCACTCATGTACTGCAGCCCTGTCCAGTGGGCTGCTATTTTGTGCTTTCATAACCAGCTCTCATTGCTGACCATACACATATGCTTCCCTTCATAAGTCAATAATCAATGCCAGCTGTTCTCCAAAAATAGGCATTCAGAAGGCACTAGAGCAGCTCTGAATATAGATTCAGCGGACTGCACATCTTTCCATCATTTATTTGCTTGCCTGGGGTTTTACCATCATCACAATCAACAGGGAGCTTGAAGGAGCCAACTACTGTTTTGTCAAGTTTTCCTCCTTTGGATGCTCAGGGTAGAACTGCTAAAAATCTGTGTACATGAGACCAACACTGCATACTAAGAAGCTATTAAAGGGTAAGACAAATAGCACCCACACTGTTTGCTTGCCCTGAAGGCTTAATGTTTATTGTAATCTGATGCTGTAATGATTGATGATGATGTCATGATGCTGAGAACTCATGGCTCATACAGCCATTGAAAGATTATTAAACTCAGGAAAAAGATAAAAGTAAATGAAAAATGATATAGTAAAGTTGAATTTTTCAGCTTCTTGACTGCCAGATCTTGCAATAAAAACATATTTAAATTATATAAGTCAACAAATCTTTGGGACAAATAAAAATAGATAGCTTACTGAAATTACATAAGGAAGGTAAACTCTATCTTTATCCATAACGAATAAATGAAAAAAATGTGCCCTCAAAGGGCTTAATTTTGGTGCTTGAATAGGGACTTAGGATAAGCAGGTTGTACTGGCTCCTGTAAAATCATCTCGCTTATACCAGCGTATTTTAATGTAAATATTTCCATTTTAACTTTAAGTAACAGAGCATTACTTAATAGCTACTATTTAGAGAGTGCTTGCAGTGTTCACTTCATTTTCTTCTCACTTAATCCTAGCCAAAACATGTGCTCCAGATCACATAATTTGTAAGGGGTAGGGCTGAAATTAAAACCAAACTAAACCTCATGGAGTAGATTCTGAAGCTGCCCTGAGTCTCAAACAGTGAAAATATGCATGGTGCATCCCATACAAAGAAGTTAGGAAATGATTATCAGTTATGAAAGTAACAAAAAAATTGCTAATCAGAAGTAACACTACCAACTTCCACTACCAAAACAGTGGAACCACACCCCAGAACACTTCTTATGCTTAATTTTTCTCAACTAGATTTTCATGATGTTCCTACAGAACTCCAGAGCTGTTCACCCCACTAGGTCCATTCCTTCGGGAACTCATGGGCTCTAAGTTATATTGAGAAAAGTATAAAGTAATAAACATTTGTATTTTAATCATTCACAGGAATCTTAACAGGATATGTAAAAATATGATACACATCTGCAAAGCTTTCCAACAAATAACTACATAGTGTACACTGTCACTATGAGAACTTCCATATCAGTATAACATGCTTACTACATGCTAAATCATAATATAAACAAATGTTATACTGATATAAAGATGCCCATGTTCCCCGAAGGGAAGAAGATATTTAACACATTTCTGCTTCATACCCAGGACCACTGTGCACACTGATTTCAAAAATCATTAGTACAGAGAAATAGATGTATTTAAAACCCTATTGCATTTGTTCATAGGACCCAATGCTTTTCTCTTCCTTCCCAAGAATCTGCAACTTCTTATAAGAACAACAACCTATTTACCAGGTACTATGTGTCAAGCTCTATGCTATGTACTTTGTACGTATTGTCACATGTATTCCTTCATATAGTCCTATAAAGTAGGTACTATTATATGATTCCCATTTTACAGATGAGGAAAAAATAGGAAATTAGCTCAAGTTGCACTGCCAGCAAGTGTCAGAAATAAGACTTTAATCCAGGACTATCTCACTACAGGGCCTTGCTCTTACCCACTAAGCTAAGAAAACCAAATGAGACCCCTAACATTATCTGGTTTCAAACCCTCACTTTATAGATGAGGGCATTTTAAGCCAAGGAGCATAAGTGAAATGTTCAAGGTCACACCTTGATTACTGGTAGAGTTAGTGCTAAAATCCAGGGCTTGCTTTCCTATACTCACTCTACTACCCCATATGGCCCTTTTCTAAAATTTGAAAACAGAAATACATTGTAATATCCTACGCAAGTATTTCTATAAACTTTCTATCTGATTCACTGTGTGATACTCAAGAGACTCTCCCTGTTTTTTTCAAAGCAATCAAAAGCTGCTAACCCTTGTAACTATGGCTGATTCTGAAAGATCAATATTTTTACAACTAAACTAACAATATAATCCACAATTTGCTAAGAGTTCTTACTATGATGGCTCAATGATGTTTTTCTCTTACATTTTAAAATGAGGTGAGTTGTAATCAATCTTTAATATGCTGGTTCTCAAACCTGGTCACATACTAGAACCATCTGAGTTGCTTTGAATGACCCAGTGTCCAGGCTACATCCCAGATTAATTAAATTAGAGACTACCTGGGCTGGAACCCAGGCATTGAAATTTCTTAAAACTCTGATTTGGAAACTAGGGTTTGAATAATTATCAAAACTTAAACAACATTTCAAGTGACATCAGATCAAATGAGCTAGACTAACATGATCTCTAACAGTGTTATCAACTGCATTAATCCACCTTCCTCAAAAAATTATTAAAAAACAAATTTAAGAGATTTCAAGAAAACTGTCATATCATAGACCACCAGTCTCAGTTATTTGACAAGATTCTTCTTAGCTGGTTCTATAGAAGAATATGGAAATCCTTGAATACACACACAAAGAGCAACTGAGCTACCAGCCAAAATGAGCTCATAACCATAAACACACCCATTGTTGTTTCCATGCATGTACCTGGGAAGCAACAACCTGGTCTACAATGAACTACACTCATGAATTAAGCAGTGATAACAGTCCTCTTTCCAAAGCTAATTCTAGGAGGTTTCTTCCTTGATTTACGTCATTAAATGACAACTGCACATTTCACAATGATAGTAAACTCTCATGTTTTGAATTCCATAGTAGAGGACAATGATTATGGGGTCACATGACCAATCAAGATGATTTCAATCACTGATTAATAGAATTAACAATTAACAACGTTAAGTAACAATTAACAACGCTAACAGACTTGTTAATTGTTCTTCCTAGTTTAAAACTTTAGTTATGGTAAATATTTGTATTTCTTACTTTCAGAGTATAATTAGCCCTTTTTCTGTTTTTTAAGTCTTCTCTAACTTGGTTTCTTCTAAGGAAGATGTTTTGGCTCTGATCTTGCCTACTTTCAGTCCCAACTGAAGAGTAAATTGGCAAAGCTGAATACTTCTCAGTGCTTACTTAATTAAAATTTGATTCTAGTAAGAAATATATATTAAAATATTTCATTTTTAAAGAATTGTGATCTCATGGACCTTTTTCTTAGTATTTAAAAAGTAACTCTTCTGATCCAAACGTAATTCAGAATAAAAAATGTCTACTTACAGGTATCATCCAGTTAGCCAGGTCACCATATTTGGAAACCTGCATCGCTCCTAGCATTGTCAGATCGACATGTCCCCTGAGAAAGAAAGAGGAAGAATAAAGTGAACCTCACAAGCTTTTGTCCCCTTTGCTTGAACTTGCCAGCAATTAGAATAACTTCATACCACCAAAATATATTTGCTTCCCCCCACCATACAACTGATTTCCTAATAGAGCTCCACGCTGACAGAGAAATAATCATTAAGAATTCTTTTGTGAAAAAAATGTTATAGTATATATTGGCTCAATAACAAACTATGAACAGCTGTACACAGGAAGATTGTTTCCTTCAGTGAGGCAGAATGTGACTATCTGAACACAAACACTAGCTAGAAAGTGAACACAGTTTGAAGAAAATGTTAGAATCCTCAGAAAGCACCTTATAAATGTTTATTTCAGTCTGGTTGGCACAAAGACATGGATTCCATTTTGGGGATTCTTTTCCTAACAGTAGGCTGGATATTCAATGTCCAACATTCAATGTGAATAATTTCACATCATGCAGCCAAACAAACTCCTGATAGTTTTCTGGCTGGGAAATGTGACTGTGTTTCAGAGCCTTGCTAACACACTCAGAGGATGACTCAGCTCATTCCACACAGTGTGAAACATGAGGGGCTCTGTTATTACGTACCCTCTAATCATTGCAAATGATTCATCGCTGGAGAAAAAAGAGGCTCCTGGAAGAATAGTAACTGTTTCCTTGCCTAAACACACACACACACACACAAAAGAAAGAAAAGGCTATTAGATTTCTAAGAGTATCATGGTGAACAGAGGTCCATATCTTCTCCATTCCCAAAAAAACTTAAACTCCCTTTACCAAAATGCAGTAACATAGCAGGTGGGGGGACACAACAGGAACCTTTTGTGGTGGAAAGTATTTTGTCACTGACATTGCTTTTGCCTTTGCACGATGACAATAAAAAGCAGATCACTTTTTGTTTTCTTATTGTCTGGAAATTCTCTACAGCAGCAGTCCCCTTTTTGGCACCTCAGAGCGGTTTCGTGGAAGACAGTTTTTCCACGGACTGGGGGATGGGGATGGTTTCAAGATGAAACTGTTGTTCCACATCAGCTTATCAAGCATTAGGTTACCATAAGGAACGGGCAACCTAGATCCCTCATATGCACAGTTTACAATGGGTTCGGTTGGGCTCCTACCAGAATCTAATATTGCTGCTGATTTCAGAGGAGGCCAAGTTTATGTGGTAATGCTCTTTGGCTTGACTGCCGCTCACCTCCTGCTTGGACTGGTACTGGTCCACGGCCCAGGGGTTAGGGACCCCCGTTCTATAGGAAATGCACTCCTCTATTGTCTATACCTCTCCAGCCTCTCACCATCCCCATTCCCTTCACAATCCTCTGCTAAATACTACTTGGGAATGAGGAGGAAGGGAGTTCTGGGGTAACACCTGTCAGAATCCAATGCTACTGTAAGTCACTGGGACAGAGTGACTGTGGAATCAGTATGAACATGAGAAGGAATGCAATTTTGAAGAGAATTACACAGGATATGCACCGCAGTTTCTTTTTTAATCAACAAATAACTTTCAGTGATAAGAATAACTTCTGAGACTCTAACGTACAGCATATAGTATTAACTATAGTTAATACTATACTATATAATTGAAATTTGCTAGAAAAGTGGATCTTAAGAGTTCTCACTACAAACAAAGGTAACTACGTGAGATGAAGGATGTGATAATTAACGATTGTGGTAATCATTTCACAATGTATATGTATATCAAATAATCACGTTATACATCTTAAATATAAACAATTTTTATTTGTTAAGTATATCTCAATGAAGCTGGGGAGAAATAAAATTAAAATTAGAAAACACATATAGAAAAAAAGGACCCACCTAATTCCTTAATTTCATTTGGCCTGAACTCTCCACTTTTCATCTCTCTCCACTTTTCTTTGTTTTTCTGACTCATCTGTACCCTCTTGCCCCATAAGCTTCTATTAAAACCACAAAATTTTCATAAAATCAGGGAATAACATGGTAATACTGGCCAATGTATTTAAGGTTAACTTCCAAGAGGTCTCCTTGGAAGGACATCTCCCAAGACTTACATCTCATAATGAAGTTCAGAGCTGGAAAAGATTTTCAAGGTCATCGACTCCCCATAGAACTAATAAGCCACTCCCATCTTGTGATCTATTTCCTGTCTATTCAGGAGCTTCAGGGGCCTGGGAATAGCTTCTGGTCTCAACCAGGAAGGTGCTAACATACCACTGTGCCAAAGATAAGTCACCTGTTTGAGAACACCCCATGCGTGGCCCCAGTATAATAGGGCAGACAAAAAGAAAGAGAAGCAAAACTGTTATTCCAAAATTGGAAAGGAAATAGCTCTCAGAAACAAAAGGACCACAAGCAGTCTGAATATCCCTAGCTATGCAACACAGTTATATCCTCAAATTCTCAAGTCGTTCCCGAAAGCTAACTTTTCCATCAATACCCCCCTCCATTCAAACTTGAGTATGGAGAAAGAGTAAGCTTATTTATAAATAAATAAATATTTCATCTTGATATAAATATATATCTCTCGAGGGAGTTTTATTCTAAATGATGGAAACATCGTTGTATCTTTTAAAATACCACAAAACTGAAAAGTTTTTAAAATACTTCCTGGTATGGTTAGCAGGGGCTTAACAGCATGTAAGATTTAGTGGATTAAATTAGACAATGCATGCAAAGTCCTTACTCTAACTTGCCTGGATCAGAGAAAGGGCTCTATAAACATCACCTTTTATTATCGCCATTTTTGTTATTCCTCTCTCCAAAGCTACTTATAAAAGAGACAATGCCATTGCCCCTCTAGGGATAAATGCCACAGGACCAAGCAATTGGCTTATATGGTGGGGTTGGACAGCCAGCCTGTGTGAGCTCTAGTTTTTAAGACAGGCATAACACAACTAAACCTTATTCTAGACACAGCGTCTATAACCTGCAAACTCAGACCCTCATCAGTCCTGTAAGGCGGCAAGTCAAAGAAGAGGAATTTGTAGGACAAAAAGGAAGAAAAACATTAAAAATCCCAGTTCTTTTTTTTTAGGAGCTAAATAACACTGACTTCCAAAAGATAATCTGTACTGGCTGATAATACATACAATGCATATTTACCATGTTACAGGAAACTGAGATCAATGGGAAGAGCTTTGGATCTCCCTATATTATTTGTGAAGCATAGTTTTATTAAGGAGCCCAGAAAACAACTCTCTTGAAAAAACATTATCAAGGCCTCTGCTAATACATTACAGTATCTTAAAAATTACATTCTTTTGAAGCAAGGTTAATTTTCAGCCTTTTTAAACATCTAATATCTAAACAAAAATAAGTATCCTAAAGTTGAATCCATGGTTTTCACATACAATGCCCAAGTTTGGTCAAGAAAAGTCATAACTAAAGACAAGCAACATAAAGAGGGCTTTCTTACTTGGCTATTCTTGATGATTTCTGTCTCCTCCAATTTTTCTTTATGTATATCTGAATTTTTCATATTTGGACAATAAATTTATCAATTTCATGGTCACTGAGTTCTTTGGCTCATGATTTAAAGGTCATCCATACAATAGTAAATGCCTACTATATGCCTTAAACAGTGTTATAAACCAAATTTGGGTGATCTAAACTAGTGGTTTCCAAACTTTAACATTCATCAGAATCACATGGAAGATTTATGAAATGCAGAGTTTCTAATTCAGTAGGTGTGTGGTGAGGTCTGAGAATTTCATTTCTAAAACATTTCCAGTGATGCTGATGCTGTGGGTCTGGGGACCACACTTGGACCACACTGCCCTAAGCAAAAGGAACTTACTATACAGAAGGAGAGATAAACAAATAATTACAAGGCAAAATGTGATATGCTTCTCGGAGAGACACTAGATATGTTGTGGGTTTAGGGGAAGGGCATTTCTGAGCTACAGCAGGATTTGGAGAAGAAAAATGAGCTGGAACTTGAAGGATAAGCATAATGAATGTTGATAGAAAGTTATCAGTAAGGAGATGGGGTAACAATGGAATGGAGCAGAACAAAATCTCATGAAAGACACACTAAGAGCAAAGACATGCAAAGAAGAGTATGAGCCATTATCAGAAAACACCCAGCAGTCCAGAATGGGTACACAAAAACATCCTTGAAGCAAGACAGCAAGACAAAAAGCTATAATGGTTGGTTGCAACCACTACAGAGACCTGGAATGCTGTGTTATCTGTACTTTAGACTGCAGGCCTGTGATTCTTCAGATGTGATACATGTACCTCTAGAGCAGAGTTTCTCCTGCTTAGCACTATTGATCATTGGGGCTGGTTAACTCTGGGGATGGGGAGACTGTTCTGGTTGTTGTAGGATGTTTATCAGCATCCCTGGCCTCTACCTACTAGATGTCACTCCCCCAGGGGTGACAATCGAAAATGTCCTCAGACATTGCCAAATGTCTCTGGGGGCAAATCAGATCCCACCTCATTGAAAACCCCTAGTGTAGAGAAGAGGACATGGCAGGGGGCCAGGGATATTAAACATGGTGATTCTTTCTAAAGCAACTTTAATTAAAAGTCAAGTCATTTAAAATACTGTATATTAAAATAAGAAAATATTAAGAAATGAAGAACGCAAAACACACAATACAGAAGCAAAAATATGAGACTTAGAAATTTCACAACTGCATTGGGTTAATCTAGGTGAGAGCCCAGATCTTGATGGGACCTCTGGAATGTTCCAAGCACTGCTGTCTGTACCTCTGTGCAAGTGAGGTTATCAGCAGGTATAACTCAGTGTATACAGTGTATACAATTTAAGATTGGTGGAAATATAAAATTGGTGGCTTCATTTGGACTGAGTTACTTCTAAGCTCTATGGAATCAGAAACACCTACTGTCCAACCACGTTGAAAAAGTTAACAACTTTTCCAAGGAAAGTGGGTTTTATAAACGGAAGCCTGAAGTTTGGAACATGCAGTTATTCATTTTGCAAGTAACTCACTAACATCATAAATTAATTAAACCAAGCAGCAAATATTTTCACAGATCAATGAGCTACTGCTAAAGGGTATAGTACAATTAAATTACAGCCTTGGTTAAATGTCATTGCTTTATCACAGTAGGCCTTTCAGAGTTGAGTCGTGTTAACTAATTCAACTATTCAACCAGAAGCTGTTTCACATTCAAAAATTCTAAGTATCAAACATCAATTTTACTTGGCAGCTGGCCTTTATGTTCAGCTCATATTACTTGTCATCTGAAATTTACACATACTATTTTTGAATGCAAAGTAAGAATAATAGTTTTGCGGGGGCAGAATGAATAAAAGAAGGATACAGAAAATCATGCTAGAACCTAAAAATTAGCTTCTTATGGGCAGCTGCACTCCAGGGATGATATACGGCTCCAAAGTGGTGGCAGTGTTGCCTCAAGCATCTCCAGGGATGATATACGGCTCCAAAGTGGTGGCAGTGTTGCCTCAAGCATAGGCAGTGAAGATGACCAAAAGACCTGACCTGTTCTTCCTCCTCTAGGCTGTTAATATATGAGGCTATGTCCCAGTCAAAGAAAAGGCTAGTAATAAAAGGCAAAGCATATATATGCCTGTAGGAATAAAAGGGAAGACAAGGCTCTAGTCCCCAGTTCAACAAAACTACATTTATTACATCACCAGATCGTACTTACCAGCAGAGAACCTCCTTAAGCTCCTCTCCTGCTCCAAGGAGAACTAGAAAATAGTAAGCATCACCACCAACAAAAACCCCGGTTTTTACCAGATCTTTTCTTTTTGCTGCTATGGATTCACTCCCACCCTTCTCTATCCTAAGAAGGCTGACCTACTTTGACTTGAGATTCACCGATGGAAGGCACAGGCAGGCAACCCAGCAGTCAGTGGAGACCCTCCACCCAACCAGGTTGCTGTGATTTGACTGAGTTATTCTACCAAAGGTCACAGTTCCTATTAAGTGGCCTTTGGTAGAGGAACTCAGTCAAATCACAGCAACCTGCCCCAGAAAGCCCAGAGGTGATAACTCCCTGTGGAATTTTACCATCCTTTCATGGTCTCTTTTAATCCTATCCATGCCCTTGTAAATTGTCCCTTCCTCTAACTCTCAATTACCCTATGTAAGAGTGCTCTCTATTCATAGGCAGGACCCTGATTGATTGATCCATCAAAGCTCTTCCACTAAATGTGCCGTCATCTGCATTTCCTCCTTTATCTTGTTCATTCCTGAACAAGGGAAGACCTAAAAAAATCTTGTCTCCCCTCCTCAACAATGAATACTATGGAGTGCTCTCCAGGAAAAGACAAAGAATTGAGTCCAAACTCTTATTATTTAGCACAATATTAACAGCAAAGGGAAGGGCTAGAAATAAGTGAGCTTACCTGCATTGATGAGATCTGCATCAGCTTCATGTTGTCGTGGATATGGACCCTGTCAAATACAGCATACATCAAATCAGTAAATGAAGATTCTCACTGAATCACATATTAAAACTGTAATATAAGTAACTTCTCTAAAAACCCTAGAAATTTATCATCCAAAGACTAGAGGTAAACTTTCGAAAAATAATTCTGTTGTGTCCATGGCTCTGTTTCTTATGTTAGTCTTTTCTATACTAAAGTTGTGATTGGGCAAATGAAAAATATTTTCTAAAAATTACCAATTTGAAAGAAATGCTATACTATTAGAAACACAAGTCCATAAAACAAAAAGTAATTATTTAGTCCCTACTATGAAAATGTATTAGAAATGTAGGTCAGCAAAACTAATGGTAAAACTAATGTAGGCCAGGGCAGTGGCTCATGCCTGTAATCTCAGCACTTTGGGAAGCTGAGGCAGGAAGTTCACTTGAGGTCAGTTCAAACTCAGGCTGGCCAACATAGTGACACCCCATTCTCTTAAAAATATAAAAATCAAAGAAAAAAGATTTAGTACCTACTATGCAACCAATGTTATTCAAAAACTTTTCCATGAGGATTAATGAATACAAACTACATCACATTATTTGGCTAGAAGGACCTGGAGAGACAAACTTTTAGCTTTCTGATTTGTAAACTGTAGGCCTGAATTTGGGTTTCTAATCTTACTCCTCACTACATCTAAGTTTTAATATACTTATGTCCTTATGTTCCTTTTGCACAGCTACTCTCAGTAAAGTTTTTAAAATTTTCCATGTTTTTATAACATAACTGTATTTAAATAGGGCAAGTAGTTAAAGAATATCACATATATTCGATGAAAAGGGAGGAAATTATAAAAAAATAAAAAGGCACAAGATATAAGATGGAGCCAAAAATGAAGAAACATTGGCTGTGAAATTTTTACATACTTTCTAGAGAGAGACCACAAATTTATCCTGTAAACTGAAGTGGCAACTAATGTTCAGAACGATGTAAATTTTCCTTTAAACACTGGCCACAGAAAATCCACAAATTTATTCCCCTTTTCTTCAAAACTAGGAATTTGATCACTCTAGATAATCTCTAAGGCACCTTAAAAACGCAAATCTTTGGCCAGGCGCAGTGGCTCATGCCTGTAATTGCAGCACTTTGGGAGGTCAAGGCGGGTGGATCACGAGGTCAGGAGATTAAGACCATCCTGGCTAACATGGTGAAACCCCGTCTCTATTAAAAATACAAAAAAATTAGCCAGGCGTGGTGGCGGGCACCTGTAGTCCCAGCTACTTGGGAGGCTGAGGCAGGAGAATGGCCTGAACCCAGGAGGCGGAGGTTGCAGTGAGCCAAGATCGCGCCACTGCACTCCAGCCTGGGCGACACAGAGAGATTAAGCCTCAAAAAACAAACAAACAAAAAAAAGCAAGTCTTTGACTTCCACATGAATCTGCTTTTATCCAAACATATATCATTTTTGTGTCTTTGAAAATGGCACGATGATTGCCTCAATGAGTATCAACTATATGCCCATGATCATTATTTATACTTTGAATTATGAATATGTTTCCATATGCATAATTTCTATTGCATTAACAGTTATGATCTACTGAGAAATAAAAGATTATGAATAGACAAACCAAATCCCTGCCATTGTTAATTAAATTAAAATGTCATACAGGAAGCAAAAAATATACGATTTTATTATAATAATGAAAAAATATGGCCTAACTAAGAAAACTGAGCTCATCTGGATGCTTAATCTTAAGGAAGAAAAAAATTTAACCTTTTGGACAATAGGGCCTGGAAAGGAGAACGAGAGGAGAACTTCTACAGTTTTTTGAGGCAATCAACTCAAACAATGTCCCTGTCCTAAAGTAGAAACCTTCCTCTTCAATTTCTCACTCTGAGGCTTAATTCTATTTAACATAGAACTATTGAGAACCTTCATTATCTTGTCCAACAACAGAAGGATGAGAAAGAGTTTACACAGGAAATCATGAGGTCTCTCTGAATCAGGTTCCACATGGGAGATGCAGTCAGAAAGCCCAGAGTCAGGAACGTACCATCTACTACATAAAATACAATACTATCTTGCTCACATTTTAAGGGAAAAATTAAATATTTTATTATGATAAAAAGAAAAATAAGGTTGGGCACTTTAAGCAACAACTCAGATTTCACTGTGTGTGATGGATGCACTAAAATCTCCGGTTTTAGCATCATACAATTTATCCATGTAACCAAAAATCACTTGTACTCCAAAAGCTATTGAAATTAAAAAAAATTTAATAAAAAATTTCACAACATGAAATACCTCATTCTTCATTAAGATTGGATTTTAAAAAACAAGTTTTCATCTTACCAAACCCAGGACTCCATTTTCACTTTGAAGATGAACAGTCATATTTGGGCTGATAAAGTTGCTGGCCAGGAGAGGGATTCCTATGCCCAAATTAGCTAGAAAAAAAAGATGTTAAGGTCCAGCATATAAAAAGTAGAGAAGTTATACCATAAATCTTCTACATATATAGATCTGAATGGAAACTTTATTTAAAGGTGGCTTACTCTGAATGTAATAAATGAATATATTCTCCAATCACCCTCTGGGCATTATTTTGTAATTTTTCAAAAAAAGTCTCCAATTAGTCACATCTTTTTCAATAACATTAATATGCTTTCTCACCAATATCAAAGTAGTGGCCTCAGAAGCTAGCCATTTGTTACATTTTAACAAAAATATAAGCACATTTTCATTAATGTGCTGTACAAATTTGGGTTGATGTATTATGACTGATTATTAAACACGGCTTGACTTTTAAAGAATTATTTTCACTATTCAAAACTCCTGCCAAAAGATCATTTTTTATCATCTTTATTGATAAATGGAGTTACCATTTTTAAATTTTAAAAAAGTTTTCTGACAATACCAAAATTTCTGCCTAAAAGTATATCAGATCCTTTGGGTTTCTATGGTAACATTCATTGGTAACTGAATGTTCTGTGACATAAAAAGAAAAGTGGGGAAGAAATTAAATTTCAGCAAATACAATTGAGCCCATATATAAAGTAGCTGTTGTTAAGGCATCAAAGAGTTAACTGAGGTTGTTGCATCTTCTTCCTTAAATGATCAAAACAGGAGTGACAATGATTACTACTCAATGATGTAGGTTCAATCCTGCCTATCAACACAGGCAGGCTGATCAGATCAAAGATACACTGCCCGGAACTACTGCCCACTACTGTTCACTACCACTGCACACCAAATACCTCACCAGAACTAGTACAAAGAATGATGGCACTCTGATGAGATTCTAACAGTGAAATCTTCATGAATCAAGGCCAGAGGAGGTTTATATATGGTGCCATATTACACACTACAAAGGCCAGCAGTACAACTCAATGACCCAGGTCACTTCTTGTGGATACAGTAAATCTATGAAGCTATGATTATAGCTACTTGATTTACCTCTAATGTTCTATCACAGTCTAGTACAGTGTTATGTGTGATTTATTTCTCAATAATGCACATAACACACTGGGATATTAATTCCATTATGAGCAGGTATTTTTAGGACAGAGCAACCCAAATTACAAGCCTGGTACCTCAACTCTTTCATCATATTCTAGCATTCTCTCAGTTCTTTAATATTTTAAAGTCAAACACCAGGGAGGAAAAAAGTCAATGTATTTTGGGTTGAAAAGTAGGAGATACGGAAAGACCATTTACATAAACTGACTTGCAAATATTTTTCACAGGCAATACAATAACTGAATAAAGAACACCTAAAATCAGTATTATAGTTGGTGTTTAAACATCAATGGTAAGTCAGGGTAAGACGGGTTGAGAAGAAAGTCCAGTGACCATCTTTCACCTACTAATTCAACTTGGTTGACTGCACACCTTGCTGATACAAGAGCTGGAAGAGCAGCAACATGCTATTCTTTTCCGTTATGAAGGTTTGCACCATAACACAAGGTGTAAACTGAAAAATGAATAAAAATGAGGTAGAGGTAAAAAGAAAGGAGAAAAAGAAAAGTTCTTCCAGTCAAGATCACAGTCTGGAAGACTGACATTCATGGACTAGGGAAGCTCAGAGAATGGAGGCATTTGTCATGTCTCTCATTCTTTCGGTCCTAGGTCTTTAAGTATGGCTTTACTGTATCCACCATTCAACAAAAATTCATTTTATCATATGCTATGTGTATTTATATGTGTTATTGGTATTAATAATTCAATGTCTGCTGTAGTGAAAACTAGCAACATGGTGAACAGACTTGTTAAATGCATTCAAAATCCAAATATTAATTATGTCTACTCTACCTCCTTTTCTTGACAAAGTATCTAAAGCAGAATTTGAATCATTTGTTGAATACCCTTACAAAATATCAGATATAAAAGGGTACTCACAGGATCTGTGTTAGGAGAATAAGAGGGCTGTTAAGAAGTTGGATCTTTCAATGAGTATGCAAATGTCAGGATAGAGAGCAAGTAAATAGCACTGGTTATTACTAAGAATTCTGAGATTTGAAAACACTCATCTTGGGTAATCTCTTTTCCCAATAATCTCCCATTAAATGCAAGTTGTACTGAAATCTATTGTGTATTAGAAAATAGCTAAGCAAATTATTGATTGCCATTTTGTTTCAAGAAGGCAAAGAGATATCTGTTATATATCTTGACATCTTTGGGTTATATGCCACATTTTGTAAAAAAAAAAAAAAACAAAAAAAAAAAAACAAAGCCTTGATTAATTACCTTAAAAGTTACCGTAGACTAGAGATGACTCACTATGCAAGAGGTCTAATAGCCTTATCAATATGGGAAAAGCAAAGGCTATGTCTTTGCCCAGGCTCAGAAGGATAAAGGATACCATACATGCCATCCTCAAACTCAAGAGCGGCCCTCTTGATGATTCGTTCCCTTACGTCATCTCCAGGTTTAGCAGATTTGGCTTCCTCATCTCCCTCTTTCCGGATTGATAAACGCTTTAAATTAAACAGAAATAAATTATTCGTGGTTGAAGGTGTGCTTTATATTTTATCACTGCTGCAATAAATTTTACTGGAAAAAAGATGAGCTCGCTCCCATTATTATGAGACAAATCTGCAAATACCAGAGATTTAAAAAATACTATGGGTGATATTTGATGGTAGAAATAATTCTTCAGGAACTAAATGAAAGTGGTCAGATTTGTTTAAAGAGGAAGATATGTTCTT
The DNA here is from genome assembly GCF_000951035.1 of Colobus angolensis palliatus. NCBI lineage: Eukaryota > Metazoa > Chordata > Mammalia > Primates > Cercopithecidae > Colobus > Colobus angolensis. Next base: position 286,164 of record NW_012117188.1, read on the forward strand.
CAGTCTGTTTGAAGCAAATAATCTGTTACTATCATCACACTGCTACTTCTGTTACTCTTCCAACTAAATTGTCTTCTGGTGCGCAAGGACTGGCCAGAAGAAAGAAAGAGGAACGGACTTTGGGAATGTATTTTTCAGGGCTGTCAGAATGTGTTTACCAGGTGTTGCTGCTGCCAATTGCCTGTTTCCACCTGCAAACTCTAGACTACTTTTACCACAAATGCATCACAGGAATCACAGAAATACACAGAAACCAGCCAGGAAACTATTTCCTTTATTAAGTCTCTTTGACACAAACAGGCTCATGTTTGCAAAAGTCGCATCCTTTCTTCCTAGGCCCCTGACACTGGTTTTGTATTATAAAATGTCTTCCTGTTTGATATCTGTAAGGTAGATATCTCTGGCACCCTACTATATGTCTATTCTGTTGCTGATCCCTAGACACTTCTGAATCATGATAGTAATTCTGGCAAGGTGGCCGTTCTCTGTTCTCACTGGCTGATGATTTAGATATGTATCCCCTCCAAATCTCAGGTTGAAATGTACTTTACAATGTTGGAGGTGCAGCCTAGTGGGAAGTGTTGAATCATGGATGCAGATCCCTTATGAATTGGCTTAGTGCCATCCCCTTGGAAATGCAGGAGTTCTCCCTTTGTTAGTTTACACATCAGTTGGTTGTCTAAAGGAACCTGGCACCTTCTCTCTCTCTCGCCATGTGACATGCCTGCTTCCCCTTTTCCTTCTGCTCTGAGTAAAAGCTTCCTGAGGTCCTGACCAGAAGCCGATGCTGGTGCCATACTTCATGTATAGCCCACAGAAGTGTGAGCCAAATAAACTTCTTTATAAATTACCCAGTCTCAGGTATTCCTGTACAGCAATGAAACAGGGACAAACACACTGGCCTTAGAATACCTTCAACGCTCCTGGTACCTACATTCCTTGCCACAATCTCATACTCACCAGCTACCCACAGCCCGAAGCTAATTAGAATGACATTCTGCACTCTAGAAAAGTGCAAAGCACCTTCAAGATAGACAATTTTGAACAACCAAACATTAAGATAAGACTTCAGCAGGGGTAAAACCACCAAAGACATGATTATTCTTACGTCCCCTCTAAGACAGCCAGAAAAACTATACATCATAAATTAGGACAATAGAAGCCTGGTAGACACAGCCTAGAGAATCTCATGACATGGTGATACACATCTTGTGATGACAAGGCACTGTCAGGCTGCACAGAGGCATAGACCATCATATCCCCATTACGGTAAGACACATGAGAAGCTCTTACTAAGATCCAAAACCAGACTTTCTCCTCAGCTCCAGTCCCCCATCATCCGGAATGGCTTCAAGGATGCATTATCTCTGTAACTGGATCCGTGAATACTGACAAAGCAGCTAAGTCAATTACCTCAATTCTTTTCTCATATTTTTCTCCCTTTATAAGGCGATGCACATAAATCTGAGGAATATGGATGTCTTCTGGAGCAAATGCTCCAATATCCACAATTTCTTCAACCTAGACAAACAGAAATTTCTTTCAAAGTTAGTGAAGCTTAAAGTGAATATTTTTAATTTTTTTAAAAGTATATACATCTTCACATACAACTTAGGCTGGATACACGATGTAAATATATATGACAGAATATGAACATTTATCTATGTATGTATATGTACACATATGAGTAATGTCTATACACCTCCTGGACCCACAAAAGAGAAGAAATTCAAGTGCATGTTTCTGAACAGAAAATACAGACCATAGAGCTCCAGAAGTTAGCCTTTGCTTAAAAGAGTCTCAGTTACAAATTTGTTAAATGGTTTGTCAGTATGGCTGCTTGAACTTTCACAAATTGCAGCTCAACTATGCAAAACTTGATAGTACATTCCTTAAACACAGATTTTCCTAAATTAATGGGAAATTTATCATATCAAAGACAAAAATCTGTAATAACATCTGCATGGTCAATTGAAGAGCTTTTTAAATAAAGATACGAATGCTATTTGTAACAGTTGTAAATTATTCTTGTTAGCTTCCTGGGACTGTGATACAACTGCAATTGCTGAAATAATTTACTTAGAGACAGATAATTAATTCCAATATGGAAACTCAAAACTGAAATATTAATTAATAACTAGAAATACTCAATTTAATTAGAATCAAAGTCATTCACCAAGAATGTCATATCATAGCAACATGAAATGCCTCCACATTAGTCTGTTATTTTAGAATTCATTTAAAAGACAATTTTTCTATCAACATAAAACAGTTCAAAATAACAAGGATCAAGCAAAACTAAACTTGACATTGTTGTGGTCAAAGAATTAGCTTTCTGGTGACACACACGCACACAAACACACATACCTTTAAGTTGTGAGTACTCAGCTTAACAGATACAGTATCTAAAGCAAATAATTGTTTGCTTCCATGAACTGACTTATACAAGGACAGTTGTATTGATTTTTGTTTCCTAAACTATTCACTGAAATCTGGAAATCTGTGAGGTTAAGTAGCCCTTCTTACGCTGTTCTACTACTATATGCCTTCACTAGGCTCTTCCCACAGTGCAAGAATACCAGGGCTTACAGAAGACATTTTACTCATTGTGCAATGCACACAAATAGCTGAAAAAGGCAAGGACATGGTGGATTAAAGCTATCATCTTTGATAAACAGAAAAATTTTGACCAAAATCAAACAAAAATTCCAAGGAAAGATCAGAAAACATGTCAGCATCCAAGTTGAACTACTGGGTAGAGAGGCACCTGGGGATGAGTGAGGAGACAGGGAAAGTGGGGCCGAAGACCCCTTGCCACTGCACTCTATGTCCTCCCCTTGAAAACTCTCTATGTTCCAGTATTTTCTATTCAATGTGTTTGTGAGGAATGCAGAGCAGCTAAGCACTGCTGCTACCTCTTCAACTGGTTGGAACTTTCAGCCATTAGGGCTCATTCACATCTTTACATATTCAGTTTTAGCCTTCAAAGAAGTTCGTGACTTTAAAAATGTGTTTGTACATTAATCCAGTATCCTGAGGATAGACATGAAGATTTATTATTCATGAAAATACTAACCCCAAAATTTATTATAATAATGAAAACAACTTTAATGGTCAACAATAGGGAAATGGTCAAATAAACATGGTGTATCCATGTGATTAATCAACATTATGCACTCATAATATTTAATGACATCTCATAATTTCATGTTTCATAAAATCAAGATTTTGTATAAGTAAATAAAAATTTATAGAAATGCACTTTAGCATAGACAATTATTTATATACCTACAGAAAATAAAAGGAAACACATGGAAATGCTAAGAATTGTTATCTCTGGGTAACAGCACAAGTTGTTTTTATTTTCCTTTTACTTTTATAATCAAAAGGGAAACCCACAATGTTATTTTTTCAAAAGATGCGATAAACACTAAGTTTCTAAAACTAGGAGATTATAAGTGGAGCATGTGATGAATCTCACAATTAGTTAGACATGTACCAAAGAGGGCATGTTAAAAAGAAAATAGAGATTCTAAGAAAAACTGAAGTTTCTAAACCCTAAAAGCAGTCACATTATGAGCTAAACTAAGGAAAATCTTCTTGCCTGTATATTTGAAAATAATAATGCGAATTATTTTTCACGCCTAATGTTGCTCCAAAAGGTCAGGCCCTCAAATCTCTTGCTACAATTGAGACAGCAGCTTCCTATTTGGTCTTCCTGCCTCACCCTCTAGCAGGGGCAAGGAACATAATAAAAAAGGAAGAAAAAAAAAATCAGTATTGCTCACTTAAACTGAAAATGCTGATGGAAACCCGTCACTCTTTTCTTTTGGTTCCATCAAAGAATGTTTCAACAGAAAACAACAAATCAAGACAAAGCTTCATTACCAAGGACAATTACATCATAACTCTCAGAACTAACAGAATGAATATGTCCTGGTAAAACAACTCTGATAAGCAAGAGTCTCGCTAAACATAAACAATTACATGTTTTGTCATCCTAATATGAATGGCTTTCAGACTGTAGAAAATGCATGTGTAGCATTTGTCAAAATAACAACACTCAACAGTATTGAAAACATCTATACAAAAATCAAAGCTTTCTCAGAGTTGGTTAGTGGAGTTAAGAGCTAAGAAAGAAAATATTTGAAGTACAAACCAAAAGAAGAAAACATGTTTTCAGACAATCTATGAAAAGAGTTAAAAAAAAAAAAAAAAAAATGAAGAGGCAGAACTATCTTAATGCTAGCTATTGAAGGGACTGACTTCAGTGCCAGTTTTGTGTGATCTTGAGAACAGTAAGAAAGAAGCAACGGAAGGATTAAAAAGTCTAGTGAGATCAGGTGATAACATGAGCATTACTGGAAAACCTGATGAGAAAATGATGACTAAAATGAGCTGGTTAGGAAAAACATAAAAATAAAAGACTCCCAGATCCCTTACCAAAGACTGCAGAGCTTTCCTCCTGAAGTCAGAAATGGGTAAGACAGAATAAAGGACAAAGAAAAAGCCTCAGGGCAAAGCAATGGGCAGATCTAAGTGTCCTCAGGCAAGATCCATACGGAAGAAAGGTAGCTAAGAACAACCTGGACTTTTCCATGGCACTATGAATAGATCTCATGTCCCACCACTTGCTACAACCAGAAATCCAGACATTTGAGGCTTCTCTAATTGGTACTCATCTTCAGTCATTAACAGAAAAGTAGAGACTAGGAAATGTTGTTATTGATTTGAACTTTGTTTTAAAAGGTTGCTTTCTCTGCCCTGCACTCTTCCTACTTTATAACTCTGAAAACTTAATTTAAAGCTTAGAGAAGGATAAGAATTCATCCCTTGGTGACAATGTGTTTGTGATTGCTTGGCAAACATTACTTATATCTAGGTAAGGGAAAAGAAGAGCTACAAGGCAATAACTTCCTCATTTTTTATTTTATTTTAGTGACAACCTCAATCTGTTATAGACACAAAAACGGGCCCAACCCTAAATGGTGTTTAGGTGAAAAATGCTGCACACCTGCAAAACTCTGTGTATGATACAAAGTAAGGGCTGTTGAGGGGGAGAAAGGGGAAGACTCACATTCCAGGCTTTCTTCCTGACTCATTTTAAGTTTCAAAAAAGTTTAGGAGGAACGTGCTTCTTTTGCCAAAAAGAAAAGAAAAAATCAGAAAACAAGCAATAACATCTAGAATCATGAGAAACATTAACTCCAAAAGAGAGGGGAGAAAAAGTAGCTGTGGAAGACTAGAAAAATAGAAGGGGGAGACAATAAGCAATAAGAGAAGTTACAAGTTAAATGCAGAGGTGCTCTGGATGTTAAAATGAGTAAAATGAAGAGAAAATGTGAATAAGACCTCATGTTCAATAGATCAATAGGATAACTAAAGTTAATAATCTACTGTACCTCTCAAAGCAGCTAGAAGAGAATAATTTGAATGTTCTTAGCATAACGAATAGATAAATATTGTAATGGATATCCAATTACCCTGATTTGATCTTTATGTTATACGAATGTATTAAATTATCACAGGTACCCTGAAAACATACAGGTCTATTATGTATCAAAAAAACAATTTTTAAAACAAGAGGCAACGTAGAGAAAGGGGAGGTCAGCATGTAAGGCATCTTTCTCAAAGATTCAGCTGAAGAGAAAAAATCCAAAGGAGCAAGAAGGTGAATATATTCTTAGGCTTCATGCTAAGGAATGATAGGATCAATACAAAAAAATGGAAGAAAATGGTATGAAAGCTAAAAGGGCCAAGGACAGATGGTCTTAGATGTCTATAAGGAAACGCACAAAGATGGAAAAGTTGAGAGGCTACCAACAAATTTGCAACCTTTAAAATGGTGGTACATATGATTGCATAGTCATTATTGAAATTGAGTAGATGGGATCTCATGCCAACAGACATTCCACAATGCCCAGTGAAAAATAAACATAACAAAAAAGCATGTTCTGTCAAGAAAATATGCATACAACTGGGATGCCACTGACCTAGGCATGAAGTGTGGTAAGGAATACTTAAAGTGAGTTTAAAGGGAGAAAGAATATCACACTGATAGTTATATAATGCCCAAAGACAGAGATGGTATATTTGTAATAGAAGTGACAAAAATTGGCTCAAATAAGAGACACCAATTATTTGAACATCTTCTATTCATCACAGTCTGCTGATAACTCTGTATTGCCTTCTGGTAACTTCTGTATTGCCTTCAGAATAAAACAGTAAGAGAAACCACGATTCAGGACCTCTAACCAGTAAGAATAAATTGCTTGCTAAAGTAGAAATGACAGAAATATTGAGAAAAAAATGACAATGTAAAATTGGAATTGGAAATAGACCAGGAAGTGAATCCTAAACATACACAGAAATATATCCTGATCTTTGAAGAAAAGATTTCAGTAAGTTCAGAGAAAAGAGAAGCAGGATCAAAAGGTCAGAAACTCAAAATGACAAATGGGCTTTTGAAAGATGAGGATTGCAAAACTTCCATTCTGACAATATGAACATGGGTTATATTGATAAGGAAGAGAATGGTTATAAGAAATGAGTGTAACAACATGGATAGCTTTGTGTTTCTTCATATTTTATCAGGGCTCCCACAAAAGAGACACATATGACCTAGGACAAATGAAAGTTATGAAACCTTAAGAGGTCTATCAAAAGATACAAAATCAGAATGAGATGAGGACTCCTCAAAATGCTCAAGATGAGGAAAGGGTGGCTCCTGGGGTGATTCTGTCTTTGCTGCTGCTGCTGGAGAATTTGAAAATGACAATCACTACTGCTTGGGCAGAAGACAGGAAAAAACAGAGCAGTTGAATTTCATTTTGTTTCTGACTTCACCAGGAAAAAAGTAAGTAGAACTAGTATGATTATGAAGAAATTCAATTCCAAGAAGAGATATCCAGATTCTCTGCACCAATTCTAGGCTGTAGACCTACAACATCTATATCCCAGGACCCTTAAAGAGCCCGAAGATACGATAACAGAATTATAGTCAAGAGAAAAATGGTAGAGGTGTCAACTGAGAGGCAAATATACTCCTTTTCAAAAGGAGGGCTCAATCTACAACAGTATTCTAAAATGGATTATTATATATGTGGTCTAGATGGCCATAAAGAGAGAAAACAATTGGACAGCAGTCTAAGTCTTCCCTCCAATTAAATCATGTCATATGATCTTTATTAATTTGTGATCAGGCTAGAACATAAGTAGGCCAGGAAAAAAGCACAGCATGTAGTTCCACAGAGCCTCTGACCCAGCCCTTCACATAAGAGTCTTAAAGACATAGCAGGAAAATGTGACTTGAGCTCATTCCCTTAAAATCAACAAATACAAACTAAGCACCTACTAGATTTGGCAAGGAAGAAAACAGAAGAGGTATATGCTCTGGTGTACAGATAGGTAGACAAATACTTGAAGAACCGTAAGTATATGGTGGCTTGACAAAGCCTTAGGAGGAAGTCTTCAGTGCTGTGGTTTTTAACTTTTGAGGGTACATGTATTACTTTAAGAATCTCATGGGTCATTTCAGGTACACAAAGCTTTCTTTAGGTATAAAATCCTTTGTGAGATTCCATGGAATTACTCCACAGACATCTGTCCACCCTCGTCCCCTAGCTCTAGCCTAGACCCCTGCTCTAACGATTTGATGTCTTTGTCCTATCCTGTTCAGTCAACATATTTACAAGGCTTTAAATGAAGATAAGGAAGTCAGCATTATAGTTAAGGGGCAAGGGTTTGGGTGCATCCCTTTCTCTAAGAGAGAAGACAATCTGATGCTCATGCCTCCAAGTATTTACCAAAAGAAGTGACAACCATATTCAGGGAGTTGAACCACTCTTTTAAATGCCCCAAGAACGGTATGCCCCTAGAACAAACCAATTACCTTTATACCACAGTCATAAAGAGTCAGTTTTTCTTTCTTGCAATCAAGTGAGCTATTTCTTACCATTAAAACATAGTGCCTGACATAAAATTGTCTGGTTGTAGTAGCAGGAATAGTTGTATTTCATCTGATCATCAGCTTTCTTTTATATGTACTATTAACTATATAAATACTTTGATTTTTATTTAGCATCCCAGGCCTCACTCATGTTTATCATTATAGTATCAATTTTTAGTCCAATCCTAGAACCACTGTACAGTTCTACCATTCCTTTTCATTCTTATAGCTCTGTTCCTAATTGATGCTATCATGTATATTTATGTCTTACAAGCTATTTTAAATCATCTTTGGGAAAAAAACAGGTAAAAATTAAACAGCACATTTATCAAACTGGAAACTGATCCAAGGCCAGAAAGAACAGCTAATTCAATGAAGACAGAAAATGATCTCTACTGGTTAGGGAAATAAAATGGGCAAGTGTTAACCGAATGAACTTCAGCAGGGAGTAAAGTTAATATCCTAAAATACCTGGCCTAATAGTTTTTTGAAATGCAAATAGAAAGGTTTAGCTAACCACCAGCACAAAGACCATTACATGACAGAAGTACTTCCAAACACCAAGAGTCTTCCTTTCTCTGTTTGCTGTCCAGTCTCAGAGTTGGTGATAGCACCTTCAACATAATGTACCTCAATACAAAACAGAAACAGTCCTTCCTCCCTACAATGCCTCATTTTAAAATGCAGGATGTGAAAAATGGATAAAGCAGTCTGAACTCTAGAGGAAAAGCTTTATCTGAAATAACTCAGTTTGTTAAAACTGACTAGCAGCAAAATTAATAGCTTACATATTAAATCCTTATATTATACAACTTCTGACCAATATTGATTTGAAAAAGGTAGAAATGTTACTTCATATACCATCCCAATAGTTTTTGTAATGTGGAAGAATTGTTTAAAAAAATTAAAAGCAGTTTAAGACAAGTATTTTCATTTCCACTGACTCTCAAACCAAGCTAAAATAGCAAAATACCAGCATTGATTAGACTAACACTTTATTTTTATTTTACTTTTTGAGATGACATCTCATTATGTTGCCCAGGCTTGTCTCAAATTCCTGGGCTCAAGAGATTCTCCTGCCTCAGCCTCCTGAGTAGCTGGGATTACAGGTATGCAGCACTATGCCCAGCTGCTAACATTTTTTGTTTGCCCAGAAATGCCAATCTTCTCCTTATGTGTGACTTACTAACATTCAGGTAATATTTTAAATATCCAGATTTCATTTGTCATATCTCTTTTAAAAAAGAAACTTCATTAAGACTGTAGCAAATCCAGAGAAATAATTAAAATGAATACAGTTACCCAAAGGAATTAAAATACATCTAACATGTTCATTCAAAGCACCAGTCTTATCTGTAATAGTTTTTAAAAAATTACACCATTATCATATACCCCAAGGAAAACAGGGAGACATAATATAATTAATAGAATTAAACGAGGAACATTTTCTAGTGAAGAGAGCCACAGAGAAACAGGAAGAGAAAAAGTTCGTGTTGGGTTTTTACAGCTACAGAAAGGCTGCCTATTAGTAGTGCCAATTCAACTTTAAAATGTTACTCTAAGACTATTTCCTTCAATTTGAGGCTGTTAATCATCCCTGAAGCACTTTATAATGCAGGAATACAACACTTAACACATAAAATGCAAAATGGGATTGGGTTAAACCCTAGCATTTCCAGAACACAGTTAATGGCCTAAATCTAACAGATTTCATTTGAATTCAGCATGAGAATGACTCAACAGTCCCTAAATTTAAAATTGTTTAGCATGTGCATTAGAAGAATTTTACTTTATTCATTTCATTTTTTAAATGTCCTCCACGTTTTCATTTCTACAGAGCAGTAAGTAGAGTAGAATCCTACATATTTCATTAAGAAAATTAAGATGCCATGTTTGTTTTCCCTGATTTATATGAGGTAGATATAAAACGGAAAAATAAACTTTAAAACAAAATATTTATTCCTCTCTGTGGTTCAATTTTCAAAACTAGATCTTTAAGTCCTAAAGAAATTCAAACATGTTTATCACATTTCAACTATGATTTTAGCATTATGATCATATGGCTCTTCTCTTAGTACAAGTAAGGGGATGCACAATCAGTTTTACTGCTGGCACCACTTGGTTCAGGTTTTCCTAACTCACTGAATTTCAGCATCTAGTCATCACTGGAAAAACAGGGCAAGTCTTAATTCTGGTGTTAAATTAAATAATTCAAACTTAAAGCTCTTGGAATTTTAAATCATTCTGACCCTTGAGAGGAGTGTGGCCGTGCAGCCAGGGTCTCTTGGCATGCAGCTGCAACTTCTGCCCTTTTTCCTATAAATAATTAGAAAGACCAAACAGCACTAGAGATACGACCCCCTTAAGATCACTACCCTTCTTCATGGAGTAATAAACTAACCTTCCTTGTGTCAAATCATTACAACATATTATCTGGTCTCATATGGAAAATGTTGTAGTACTGCTAGAATTTCTGTGCCTCTATGAGTGAAAACTTTTCAATGTTGGCATGCTAACCCCATTTGTTTATAGAGTGTCTCCTGCGTGGCTACCCTCAGACTGTACTCAAACTCTACACTTAATCATATCTTCTGAATCTTATTATTTATGGTTGACAGTAGCCATCATTCAGACAATGACTGAAATCTACCATGAGTAAAGCTGATCAAGGTTCCAAATCCAAAATATCTTCCTGGCATATAAACTCATCCCCAAAACTCAACACCATATTTGAAAAGTCTTAACTTTTGGTGATCAAATATGATGATTAAAAGAAGAGTAGGAATGGTTGATAAAGAACAGCAATTTATCGATGTCAATATTTAGTAAGGGACATTTTAGCCCATATAATTCTAATGCCATGTATTTCACTGAGCTTTCCCATGGATAAAAAAATAAGACAGTATCATAAACAAAGTACTGGATTTGAAGTCAGAAGACATAGATTTGTGGTTTCAGCCCTAACATCATCTAATACTACATTCTTACATGAATCACCTAAAGTCATTTCACCTTTAAAATGAAAAAGTTGAACTGTAAATCAAGTCTAATATTCTTCCCAGCACTTGCATGATCGTTAAGTCTATACTAGTTCCTAGATATTCTATTACAAGACCATAAAGTATGCACATTATTGTGTAGTATCTTTCTAACTATTCTGGATATTGAACACTCTAGATTAACATCATCTTACTGGACATATCGGTTAAATGGAAAACATGATTTTAATTCCATGCCACGCAGCATATCTTCAATACCCCTCTGTACTTGTGTACTTGCTATATCCATCCTTTTCTGACCAAACAGGCTGTTGAATTTACAAGGCCAGTTTATTTGCCAATTTATTACTTTATAACCCTTTGTATAACTAGGTAACTACCATATGGCTTGTTTTGCTTTTGCAGAGTAATAAAAGCTTACTGAGTGAGACACACTATACCAGCCAATATTAAAAGACACACCTTGAGATAAAATGATCTCAGAGAAGTCAGAGGAAACTAGTCACAGTAATAAGGGAGTTACAGAACAGTTGGTGGCACATTATCAAGACTCTCAATGCAGGACTGACAATGGCCTCAAATATAAAACCATCAGGAAGAACCACTGAACACAAGGCATTTTTGCTTTCTTAGACCATGGCAGGACAATGATGTCAATCAAGTAAAATCCATGGAACATTTCTAAGCCTGCGAAGTGTTGTGTATGTTTTGAACCTGCTGACTCAGTGACTTAAATATCATTTAATGAGCAGTTATTATGTCCCAGGTATTGTGTTACATACTGGGACTACTGAGATGAGTAAGACGAGGTCCTACAAGGTGCTCACAGTTTCATGGAGAAGACAGGTAACCAGAGAATCACAATAAAACATGAAAATAAGTGCAACAATAGAGGGAACATTCCACTGACCAGGCAGAAAATCAGCCACAAAAAGAGGGAGAACATTCTAGGCAGTAGGAATGTCAAGGGCAAAGGGTAGGGAAGGATGTGATCTCATGAGAGAATGTGAGGATGTGTTATTTGTCAAAGGACCTAGGGTACACTGGAAATAAAAGCATTGCATCAGAAGTTCAAAATTTTTATTCTGTGGAATGAGGAACCTAATTTTGGAAAAGCTATCAGAAATGGTAAGAGCTAACTGAACAAAAAAGGAAATATGATGTCCTTTACACTTCAAAAAATTCTCAAGAGAGTTCACTTTAGTTAATGCTGCTGGGACAGTTTCTTCTGATTATTGTGGCTTCTCGCCAGAAAAAAACTTAACACATTGGCAATTACATTTTCTCACTTTTATTAATTTTTGGTTGTGCACCTGGATTTTCAAGGGGCCTAGTAAAAGGCCAGATATTTGCATATGTTCTAATATTAGGAGACTGCCAGATGCTACATGCTCAAACTATACTAATACATGAAAACAATCTGTTTGTAAGACAAAAATTAACAAAAGGGGTCAATGAATCACATTTATCACTTAATGAATCACATTTATCACTTTTTTCCCTCATTTCTTTTTTTTTTTTTTTTTTTTTTGAGACGGAGTCTCGCTCTGTCGCCCGGGCTGGAGTGCAGTGGCCGGATCTCAGCTCACTGCAAGCTCCGGCTTCTCCTGCCTCAGCCTCCCGAGTAGCTGGGACTACAGGCGCCCGCCACCTCGCCCGGCTCGGTTTTTGTATTTTTTAGTAGAGACGGGGTTTCACCATGTTAGCCAGGATGGTCTCGATCTCCTGACCTCGTGATCCTCCCGTCTCAGCCTCCCAAAGTGCTGGGATTACAGGCTTGAGCCACCGCGCCCGGCCTCTCATAGCTTTTTATAGTTAACCTGTATTCGTCTGAGTTTGGTAATAACGACAAATTTTTCTTGAGTTTCGTCTGTGTCGGCAAAGTTTTTCCAAAATTTAAAATGAAATTCAAAACTGAACAGAATTTTTTCACAATACATGGCAAAACTTGTATCCTTTTCTGCAATTATTAAGGAAACTAAAATAGATTCCTTAAATGAATGACCCAGATCCTTTTCACAGAAGGCACAGAAAAGGTAGCAGGGTTCTTCACATTCCAGTTTAACTTTCCTCAGGTGGGATTTGTACTTAGAATTCTGAAGAACCCAAATGTGTTACTCAGTGGCAGAAACACTGTATATTATCATTAAACTTCAAAAGCTGAATCAGAGAGAAGGTGACGTATACATTTGGACATGAGTGGCTGAAGAATCTGAATGTGGACTTTGTTACTCAGTGGCAGAAACACTGTATTATCATTAAACTTGAAAAAGCTGAATCAGAGAAGGTAACCTCTAGTCTTAGACATGAGTGAACTTGATTTCTTCATGGAATAAACCACAGAGCAGAAGACCATTACATTCTAACAGTTAAGTAATTCTTAGTTCCTAGTCTTAGGAACTATTAATTGTTTTAAACTGTTCCATCCAAAAACAAAAAGATGTCTTCATAATTCTATAAAAATTCAATAAGGCAAAGCTATCATAAGGAAGAAAAGAAAATACTTCCTTCCACATAACTTACATTTTGAACCTTAAGTCCCTCTTTGTTCACGGACTGGTATGCCCACAGGTGAACAGAAAGCATCAATATCTGAGGCCCTCTTTATTTACGCGCCCAAAAGAACAACAACAGATGTGACTTTTGTTCAAAAGAAGTCAAATAGCTCTTGCCTCCTCTCTCATCACATGATCTCTTTGTGCACACCCACTCCTCCTCCAATTTAGGCCATGAGTGGAAGCAGCATGAGGCCCTCACCATACACAGCTGCCCAGTCTTGGACTTTCTACCCACCAAAATCATGAGCTAAGTAAACTTTTCTTTATTAAAGAATAAAAAAGTCAAGTGGTTATTCAGCACGAGCAAGTTTTAAGCAGAAAATAACTTTACTCTTCATCCCAAACCAAAATATGTGAATCTTTTGAGCCAAAGTATAAAAAGAGATAAAATGGGTCATTAACTAATGCTCCATACTTCAAATACAAAGGCAGAGAGAGGTCATCAATTTGAGGGTGTACAACTCAAGCTAATGAAGTGACAGATTTATAAGAACCTTCCTCTCTTGAAGTGTCCATAATATTCCCCTCAAGAGTCATTCTAGTTTTTGCTTGATGTAAGGTATCAGCATGTTTAAGTTGATTTTATGGACTTCAGATACTGGCTAGTTTTCTGAAGGATTTAAGCTAACAATATTTTTAAAACAAAATTTAGTTTTTTGATCATGCACTAAGATTTTAGGAATTGGAGGCATTATGGAATTTTCATTTTCTTAGATCAAGAACTTTGGAAGACAGGGAAAGGATACAGAGGATGTGCCTTGCCACCTGCCATTTATAATGTAGTTCAATAGTCATCATCACTGGGCATCACTGGGTCAATGAGAACAACAGTCATCTAGGGTTTATTAATTAAAGCAGCAGGAGGGATTAAAGTGAGAATGTAGCACTTCAAAGCTTTAAAAACACACTGAAATGCTCTATCCTACTGATACTCAAAATAAACCCATGAAATGAGCAAACAACAGAGGCTGTAAGGAAGCCGAGATTCTAAAGTCATTTGTCTAAGGTTGCAAAAGTAGTGAGAAGCAAATCTTAATCTCAGATTGTTAAAAAAAAAAAACAAGAAAGAAAAGAAAAAAGATAAGACACCTCAGGATTAGTCCCAGAGCTTCTTTCCCTATGTGATCTTTTCCATTCCATAACCCTAACTCAAGTATTTGTGAATTATCCCCAAATGTGTAAGTACCTTCCCGACCTCCCCTCTGACCACTACACATAACATATCCATCTGCACCTGTGTCACTACCAATTGAATGCCTAAGAAGCCAATCAACCCTAAGCGAGCTCTTGATTCATTCCAACAGGTTCATTCAAGGTTTCTCATCTCAGTAAGTGATATATCATTGCTCAAGCCAAGTGTAGGAGTAATTTTAATTTCTACCTTTCCTCTATCCAGGCTCTCCACATCTAAGGCATGGGCATGTTGGATAGATTCCTCTCCCAACATACCATATCTCTTAATTCTATCCTTCTCTCCACCACTCAAGTCCAAGCCACCATCAAGCACTCACCTAGATCACAACGGTCTCCTTATTGGTCTGCCCTTTGTGCCTCTAAAGTCTGTTCTACATACAACATGCAAACTAAAATTATGACCTTTCCAAATGCACTTAAAATCCAAGTTCCTACGAATGCCTATATACCTACCTACATTCAGATTTTTATAATTCCTCTTTATACATATCATGAAATAAAGCCTCAATATTGTCAGAGTAACCAGAAAGTCACAGAGGGACTCAGGATTAAGCCAAGTCTTCTAAGTGTCCTTTTCATGAAGCCATTCAACTGCCTAGTTTTCTAGTCCAAGAAATTTATCGACGTCAGTTTTTTCATTTACAATATTGTAACAAAACTGCTTCTCCTCCAACTTCACCTGGTGATTAGAGGATCCGATGAGATATTATACGTGAAAGTGATTTGAAAAGCCCAAAGCATTATGCAAAGTAATATCAAACACATAGTACTGCAGAAATGGTGCTCAAGTGTGAAGTTCTGAACACTGTTTATAAGAAAGGGGAGTTAAGTGAATCGAGCTAAATAATTGACTTGCCACTTATCACTAACCTTGGCTGTTTCAGTCCTTTTCTGCTGCGTAAGAGAACTTGTGCAAGACCAGAAAGCACATTGCTACCCTGGTTAAACTTCCTGATTTGAGGCTTTACCTTACCAACAAATAAGAAATAAATAAGTCTTACAAAAGTGTTTCTGACCAAAAAGAAAACAGAGAGTTACAAGGCAGTTTAGAAAGCTGGTGGGGGGAAAACAAAGTAATCAGTCTCACCATCCTCAAAGTCTCTCCATCACTGCCTTCCTCCTCCTAAGATGCTGATGATACAGATGAAAAATCAGATATATAAGGCTCTCCCAAACCCCAAGAACACAGCATGACTTCAACCCTGGACTATTTCTGTAGCTCTTGGAAACTCTGCCAGCCAGCAGAAGCTACAGCCACGTGCTGGACACTAGTCAGGCTGGAGGAGATTCCACCTATTATCCTGGTTACTGACATTCATCTGGCTGTGCATTTTTTGTTTGTTTGTTTGTTTCATTTTGTTTTTGAGATGGAATTTTGCTCTTGTTGCCCAGGCTGGAGTGCACTGGCAAAAATCTCCTCTCACTGCAATCTCTGCCTCCCAGGTTCAAGCAATTCTCCTGCCTCAGCCTCCTGAGTAGCTGGGATTACAGGTGCTTGCCACCATGCCCCACTAATTTTTTTTTTTCTTTTGCATTTTTAGTAGAGACGAGGTTTCACCATGTTGGCCAGGATGGCCAGGCTGGTCTCAAACTCCTGACCTCAGATGATCCACCCTCCTAGGCCTCCCAAAGTGCTAGGATTACAAGCATGAGCCACTGCACATGGCCTGGCTGTACATTTCTATACATGAGAAACTGGCCCTCAAGTATAAGTCAAATAATCAAGAAAAAGGCAAGTGCTTCTAATGAGTCCATCAATATGTAATTACATCATATTAATGTCAGATCTATTGACAGAGGCATTGTGCTTTTAAAAGATGGTAGTAACTAGAGCTGGATACACAAATTGCTTGCACAAGATCTTCCCTTCATAGACGCCCCATAACCAGTCCCACAAAATTGCAGTCATTTCTCAGCATCTATACAAATTCACATTATTCTAATTTTCTATTCATTGCCTTCAAACCAGCTATTTCAGTTCTACTTAAGTATGTTGGTCCTTTAAGAAATACTGAGTGACTTAATATGTTCAGACTACAGAAATAGAAGTTATGCTGTAAATGAAGGGTCTGCACACTTTTTTCTGTGAAAGATTAAACAATATTTTAGGTTTTGCAGGGTACACACTGTTACATACTTTTTTAAAAAAATGGTCTTTTCAAAATATAAAAATATTCTTAGCTCTTGGACTGTACAAAAACAGGCCATGGACTGTATTTTGTCAATCCTTGTAAGTAATAACTGTGAACCAATATTACAGAGGAAAAAAATGTTCTATACAACATGAATCATCCTCTCATTTAATACAAACCACATTAGTTCAACAGGCTCTCCTGATGTCCTGAATTAGCAAGTTCTATATTAGAGAAGGATGAGGAATATGCCCTATGTTTCATGAGGCAAAAAAATTCCAAAAAATTCCGCCCAGATTTTTCTCTTAAGTGGTCAAGGATAAAAGATGTTCAACAAGGACAATGAAGCATCACTTATAATGTGTATATTTATAACATTTAAAAGCCTGGATTTACATAATACAGGTTAATAAAAACACAAATTTGAGGCCTGAAAAACTATAACTAAAGACAAAAAGCCAAAAATAGATAGGATAAAATTCACCGATCCATCAAGAAAGGGGAATATATTATTTAAATGACTTTCTTTTAGGATCTCTATACAAACTATAAAAAATAGCTCCAAAATTTTGTAAGGATAATGGCATACAAATGACTTGCTGTAATTGGTATTTTTACCCCACAATGCAATGAAGTCCATTGTACTTGAGATAATGGAACACTCTCACATAGCTGCAGCATTGTTACCAAGCAACAAGAAATAAAATGTCAAGATTAGCACTTTGTGTAATACATTTTTATCACCAATAAACTATTTCTATTCTGCTATTCTTCTGGGTGCAAATGGTCATTAAGCTAAGAATTATATTTGTTAATATACAAGCGTATGTAAAATAATGCAGTAAGTTAATACTAGGCATTCATTCAAGTCCATATTTTTATATTTATTGCTTCCTTGGTAGAAACAGCAAATACTAACATAACAGTAATTCTATTAGGTTATTTTGCCAAACTACTCAACTACAATATGTCTTCATTGAGTACATCTTCATTAGCATCCAAATATTTTCAAACCAACCTAGCATTTCATGAAAACTCAAGGAAACGAATGAATTGTCTTTAAATACTGCTTATGTTAGGATATTATATTTTCAAAACGTTCTATACCTGGCTAAATATGTGGCACAGAACTTACAGATCTCTTTAAGAATGATTTAGTAATCAATTTAAAAAAGTCCAAAAGCACAAGTAAAATATTATAACTGAAAAACAATAAGGAAAATAAATGTAAGTTGAAGATTTTATATAATTTAACATGTCTAAAAAATAAACCGTGTAAAATGATATCCATTACTCACCACATCCATCCCAAAAGTTAACACTTAGGAAGGTGATAGTATTCTGCCGAAGGATGAAGGATTCTTCAGGGAGGGTTGGTGGAAGGAAGGTATTTATTTTTTCCATATTGTATCAAACAGACACTTTTTTTTTTCTCTTAAAAGAACTTGTGTCAAGTGTTCAACTCAACTGGCCCATGTGGGTAGATTCAAGAAGATTAGGAACAGTTTTTTGCTAACCTCATTCTACGTAGCTAACTGAAATAGAGAGCTTTAACCAGGTAAATTCTAAAGTGCAGCAAAGAGCATCTAGCATAGTAAGTTCACACAGTGAATGCCAAATCTGACATTTCAGCCAAGTTCTCACAAATATGCCTCCATATGTCAGAGATATTTATGTGTGAATGTATTTCACACAGGAATGAGCCTGTGTATGGATGTGTGTGTTCTTGAAATGGAATCTAATGACGTTTTTCAACATGGTGAGAAGTCTTTGTCTTATATGGACAGAAGCTTCATTTTTCTTCCTACCCCAACTTTCTTTTTATTGTCTCTTGAAAAATTATGAGTTCCACTGCTTTTAAAACTGTATCATTAGGGATTAGCAGTCTAAAGAACAACAAAAATTTAAGAGGGAAGGAATTATGCTTACTCCTAAGGCATTTTCATTTCTCTAAAGCAGGAAGCAAGATGGCCCAAATCTCTAAAACACTGATACATTAATTGGCCTGCTTAATAATGTAAATTAAATGTTCATAGGATACACTTTAGTGCTTAAGTCACCTGGTTAAAATCCACTGTGTTCCCACCTTCTATTGTAAAGTAAAACAACCAGCTTGATCACTTCTAAGATAATGTATGATGAATTATTAACACAAAGCTCTCCAAACAGGGCCAGAGTCACAAATACCAGGAGGCTCCAATGTCAAAAGTCACAAAGTCTTTGAAAAAGATACTGCCATTACTCTCAAGAAAGTTAATTCTCGAGACTCCATACCCTACGACCATACAATGAAAATAGTTTGTCATCCCTGTTCTCCAAACCCACGACGGATGTTCTTGCCTCAGGCCTCTGCACATACTACTCATTTGGCCCTAAAAGGCTCCACCATCAGTTAGCTGCAAATCTAGCTTCCTCACTCTCTTGAGGTCTTTACTCAGAAGTCATCTCACCAAGGCCTTTCACAGTACCACCCTAAGTTTCATTTTCTTTCCCTGACATTTCAGGCACCTTTTCACACTTTGTTTTTCTTCCCTAACACTTAGCAATATCAAATATACTACAAATTTTACTTATTATTCATCCTGTTATCAACATAGACCATCAGAACGTAAACTCCATCATGAGAGCGGTGAATTTTGTTTTTTTTTCACTGCTATATTTCCAGAACCTATAAAAATACCTAGTACACTAGAATTTGAATATCAGTGAACTTTCCTTAAACTATCTTTGCACTGTAATATCTGGTACTTGCTTCAAATCAATTAGAGGAGGGAGAAGGCAAAGAGAGGGGATGTGAATGGGGCAGGAGTGACCATGGATGGGTTGATAGTCATTGGAGCTAAAGTGTTGGGCTCAGGAAGGTACATTATACTCCTCTGGTTACTATTGTATATGTTCATTATCCTCCAAAATAAACATTTAAAATGAAAATTTGTATTATCAGTTACACTGCAATCTTTACCTTTCCTCATTCACCAACCAGAAACACTACATGTCTGCTTGGCAGGACAGCAGACACACCCATGATCTTTTCCTCTGATCAATCCCCTAAAAAGAGATAGAGAGGTGGTGGAGCAAGATGGTGGAAATGAAGCCATCTGTCCACACCTCAGGAGTACCAAATTTTAACAACTATCTGTACACAGAAAAGCACCATCACAAGAACCAAAAATCAGACAGCATTTGGGGAACTCACAGCTCTAAAGGTAAGAACGCAGACCTGGCTGGCTTCACCACCTGTTTATTGTAGAGTCCCAGGGCCTTGAGTTAAAATAGGTAGTAGTCAGGTAGTAGTTACAGCAGGCCTTGGGCAAAATCCAGTGCTTTAGGCCTGACCCAGCACAGTCCCAGTGGTGGTGGCCATAGGGGTGTGTTTGAATAACCACACCCCCAGTTCCGGGGGGTTCAGCACAGAGAGAGAGAGAGTGTGTCCACTTGTTTGGAAGAAAGTAAGGGAAAACAACAGCAGTATCTACTGGTAACCCAGAAAATTCTTCTGGGTATTAACTAAGGCCATCAAGACAATACCTCTTACAAGTTTACAAAAACCACAGCAATTATGATTGGAGCCCAAGTCCCTCTGAATACCTAGAAAGCATTCCCAAGGAAAGGCATTAACAAGACAAGACTGCAAAGACTACAATAAATACCTAAACCTTTAATGCCCAAACACCAACAAACATCTATAGGCCTCAAGACAATCTCGGGAAGCATGACCTCACCAAACAAAATAAGGCACCAGGGACCAATACTGGGGAAATAGAGATATGTGACCTTTCAGACAGAATTCAAAATAGTTGTTTTGAGGAAACACAAAGAAATCCAAGATAACAAAGAAAGAATTCAGAATCCTATCAGATAAATTTAACAGATTGAAATAATTTAGAAGAATCAAGCAGAAATTCTACATTTGAAAAATGCAACTGACATACTGCTGAATGCATCAGAGTCTCTTAAATAGCAGAACTGATCAAGCAGAAGAAAATCACTAAGCTTGAAGACAGGCTTTTTGAAAATACAGTCAGAGGAGACAAAAGAAAAAAAAACAATGAAGCACTCCTACAATATCCAGAAAATAGCCTCGAAAGGGCCAATACTAAGAGTTACTGGCCTTAAAGAAGAGGTAGAGAAAGAGATAGGAGTAAAAGGTTTATTCAAAGGGATAACAAAATTTCCCAAACCTAGAGAAAGATAAACATTCAAGTACAAGAAGGTTATAGAACACTAAGCAAATTTAACCCAAGGAAGACTACCTCCAAAGCTACCTTTTGGGAGTTAATCAAACTTCCAAAAAATCAATGATAAATAATTCTAAAAGCAGTAAGAGAAAAGGAGAAAAGAAACAACAGACAACAGAGCTCCAATATGTCTGGCAACCGACTTTTCAGTGGAAACATTACAAACCAGGAGAAGAGAGCATGACATATTTAAAGGACTGAAGGAAAGAAACTTTTGCCCTAGAATAGTATATATGGCAAAATATCCTTCAAACATGGAGGAAAAATAAAGAACTTCCAAGACAACCAAAATTGGAGGGATTTCATCAACTCCAGACCTGTCCTACAAAAAGTGATAGAGGAAGTTCTTTGATCTGGAAAAAAAAAAAAAAAAAGGATGTTAATGAGCAAAAGAGAAATCATCTGACGATACAAAACTCACTGCTAATAATAAGCACACACAAAAAGAGGGGATATTATTAATATAACATTGTAACTGTGGTGTGTAAACACTCTTAAGCATAAAGACTAAATAAAGAACCAATTAGAATAACTACAATAACTTCAAGACATAGCACAATAAGAAATCAAGAGCAACAAAAAATTAAAAAGCATAGGGATGAAGTAAAAGTGTAGAGTTTTGGCTGGACACAGTGGTTCATGCCTGTAATCCCTGCACTTTGGGAGGCCGAGGTGGGTGGATCACCTGAGGTCTGGAGTTCGAGACCAGCTGGCCAACATGATGAAATCCTGTCTCTACTAAAAATACAAAAAAATTAGTGGTGGTGCACCTGTAATCCCAGCTACTCAGGAGGCTCAGGCAGGAAAATCGCTTGAACCCAGGAGGCAGAGGTTGCAGTGAGCCGAGATCTTGCCACTGCACTCCAGCCTGGGCAAGAACAGCAATATTCTGTCTCAAGAAGAAAAAAAAAAAGCAGTTTGTATTAGTTTTCTTTTTGCTTATTTGTTTATGCAATTAATGTTAAGTTTTCATCAATTTAAAATACTGGGTTATAAGACAGTCTTTTCAAGTCTCATGCTAACATCAAACAAAAAAAACCACAACAGACACATTAAAAAAAAAAAAAAAAAGCAAGAAATCAAAGCACCCCAGAGAAAAATCACCTTCACTAGAAGGAAGACAGGAAGGAAGGAAAGAAAGAAGACCACAAAACAACCACAAAACAAAAAAACAAAATGGCAAGAGTAAGTCCTTACTTATCAATAACAACACTGACTGTAAATGGACTAAATTCTCCAATAAGACACAGTAGCTGAATGGATGAAGAAAATAAGACCCAGTGGTCTGTCGTCTACAAGTGATATGCTTCACCTATAAAGATACACAGAGATCAAAAATAAAGGGATGGAAAAATATATCCCATGCCAATGGAAACCCACAAAAAACAAAACAAAACAAAACAGGAGTAGCTATACTTACATCAGACAAAATAGATTTCAAGAGAAAAACTGTAAGAAGAGACAAAGAAGCTTATTATATAATGATAAAGGGGTCAATTCAGCAAGAGGATACAATGATTATAAATATATATGCGCCCAACACTGGGACAGCCAGATACATAGAGCAAGTATTATTAGAGCTAAGGAGAGACAGATTAAAATACAACAGCTGGAGACTTCCACACCCCATTTTCAGCATTGAACAGATTTCTCAGGAAGAAAAGTCAGAGACATAGGACTTAATCTGCACTACAGAATGAACCTAATAGAGATCTATGGAACATTTCATCAGATAAAAATTACTAAGAGGAAAATTTATAGCTATAAGTGCTTGCATCAAAAAAGAAAAAGAAATAACCTAATGATGTAACTTAAAGAACTAGAAAAGAGCAAACCAAATCCAAAACTAGTAAAAGACATTCAGATCAGAGCAGAAATAAATTTGAAATGAAGAAAATACAAAAGAACAACGAAACAAAATGTTGGTATTTTGAGAAGATAAACAAAATTGGCAAACCCTTACCCAGACTAACAAAGGTGGGGGTGGGGGTGAAGGTGAAGACCCAAATAAAATGAGAGATGAAAAAGGGGACATTACAACTGGTAAGAAATTCAAAGAATCATTAGTGGCTAATAGGAGCAACTATATGTCAATAAATTGGAAAACCTAGAAGAAATGAATAAATTCCTAACTATATACAACCTATTAAGATTGAACCAGAAAGAAATTAAAAATCTGAACACCCCAATAATCATAAATATATACACCTACTATGTACCCACAAAAATTTAAAAATTTTAAAACGATGCCACGTGCCAGGCACTGGTACAGAACACAGAAGATGCAGCTCCCTGAAGCCTGGCTCTTGTAAATATAAGTCTTAGGATATCACTTTTGAAAATTATTTTCTATATGTTCATTAACCTCTAATTCTTATATTAGATGGGTTCACCGATATTCAATTTATATTGTACTTCATAAACCACATAGGCTATAGTAAATATTTGTGTGCAGCAAATATCATATCATCTAAACAATTCTTTTACAGGCAAACATACCACAATATAAATACAATAAAAGTAAGTATATTTATGTCATGATAAACATACTTATTTTGACTGAAAGCTGAAGTTAACTAAAATAGTTGAAAGAGCCTTGGGTAAACCTTTGCTGTCTTGTAAACTAGCCACGGCACAAGCCTGACAGCACAAAGAAATCCACAGCAGCGAGGTTATTTCAGTCACAGGCAGCCTCAGCAGCTTCAGTGGCTGAGTCAGACAACCTTTTCTGACAGCACGTGCATGCCAGGCTGCTTGCAGGAGACAAAGCATCAACAGTTTCCTGAGTGAAGCACTCTCATCCCTCCCCATTGGATGGGGAGGTTTTCTATTATAGGCTCCTTAAAAAAAAAAATAGAAATAGGCCATTTCCAGAGAAACTTGGATGGTAGCTTATGCACACAGAAGACTAGCAGAGGGGCTCATAGGGAGTTGAGAGCTGAACACAATAATAGGATTCCTCCTGAGAAACAGCCCAATTAGTTCCCTTTGGAAGACTCAAGAATCCTTGCTACTCCTTGTCATACAAATGGAAGGCAACACCCAAGAGTCATTCCCTGGCTGGTTTTGCACTTGAACTTGTAAAGCTTATCAGGGAAGACTTCACCCTCACTCAAAGAGAGGGAGGTCCAGAAATAACACTGTCTGGACTGAAAAGAGAAACATCTGTCTGGCACGTGTGGCAATATGTGCCCATGTGCACTATATTTCCCAAGTAGATACCCAGGTCTATAAGAGGGGTAGGAAGATACAGCCAGCATCAACTGTGTCACAGCTTTGTGGGGAAGCATGCAAATGGCTGTACATTTAAAGAAATATGAATGTAATGTTCATATTGGTTTTGTTAAAAACACACATAAGTGATCACCTCTATGGTTTTACACAACTCATAAGTTTGTCTAGAAAAGTGGTCCAACTTTTTTGGCTGGTACTAGGGATCAGTTTTGTGGAAGACACTTTTTCCACAGACGGGGGTTGGGTGGGGGCATGGTTTTGGGATGAAATTGTTCCACCTCAGATCATCAGGCGTTAGATTCTCATAAGGGTGAGCAACCTAGATCCCTCACATGCACAGTTCATAATAGGGTTCCCACTCCTATGAGAATCTAATGCCAGGGCTGATCTAACAGGAGGCAGAGCTCAGGCAGTAATGTTCACTCACCCACCACTCATCTCCTGCTCTGCAGCCCAGTTCCTGTATAGGTCCATGGCCAGAGGGCTGGGGGCCCTTGGTCTAGAACACATCTGAAAAAAACTTTGCCAAAAAGGACTAATGTTTCCCTTTTGCAGAGTCTAGAAATAAGTAACACCAAGGACAATTTGATTTTATTTTAAATTCACAATAAACATACTCATTTACTTCTCTATGTAAAACATTTGTTGTAAATTATATAATTTAAAAATTATAAACAGAAAAGCAAGAGGTATATTCCTTTGCCACCCTGCTTCTAAATCCAAAACAAATTTAAGATGCCTAAGGGAATCATTATTAGTACTTTAAATATTTATAGTTCTATCTTCCCTAAAACTCAAGTCAAAACTCAAATCACCAGGGAGAAGAAAGGTTGAGAATATACAGCACTGTGGAGTGTGAAGACACTAGCATAGAGCTTTAAGAGACAAGCTCTAATCCAGATTCTACAATTCAAAAGAAAGGAGATGAGCTAAGAGTTCTTTATTTAAAAAAAAAAAAAAAAAAGATGCCATTGACTATGTTATATAGGGTTCTGGTTATGCCTCCCACTGCTTAAGATACTATAGTACTAAAACAGACATTCAGTCACCACATTTAGAGAAATATGTAAAAAGTTTAAAGGTCAAAGAGGCTAGACAATAGAATGAAAGAGTTCAAGAGAAAGACTGAATGAATGCACGGGGCCACTGAACACAGGATGATGCCTTTCTCAAAGACATCTCTAAGGTAGATGGTACTAGAAGAAAAAAAAAAAGACTACAACTGAAATAATTGTCAAGGAAGGTCTGGGATAGAAAAATAAGCTGGGGGAAAAAAAAAAACTCCTTATTTGCTTGTATCTAATAGTTAGCATTGAAATGGACTACCTCTGGAGATATCTTCCAAGAGTTTAAAGCATCCATTGATAGATAATATGGAAGCGTTTCATAACATAATGGAAAAGAGTAGACACCCTGGAATAAGTTTCTCTGTAGGTCTATCCTGGTTCCACCTAAGCTGTGTGATATGGGGTATATAACTTAACTTCTCTATGCCTTACAGTCATCATCTCTAAAATAAAGATAATTATTATTCCTATCTCATAAGACTATTGTGAGAATTTAAAATAATGCACATAAGGAATACGGTAGTGACTGACACATAGTAAATGCTTGAATAGTAGCTAACATTATTAGCATTTTGCATGCAGAAGAATATGCAGTTAACTTAATGATCTCTGAAGATTCCTCTTAAATGTTGCACTTTAGAGACTAGTTCATAATCATCCATCCCACTATGACCCCCATAAAAGAAAGCAAGATAGGGCTTGAAAAGTCACAGAAACCTGGAGGCCAGTGCAGGGGGCTAGAGGTCCAGGGTACTCACTGGACTCAAAATACAAGTCACAAAGCCAAATCAGAACTTCATATCAGAAAATGCCCAATCTAGGCACTAACTCCAATTCTAAATTATTTTCCACTTTCGAGAGCACAGTTATTACAATTCAATCTATGGTCATGTTTCTACTATGTATACTATATGTTTCTACTATGAACAGGTGTCAGGGGTGGGTTTACAATAATCCTCTAGTCCAAAGAGCTGTTTTGCTTATGTTCCTGAACTAGTATAACAGATTATTCTTGATCCTTCTAATCCAGCTTTGTCCAATAAAACTTCCTGCAATGATAATGTTTACTTGTGCTGATCTAATCACCAGCCACATGTAGCTTTACTTGATATGGGACTATTATAAATGTAAATTCAATTTCTCAGTCAATTTTTCTTTTTCTTTTTCTTTTTTTTTTTTTTTTTGACACTATTCTATATTACTACTAAATTGGATGATTGT
>NW_012117188.1:312804-407144 GCF_000951035.1 Colobus angolensis palliatus
AATAACATGAAAAACCTTAATTACCATACATTCCCTTCAGAGAAGAGGGTGGGGAAGACTGACTCCTATCACTGGAGACAAAGAGAAGCTGTCACCACACCTAGACGTTGTCACAAAACTCTCCTATTTCCCATCTGTTCTCCTAAGGACACATTTATCTTTCTTTTTTTTTTTTTTTTTTGACACAGGGTCTCACTCTGTGGCCCAGTCTGGAGCACAGTGACACAGTCACAGCTCACTGCAGCCTTGACCTCCTGGACTCAGGCGATCCTCACACCTCAGCTCCCGGGTAGCTGGGACTCGCGCACATACCACCACATCTGGCTAATTTTTTGTAATTTTTTGTAGACACAAGGTTTCACCATGTTGCCCTCCAACATCTGGGCTCAAGCAATCCACCTGCCTCAGCCTTCCAAAGTGCTGGGATAACAGGTCTGAGCCACCATGCCACAATTTAAATTTTAATTTTACAAGTCACATGTGGCTAGTGGCTACCATACTGGAAAGTGTAGTGAATTAGAAGTGGTCGCCCACATCACTGTATTGAAAGAGACCCTAATGTGTGTCTTGGCCTACCAGGAAAGCACTCTGTGATCCATCAGAAATGTCTGTTCCTGGACACAGAAGGGCAGGCTTTATTACATTTGCAGGCTCACTTAAAGGATTTTCTCTCCTTAGGCCAAAAGAGAGTCTCTCCTTCCTAATACCTACAATGATTCTTCAACACAAGGTTATTTTCTGCTCTTGTAAGAAATGAGATGAACTGAAAAGAACCAGATTATAACAGGAAAACTTTTAAAGAGAACTTCACCCAGGATAATGCATAATGCCCCTCTGTACTCTGGGAAGAAATACTGGTTTCTGACAGTTTTACAGAAATACAGGAAGTCAACAGGGCGTAAAAATATTGATTATTTTAAGCTATGCTGTAGGTCTTTTTTCAGTAACACTATAGTTGTGTGTCATGGACAGGTCATTAAGATGGATGAATAAATTAAAGACAGGTTACACAGAAAGTATAAGCCACATTATCCATTTTAAAGGCAGAAAATGTAAAGTCATTGCAAAAGGAACCACCACGCCTCGGTTGAAAGTAACATATACCTCAGCACTTTAAAAATAGCACACTTCATTTTCCAAGAAAGGAACAAAACTCTAACATTTTATTGTTTCAAAATACACTGTACTGACTTCATGAAACATTACCTTAAACTTGTATAAATGAATCAAAAGATACCACATACAACACCTGCCATCATGAGAAAAATCACTAAGGAACCTATGTATTTTCAATTCCAGATCCCAATAGGGGTCCTATAAAGTCCTCCCAAGGCAAAACTATCTCAAACTCCCACAAAAATTTGGTTCCAAGTTGATCCTCAAGGCCTCAAGTTGAGAACCATTTGAAGTCTTCTTTGAGGTTCAATATGTTACAACCAAAATGACACAGCTTTGGTATAAGCCCCCGTTTCTGCCCTGGATCCTTAAGTCTGGGAAGGCTACAGAATTATTCAAGCCTCTTCCAAATACTGAGATACTCAAAGGACAGTCAGTGCCTGAATATGCTCTGAATGGAACCACATCAAAATAGTTATTTGTGCAATGCTCTTCCCTTAAAGAAGTCACAAAATCTATCACAGTAAGATCATGAACTTCTTCTGACACATTTACTATTTTCCAGGGATTCCACATACATAAATTCATCTTGGGATTTCACTCAAGGAGATCTATTTCATTTAAGGATCAAAGGACTTTTAATAAGCTGGTCCCATTGCTTGATTCCCAAAGAGAGCATTCTAGTGAGACCCTCCCTATCTAACCAGAAAGCTGAAGTTACAGCAAAATATTAACTATTATATATTCAGATAGAATGGATCCACTTCCAAAACAAAACAAAACAAAATCTGTCATTGTTATCCAGAAAACAAATGAACTGTGGTACTTTTTACTGAATTAATACTTAACATCAAGTTAAATAATTAACACCAAGAATTCAGAAATAACCTCTTACCTCTACCACTGTGGTGTCTGCAGCTTTGCACATTGGCAGGTTGAAATTCCTTGCACTTTTCCTACATCAGGGGTGGAGGAGATAAGAAAGTGGGGGGGGAAAGACCAAAATCTGTCACCTTTAAGGGTTTATAGACTAGAATTTCTATGAGCTAAGAATCTAAGAATCTTTCCAAAATGAGTGTATCATATTTTCCATTAATAAAGTTTCATAAATATCTCCTAAATTTTAAAAAATCATAACTACTTTATTCAATGTATATAGTTTTGTTTTGAACAGGATTGAGGGAAAGAGGAACTATTTTTTCACATTCAACATACAGCTACAACAAAAAAAGAACATTAATAAATCTATTGTATTTGAAGTTAATTTCCCTTAATCTTTTAACAAGTATGCTTTGTCCCTATTAGTTAAATATTTCATTCAACCACTTGCTTTCATTAAAATATTAAGAAAGGAAAAGTAGCAAATGCTTCACATGAGAAGGTATAGTAATTACATTCTCTATTGAAGAGAAGAAGCCTATTGCTGAAACTAAATGAAACATTCATTGATAATTTGTGAGTCACCTATAAAGATAATTCTGGAGAATCATTTTCTGATGAAGTTTTTGAAAGTACAACACCCACATCAGACCCTGAGGTGTAAAAATTTCGAAGAGGTGCCAGTTTTGCTGATGGTTTTGCACTCTCATGTTCCTCAATACAGTTCCCCTAATGATAAAAATTAAAATAAACTTTTTGTCTCTGGGAATATAGGTTGACAGCAGAATTTCTTTGGTAGAAGGAAGTAAGTTACAGTTATGTTTTACTAGCTCTTTTGAGTCACCAATATTTCTTTTGCTCAGATTGAAGAATTAGTACAGGAATAGGAACATCCTTGAGAAAGGAGCCCTCGTGAACTTTCACAAGTTGCTGGGTTAGATCCCACCAGACATCCAGGCATCAAAAGCTCCAAGGGCAGAATAGTCAGAGGCAAAGGAGTCCCAAGTCCCTCACTTGAATAACCTAGACAGACTTCTGTTCCAGCTGTCTGGAAGTCAGCTTCCAGCTAAATATGAAGTCAGTCCTAAGGTCACTTGATCATTGGTGATGCAAGCTTTCATTTCACACCAGAACTCATTAACCACCAGCATAAAGTCAGTGCCTAGAATAGCCCATGTGCAGCCTTTAAATACCAGAGCCAGGCACTGTAGCACAGAATAAATGTGGGAATATTTTCAATAATTCCTTTCTGCTTGGTAGTATACAATTTTGTTAATCTTTTTTAAAAAGCAACTAAGCATCTGTAAATATTACACAAACGTGTCACATAAGGTAAAGATGATATAAAATATCTCCTGTTATTGCCAAAATTAGTTGTACTTTAAAAAACTGACTAGATTAAAGAAATCGAAGAGCATTAATATCATATAAGTCCTTCAGAAATAAAAAGCGGTATGAGAGTATCACTGAGAACTTAATTGTGATTGCACCAAAGCTGCATTTGCTAAAGATTCAAAAATTGTTAATCGAAAGCAGCAAATGATAAATGAGTAAAAACAATGATTTCTGTAATCTGATAGGTAAAGTCTTCAAGATCAAACAGTTTGGAAAACTCTAAAGTGTACATTCAAAGATTTCATAATCCTCAAAAAACAACTATATAAATCTATAAATCCAAGAAATAAATACTTACTATGCTTAGAATAACCAAAAGATTTTAAAATCTATAAAGTCTGTCACTAACCAGAGAGTGAGGATTGAAAATTTAGTATTATAAAGGTTAACCAATTTTTCAGATAGGACCTTTGTAAGCATTTCCTAGAAGACACAGAAAGGACTGAAGGACTGACCTCAAAGACTATTAGCAGTATCCTTCCAAAATATCAAATTAACTTTGCATTTTAAGAAAATACGTGTAAATTAGAGTATCAATTAAATTAAATTGTATGATGTCATATTTTCTAAACATGTAACTAGTCTTGGCAACTAAAATACACAAGAAGAAAAACAATTGGACGAGTCTATATAAAAGGGCATATAACTTCAAATATTTAACAAGCAGTGCAACATGGATATCAACCAGTCCAAACAGACTCCCACAAGTGGACATACCAGCAGCCCTGCACACACCTATATATGTGCAATACACATGGACGTGTATGATCTTGGGCTATTTCCAAAATACATTTTTAAACTGCAAATTCGCTCTGATGTCCATTTTTGTAATCATAATTTAGAAAATATAGAGTTGCTGATATGTATGAGTGTTTTTAAAACTATCACAATACCTGAAAATCACATTTCCTGCTCGGTCCGCCTTCCAAGCTTTCACCAAAGCAAAATCCCCTGTAATTGCTTCCTCCAAAATAAAGTGCTGACCGTTGAACTCCCTCACCTGCAGAAGAGGGAGAAGGCATTGTCAGGTATTTGCACAGGTCTTAATTGTGATAGAGGCCCTCTGATAGAGGCACTCTGACAGAGGTAGATAATAAGGATACAAGCCTAGCAAGGGAAAATTTCTCAGAGGGAAAAGCATCTCAGAAACTTCAAGGATAAGGAGTGTTAGGTAAAAAGGACTTAGTCAAAGTGGTCAAAGGGGAGCTAAGGAAACAGACAAGTAAAGGTCCAGTGACAAAAGAAAACTTGTGCATTTGAGGAAATGAAAGTTCTATGGCCTAAGGGATAGACTATTCTCATTTTACTATTTGTATGTACAGGTTATATATTGAATATGAAAAATAATCCTTCTTTCCCTCCCCCTGAAAAAAATAGTTTGCATAAAACAGTCTATGCAATATTGTTTTTCTACATAAAACAGTTACAAAAATCTATCATTCGGATATCCTCATTAACCTATAATCACCTGTTGAGATTTTAAATGAGATTCACAGAATCAGTAAATTTGGAGAAAACCAACATGCCGTATCTTCCCATCCATGAGCACAGTATATGTCTCCATTTACTGAGGTTTTCTTTGACCTCCTTCAATAGCTTTATCACTTTCTCCATAAAAGCTTTATATTTTTTTCTTAGGTTTATTTGTAGGTACTTAGTGGTTTCTCTTGCTACTGTGAATACTGCATTTGCTCCTATCTACTCTTCTGACATTACTGGTCTAGGGAATGCTATTGATTTTTATTTATATGTATTGCCTTTTAATTATACTACGAATTTTGGGGGGAAGAACATAAAGCAAAACTGTCTTGCCATCATGTTCTTTTATTTTTGAGGGTTTATCTCCAGGAATTAAAACAAACATCCATTGCCACACTTCATAATGGCACAAAATGGAGCCATGGGAATGCGGAACTCCATTCTCATCCCTATTGCACCCCCTAGTGGAAAAACAGACTGCGTTTTACAAAAAGCTGCTATAGAAAATTTTGGTACATTTACTTCAACCACAGTTTGAAACAAAACTTTTCTTAAATAAAAGCTACTTTAAAGACATTAACCAAGTTGCCTGCTAGAAAAAAGACTGATGAACTTAGGGAATAACTGTTGAATGAGGATCTTACTATAGGAACTAAGATAAATTATATGAAAGATATTTCTGAACCACATATCAATATACTAAGTTACTTTGTAATGGCTTACGTATTTCAAAAATCACTGTAAATACCAACAACGATAGTTCAGTATTTTACATACAGATCTAGAAAACTGGGGTAAATATATGCAAATGTAAGGCAAAGTCAATAAATAGGCTTCTTTTATATTCCAGTTACATAATTTTCTGATATGTCTACACACCAGCTGTTGCTGAGTGTTAGTTTTACTGAAATTTAAAAATGGGGAAGGAATTGGTTTTATCAAACTAGCTATTATACTCACTTGAAAGAATTGTACATTTCATAGTCACCACTTCTTCACTTTTTGGTTCTTTCTCAGATCTAATGAGATTTTCATCCCCTCTATTCCAAAAAGGAATAATTTTTAAAGTTGTCAATGACCTCTGTTTTTGCAAATCCAGTTATTCAATTCCAGGTCCTGTATTACCAACCTCTTCACACTCAGTTAATCATTCCCTTCTTTTTAAAATTTCTGTTATCTTTCAAGTTGCCAGATGCCCCTGGGTTTCTTCTTCACTTTACTAGTCACTCTTTCCCATTTCTCTTTGCTGCTCCTTCTCTTCCCAATCTCTAAATGTCAACGAGGTGTTCTCTATCTGTACTCAGCCCCTAGACACTCATCTAGTAGTATATAGATTTAAATACTATATGCTGATGCCTCCAAAGTCTCTGTCCTGGCTCTAGACTCTGCCCTGATCTGAAGTCCACCAAGCACCTCCTCTTGGAGTCTAATGAACATCTCCAATGCACCATGTCCCAAACAGAGCTCACTGATAAGGCCCATGCTTCACTCATCTTACACAGTATGCTTGACTCCTCTTATACCCCTTACCCATCCACCAGCAAATCCTGTGGGCTCTACCATCAACGTAACATCAACTCCAACCACTTCTCTCAAACTCCACTGTTACCACCTTCGTCTAGCCACCTTCCATTCCCACCTAAATTAACACAACAGCCTCCTAAACCCTCTCTCACTGCTTCTGCTCTTGGCTTCCTAGCAAAAAAAGAAAGACCCGGCACAGTGGCTCACGCGTGTAATCCCAGCACTTTGGGAGGCCGAGGTGGGCGGATCACGAGGTCAGGAGATTGAGACCATCCTGGCTAACACGGTGAAACCCCGTCTCTATTAAAAAATACAAAAAATTGGCCGGGCGCAGTGGCTCAAGCCTGTAATCCCAGCACTTTGGGAGGCCGAGACGGGTGGATCACGAGGTCAGGAGATCGAGACCATCCTGGCTAACACAGTGAAACCCCGTCTCTACTAAAAAATACAAAAAACTAGCCGGGCGAGGTGGCGGGCGCCTGTAGTCCCAGCTACTCGGGAGGCTGAGGCAGGAGAATGGCATAAACCCGGGAGGCGGAGCTTGCAGTGAGCTGAGATCCGGCCACTGCACTCCAGCCTGGGCGATAGAGCGAGACTCCGTCTCAAAAAAAAAAAAAAAAAAAATTCAAAAAATTAGCCGGGCATGGTGGCGGGTGCCTGTAGTCCCAGCCCTTGGCGGGCTGAGGCAGGAGAATGGCGTGAACCTGGGAGGTAGAGCTTGTAGTAAGCCAAGATAGCAGAGTGAGACTCCATCTCAAATAAAAAAAAAAAAAAAAAAGAGAGAGAGAGAACAGGAACCACCACTCCAGCAGCCACAGTGATGGATACAAAAGACAACTCAAATTACATCACTCTCACCCTTATTCAAAATCCACAGGCTTCCCACTATGTCCAGTAAAATTCAAACTTTGCATGAATTTGGCTCCTGCCTCTCTTCAGTCTCCATCCTTATCACTCTCTGTCTCATGTGCTGTTCCAGGCTCACCACCCTCCTGTTCCCCAAACACGGCAAGCCTGTAGCTGCCTCGGCACCTTGTACTTACTCTTCCTTCTAAATAGAGCACAAACCCTCTTATCTCCACTTGCCTCGTTCTGCTACCTTATTCAGGTCTCTACCAAGTGTCACTTCCCGAGAGAAGCTCTCCCTGGCCACCAACCTGGAATACCAGCTGCCTGGCCAATGATAATTAATTATCTTTGCCCTTAATCTATTTGATTTGTCTTCACAGTACTTCCACTATAGACATTATGCATTTATTCATTCACTGTCAGTTCCTCCACTTGTAGGAGGACTTGATCTAGATCATTTTACCACAGTGCTTAGACCAGGGCTAGGCAAAGAGTAGAACCTCAATAAATATCACTAATTTAGAAATTAACTCACTTCTTCCTACTATAAGTAAAAAAAAGAAAGTGCTAAGAATTAAGAAATAAATTATCTGTCACATTCCTAGGGAATTCAGACAAAATTACAAAACTACTAGTTTGAGGCACCTGACTCCAGGCAGAAATGAATCAAGAAATATTTTAGTATCATATTTTCCCGAGGTGAATTAATTCTCCAACTTCTAGCAAGCTATCAAAGTATTTATCACAAGTTTTCTGGGAACCTTTATGACATACTACTACAGTTCATTTTAATAATTAAGCTCCTGTCTTTTACTTTGTCAAGAAGCCTTTTAAACTTATTTAGACAATAAAGGAAAAAGATAAAACATAAAAAACACAGTAATAAAAGCTTTGAATCCACATAGATCACTCTCAACAGAAAGATGTCTCCAGATGGAAGACACGGCTGGAGACCAACACTGAACATCAAAGGACGTATTCAGTGACCTCTGATCTTCCCTCCGATCATTCCTCAGAATGGGAGGGGCAGAGCCAGCACCCCCATATGCAGAAAAGTGATGAGATCCCCTGATTTACTATGTTCCCTTCCCCAGAGATAAGTACAGCATTTCTGCAACCTGTGTTAACTCTCTTTGGCCATCTGGACAAAGAGAATGGAAAGATACTAAAAAATACTGTAATGAAATACTGGCCAGTGTAATTTTTGAAATTTTCTCCAATCTGAGCATCTCAAATACCTTTCTCTGAAGTTCTACTCTTCTATAATATGTAAGTGATGTTGCCTACAATAAATGTACCTCATCCTACTTAGCACTTTAAATAAAAGTAGGTTATTCCGTCAAAAGCTCAAATGTGTCCAAGATACAAAATAAAAAGTGATCATATGATCTCTCTATTCTATCAAAACAGTTCCTTTCAAAGTTTCAGACAAACATATTATTTCCTTGTATTTTTCTTCCTACAGTCACTTTAGGAAGGGCCTGAGCATAAAGAGTTTGCTAGCATGCATATCACAACTGCTGTATTTTCCATATAAGCATAATCAGCAAGTACAACTGTTTCTCAATTTGTTAA
This sequence comes from Colobus angolensis palliatus, assembly GCF_000951035.1. Taxonomy (NCBI): domain Eukaryota; kingdom Metazoa; phylum Chordata; class Mammalia; order Primates; family Cercopithecidae; genus Colobus; species Colobus angolensis. The sequence goes on from NW_012117188.1 coordinate 321,622, forward strand.
AGCCTACCATAAAATCAGTTCAAGTAACTAACCTTGACTAGTACATCACATGTGGATTACACCTTTTTTTCCTTCTTTTTATTCTAGTTTCTCTATGTGATTTTAAATGCTAGTAGATGCCTAGATTTAGCTAGATTTTCACCTGTTTATGAAAATGAATGAGTGCTTTTTCTCACACAGAGGTGATTTTACACTTATTTGCCCAATGAGTCCACCCAGAATCCCACGTGGAAAGAGGGATCCTGGCATAATCTGGATAAGAGTGTTTCTTACCTCTCTTGGCTTACTGGCAATGGCAACACTGCCATCTTTATTGTATTTGATGGGCGATCCTCCTTCTTGTATCAGGGTCCCATACCCTGTGGGGGTGTAAAATGCAGGAACTCCAGCCCCGCCTGCACGGATCCTCTCTGCAAGTGTGCCCTATAAGTGAGCAACCAACACCCCATAAGTTCACTAAGCACACTTCTGTATGTGAACACAAACATTTAGACATGGCTCCTACTCTTTAGAGGCTTATAATTCTAAAAAGTAGCTAGCATTGTATATTAGCATGAGTATTTCACTAATACTGTATGCTAGAAGATCAAGTTTAAGAAGTTACTGCCCCTCTAGATCCATTCTAAATCCGCATTCAAAATGTACCTGCTTATTTGTATAGTCATGCTTTCAGTTTCCATACCTCCCAATGATCTCTCAACATATTTTAAATGTGTCTACTTTTGATATTCTAAGTCAATTTTAAAATCTGAATTATGAAACTTTAGTTATATGCCTTAAGTAATGCAATTAAATTTTGTTTTATTTCATGCTCTATGTAGGTATGCTAAATTTTATTCGTTAATAATGTAAAGTGTTCAAATTTTAGAGCTTATTTTAAACCATTTTCATTAGTATTTTTATCTACAAATTGTCTAAGAAAAAAAACAAAGTGAAAAATACGGCAAACAGGTGAATTGGTTTTTAAAAGCCAAGAGTACATCAAATTGTTTCAGAGTAGAAACAGCTGCAAGCAAAGTTTCTTTGTATCTTCTTTGGATCATCATCTTTCCCATGGGTGACTCTTCTTCCGAGGTACCAGTGATTTCAAGACTAGTTTCCCTAGTTCTCTCACTCTCAACTGTTTTTCTACCCAGGTTTTCCCTAAGGAATCAACTCTGGCCCTGAACCTTGACACCCTTCCTAACACTGAAGCCTATTGTGATAGCCTTGTTACATGACAGTCTTACTAGAAAACTGACTGGCTAGTCAGTAGTCAAAAATTGGGGCTGGACACCATGGCTCATGGCTGTAAATCCCAGTGCTTTGGGAGGTGAAAGATCACTTGAGGCCAGGAGTTCGAGACCAGCCAGGGCAACATAATGAGATCTGTCTCTATGAAAAAAAAGAATTGGTTCATGGTATTAATGATGATGTGTTCATATTGTCCCAACCTTAAAAACTATTTTCTACTTTAACAGGACTCTAAGTATTCAACTCGAAGAAGAAACTAACAGTTGGTACTTGAGACATTCAGTCATTCAAGTAGGCGGAATATTCTGGGGAAAGAGAGACCTGGGGTATAACTGAAAATCTTCCAGATAACTGATTATCTAGTCAATGGAAAGAAATGACTCTACCTTGTGTTATGAAGTTAGTAACATTCACAAAAAATTAAATCATCAAAATTACCATAATACTACCCCCTGCCTTAAAATACATTTTATATATACCGTCCCTGAATACTCCCCTTCTATCATACCAGGTAAGGGCCTGAAAGTGGACTATTTCTGCAGACAGGCCTTCTGTAAGTGCCACCAGCTCCTTACCTTCACCCACCAAAGAAGTCCTGATCCCCACCATCAACACTCCTCCCCCTAGCCTTCAGGCTGCAAAATAAGCTGAGTGTTTACTCAATATAAGCAGAGCCAGTGTTTACTAATGGGCCACTAAGTTGGGGAAAGAGACACTGACCTCTCTTAGCCTGAGGAAAAACTGAAAAATATATATATATAAACAATGTACATATTTCTGACAAAATAAGGAGTAAAAGATACCAAGGGTAATCAAAAGGTTAATTTTCGATAGCTCCACAACCCAAAGAATACTGTATCTCAACCTATCATGTGAAAAATACTGCTATGGACTGAACTGTGTTCTCCCCAAAATTCATATGTTGAATTCATAGTCACCAATGTGACTGTATTAAGATAGGGCCTATAAGGAGGTCATCAAGGTTGAAGGAAGTCAAAAAGGTGGGGCCCTGATCTGGTATGATTAGTGTTCCTACAAGAAGGGTCCTACAAGAAGAGACACCCAGAGAGTGAGCATGCATGTTCTCTGCCACACAAGAACAGTGAGAAGTCGACCATCTGCAAGCCAAGGAGAACTTCCAAGCCTTCAGAACTGTGAGAAACTTCTGTTGTTTAAGCCACTAGTCTGTGATATTTTGTTATAGCAGCCTGAGCAGACTAAGACATCTTTGTTTTTCTGGGTTTTTTTTGTTTTTGTTTTTTTTCAAAAAACTGAGAAAACTGAATAAATACCAAGCCCAGTGCAGTGCTATGGTATGTACAGGTAAGAGTGCTATAGAGTGACCAGGTGTGACTACAACACATGAGCCTCAGAATAGTTCCCCACGTGTGCTTTCTAGACAAACACACCATGATTTAATTACTAATTTTTAAAAATCTACTAAATTATGTTATTACCAACTTGGCAAAGTCAGTGGCAGTATTTTCTGTTGACTAAAATAAAGCGGAGTGAATCAGTTCAAGAACTGAGAGCAGAGCATGTCAAAAATGAAAGAAAACTGTAGACCCTTCTTTTACTTAAAGGCTTCAAAAAGTTTTCCTTTCTTTATAAATAACTCCAATTAGTTAAGAGATGATACAGAAAATGAGTGAAAAGTTGCTAGATTAATTATAGTAACCACTTGCTTTGTAGTAACACCAGTTCCCTGGAAATCTAGGTTCTGATCCCAGCACTTACTTAGATATAGTCACCTGCACCTTTCATGGGCTTCACTCTGATGTGTCTCAGCAAGACCAGATCACTCACAAATTTCTAGTTCTAAAGCTCATAGAAACTGGAGGGGCATGGTGGCTCACACCTGGGAGGCCAAGGCAGATGGCTCATTTGAGGTCAGGAGTTTAAGACCAGCCTGGCCAACATGGTGAAACCCCGTCTCCACTAAAAACACAGAAAATAAAAGTAGCTGGGCATGGTGGCACAAGCCTGTAATCTCAGCTTCTCAGGAGGCTGAGGCAGGAGAATTGCTTGAACTCGGGAGGTGGAGGTTGCAGTGAACCGAGATCATACCGCTGCATTCACCCTGGGTGACAGAGTGAGACTCCACCTCAAAAAAATATATAAAAATAAATTCATATAAATTAACTTTTTAGGATGATTCTCAAACATTCCAGCAAATCCTTTTTGTATACTTCTGGCACAATACACATTACAGTGCCAAACTTAAAATCTTATCTTGCAGCCTGGATATCTTTTAGAAATATCTCCTTTTTCAGCATACAGTAGAAGAAAATATTAATCTTCTAGCAATCAACAGGTGTGACTTAGAAACTAAATTCCTTGGTTTGGCAAAGTAGTATTCCCTCTGCCTTACCTCTCTTGCGCAGAGAAATTTCTAGGGAGAAAAAAGGAATTTTTAAAGTTTAAGTTAGTATTATAAAAGCAAATCTTCTCACCTGTGGTGTCAGCTCCACTTCTAATTCACCAGATAAGTACTGTCGTTCAAATTCTGCATTTTCTCCCACATATGAAGAGATCATGCGTTTTATCTGCTTGGAACGAAGCAAAAGCCCCAAACCAAAATTGTCAACCCTAGAAGGAAAATGAAGGGAGCTTACCAATGAGCATCTGACAGAACACTATTACATCTTTTCAAAGAGATAAAACTTAGTTAATTTAAAGAAAAATAAATCCTTTCTTATAGGGATTTAATCCACATTTTCAGTCTCCCATAACCCCAAAACTCTTGCAAGGTAGCTACCCTTTTATTTTACAGTTGAGGAAACTAAAACTCAAGAAGTTTAAGTGATTCTTTTGTGGGGTCAGGGCATGCACAGGGTAAGGTCTTGGGCAGTAAGGGACATACGGTAAATATTCATACCCATGCTGACCCCACAGTTTTACTCCATACCTTTTGTTATTTTCACGGCTACAGAGTGATTCTGAGTTAGAAGATAAGCAAAGAGATGAATTGGTTCTTGTCCTATGCTTTGAAGGAACACATAAATGCAGTGGCAATATACTGACCCAAAAGAAGATTTGGATGGAGAAGCTCTTTCTTTTCCAAAAAGGAGAAGAGGGCATTCTGGTGTTTAAAAGAGAGATTAACATACTCATTGAAATGTGGACCCAAATTATAAATAGCTATGAACATTTTCCCTATATCATAAATATTTTGCTGAAGATTTCCACATTTGAACATTCTTAACAAAAACAAACAAACAAAAAACAAACAAAAAATTAATCACAAGCCAGTGAAGAGTATAAGTGGAAACAATAATCCTGTATCTGTCAAATTATATATCCTATAGTTTAATATCTTTATTATTTTAAAGCTGATGCTCAATTTATTCTTAGAAATGGTATACACAGTGTTGACTTTATTTTTCCATTGGGTGAAGGTCTCCAGGTTTATGCCTTTCTTTATTTCTATTATTTTTCAAAGCAAAATATGCCTAGAATTTAAAGCAAAGTCAATGTAACAGGATAGATAACTGAATGAATTATTTTTCCATTTCAGTCACCTTAAAGACTGAAGATCATTTTCCATTCAAGAGTCAGAAATATTTTAACCAACTAGAGAAATAAAACATTTCTAAGATAAGAATATTTGACCTTAAGCTTTTTTTAATGGTGAAATTTTTTAATGGCGAAATATTTTAATGATGAAATATTTATTTAATGGTGAAATATTTTTAATGGTGAAATATCTTTTAATGGTGAAATATTTTTTAATGGTGAAATATTTTTAATGACGAAATACCTTTTAATGGTGAAATATTTTTTAGTGGTGAAATTTTTTTAATGGGGAAATATTTTTAGTAGCAAAACACTTTTAATGGCAAAAAGTATGATGAGACACCACCACAAATATGAAGAGATGGCTAAAAAAGAAGAAAATACCAAATCTCGACAAAGATGTGAAACAATCAGAACTCTCATATGTGCTGAGGAGAATATAAACTGAAATGACCATTTTGGAAAAACTGTTAGTACCTACTAATGTTGAATATATCCATATCCTTTGGGTCAGCAATTCCATTCTAGGTCTATAACCAACAGAAATGCATACTTAGGTTCACCACAAGACATATACAAGAAAATTCATAGCAGCACTGTTCATTATGGCCAAAATTGGAGCCTCCAAAATGCTCATCAGCAAATAGGTAATTGCGGCATACTGCATAATGAAGTGGGTATAGCAGTGAGAATGACTGATCTATAACCACTAGCAACATGGTTGAATCTCACAGATTAATGTTGAGCTAAAGCCAGACACAAGAGTATACACTGAAATATTCCTTTAATATGATGTTCAAAATCAGACAAAACAAATCTATAAGGATCAAAAGTAAGGCTAACGATTAATGTTGGTAGTGGAATAAGCGAATAGCGACTGGAAGGAGCAGGAAGAAGGCTTCCTGGGGTACTGGTCATGTTCCATTTATCTATCTGGGCATTGATGACATGGGTGTGCAGCTTGTAAAACTCCATCAAACTGTATTTATGAGATGCTCACTTTTCTACATGACTTCATACTATGCTTCAAGAAAGCCTTTTAAGAGACAGAATGTACTGATAAGGACCAGAGTGCTTCCTAGAAACAGAAGTTTTTATTTACAATCTCTCCCTCCTAATTCCTTTAGTGCTCTGATGGTTCCTTCCCTACAGAGCTTGTGTCATCCACACGGTTCATTCATCTAGAACTCCCTTACTGAGTGCTTATTCTACCACAGGTTTGTTAATTCATCTAAAACTCCCTTACTGAGTGCTTATTCTATCCCTGTGTCAGGCTCTGGAGCTACAATCATGAATAAGACCTGGTCCTGGGCACCTTTGAAACTGACAAAATAAACATGTAACCTATAATTACAACAGAGGGAGAGACATGCTAAGGGAATTAGGTGCAAATTGTGATAATTCTGAAAATGGAGAACCCAACTTTTGGGGAGGAGAAAGATAGCAGAAAAAAATCTTATAGGAGGTGGCACTTACACAGACACAGGAAAATGAAAACATTTTGAGAACAGAGTGTGGAGCGGACGTGTAAAGAGAAACAGGCAGATGGACAGCTTTGCAAAGATGCACTCAGAAAACTACATGTTGAGTGTTCCTGGAATATGGACTGAGGGCAACAGCATGTGGGAGGGGAGAAGGCAAGATCAGTTGTGATCAGCCTTGTGGGATTCCATCCTGAAGGATAGGAAGTCCCTGTAAAAAGTTTTAAGCGGAAAAGTAACAGCATGATTAGCTGGAAAGGTTGAAAGATGAAAGGCCGGGATATCAGTGAAGAGGCTCGAAGTAGTCCAAACAAGCAACACTGAGAGTCTGAGCTAAAATAGTGGGAATGGGAATGGAGAAGGGAGAAATCAAGAGGGTCTTTCAGGGAAATAATTCATAAGACTTGTTGCCCATCCTGATGTAGCTGCAGACCCACTCCAGAATTCTGGCTTTAGTGATGGAATATAAACAAAGTTGGTTGGGGGAAATTAACGAGCACTACTGACGCCTACTTAGTTGATCTGGAAAGGTGTTAAGTATGTAACAAACCACTGACATTTCTCCCGATACCACCTGTTCTCCCAACTTCATTCCACTCTCCACCCTCATACTCCTCACACCCACAAGTGACCATTCCAGCTCAGCTGATTCCTTCCCAATTCTCAGAATTTCATTTCCAAACCTCTTTCCTACCCCCAGCACTCCTGACACAATGAACACTTCAAAGTGTCTGGGTAACAGGTAACTGTCAACCTCCTATTCAACTTGTTTTGCACCCCTAGCCTTCAAATGCTGAATCTGATAAGATTTCCCATCCACCATGGGTAGAAAAGAAATAGCTGCATGACTTACTCTCACTTTGTTCAAAAGAAAACTAATGCCTAAGTAACAAGTATTTTCAAGAGTGTAATTTTGAGCTAGAATGCCCTGCAAGTTAAGAATACATTTGTCCACTAGGGGTCACCAGATGCCTAATGATTCCGTTGTTCAAGGGTTGTCTCCCCATACTCTCAATGCACACAACGCCTTTTGAGTTTTTAACCTACTCCTAATACCTGGCTAGGTCCCCACAATTCTATTCCCTCAAATTCAACTCCACTGCAGCCTTCCCATCTCACCTCATGGCAGGCCCACCTTACAGATCCTCAGCCCAAAACTAACGCAGCGATCTTCGACTTCTCTCACAAACTCCACATTGAATCTCTCAGGAAATCCTGATTCCAACTTCAAAGCCTATTCAGAATCTGATCATTTCTCTCTCACTCCTTGTACTCTGCACTGTCTTGCCAGGGAACTGCAAACCCTTCCTGCTTCTGCTCCCTCACAACATGGCAGCCAAGCAAGCCTTATAAAATGTAAGTCAGAACACATCACTGCTCTTGCTCACACCCCTGTGATGGTACTTTCATTCAGAGGAAAATCAAAGGTCTCTAGAGTGGCCTGCAAGGTCCCATGAGATCAGATGCACTTTGATGTCCCCAACCTCACTCCACGCATTCTCCTTTTTGCTCACTTGTCTTCCTCTCCTGACCTCACCATCCCTCCAACATACCTACATATCCCCCACCTGGTGCCTTTGCACTGGCCTTCCCCTGTCTCAAACTCTTCTTCCAGACATCTGCATGGCTCACTCCCTCACTTCCTTCAAGTCTCTGGTCAAATGTCACCTCAGTGAGTCCCATCCTGATCACCCAATTGAATATTAAAACCTGCCCCTCCATTTTCACACTCCCATTCCCTATTACTTTTTCTTTTTTTTTTTTTTTTGTCTTTTCCAAGGCACATATAACTTCACATATTGGAAAGTTTACTTACATGTTATGTTACTATTATAGTCCACCTCTCCCAAACTAGAGCATTTGGTCCATGAAGCAGAAATCTTGGTCTGTTTTATTCACTATTGTATTCTAAGCTGAACATCTGTTAAATGGATTTATTGCTCAATTCCACTGTCCCCCTCCTCACTGGCTCTTCTCTAATAATAGTGAAAACCTCCAAGTCTTTACACTGGATATTTACCGTTTGTCCCTCTGGATCCATTCTCCAACCTCCAGCCTCCTCTGGACCTCAGATGGCTGCCCTGTAGACTAAATTGAGGGGTCCCCTTGCCTTCTGGCTTCTGATCGCATTCAGCCACTCTGACTGGGTTCACCCAATGGGAGGCACCATCAAGAGGATGTGGGTGAGGGAAAAATATATTCCTCTGGCTCTCTCCCTGAGAAGTTACAGCCCATTGAATAATCCCCTCCATAAAGCTTTTTTCCAGGTCCTACTAACAGCTCTCTCCCTTCACTCCTTCACACCTGGGGCTGGTAACAGCACCCCTCCATTACAAACTCCAGGGTTCTTTATTACTCATGTTTTCCCTCAGCCCTGACCATTCCATTGAAAAGGCTCCCTTTGGTAAACTCCTCAACTACTCAGAAAATTAAATTACATTTGATATCCTCTGGAACCCAGACTAATAAAGTTGTAACGAAATAATTCATGAAGGTAGATATGATCCATTTTACTTTCTGTAGTTTTAAATATCTGAAACTCCTATAGGCCCATAGTAAAGCCAGAATACAGTTGGTCATTGATTGACTTAGGAATTTTTCTAACTACTCTCTTCTGGATCTCTTTGGCTTTTCAACCCATTACCCATTTTAAGTTGGCTCTATTTGGAGATTACATCTCTTTATTCATTTATTTTAGCTCTGAGAATCATGGTTTATATGGGCTTTGCTTTGTTATTAGACTAGTATCCTGGCATAGCAATCAAGCAGTGCATAAGACGCTAGCCCCAGGTGCGCTACCTGACCAGTTCTTCAGGTCTTGAAAATGCTGTCAGCTTACAACGAGAGTGTTTCTTGCCACATAATTTACAACTCAAATTTGGCAAGTGTATATCTTACCTATTATCAGACATTGATGATAAAAAATGAGTCAGACAAGTCTCTTACCTATAAAGACTTACAAGACAAAGAAAAATAGATGTGATCTTTTGCAAATGGGGAATATATCATTTCTAATAGAGACATGAATATTAAAACATCTTATAGCTCTTTAACACTAAATACAATGCTGATAAGACCTTCAAAAAGATTGTTGCTTTCCTTTAGTAGCCAACATTTTTTAGTATACTAAAGAGAGATGTAATCTTTTTCCCGCATCACAACAAACCCGGGTTTCAAACATTTTGGTGATGAGAAAAAGTCTAAGGCCAAGAATTCATTAATGAGACACATTATTATAAAGCAAAAAGATACTGTATCAGAAACAATGTTCTGCAAATATTCTCATGTTCTGAATCTAAAATTTAATTTGCTGATTTTCTGAAATCTCATTAACTGGCAATTCTTGTCAGAATAAAATAAATAAAAATAAAGTTGCGATCACTTACCAAGTTCTATTTCTTTTGTTTACTTTTCATTTTAGACATACTTAAATCTGGATTAGATAATTATATTTGCTATATCAAGAGTACCAAAAAGAAAATGCTGCATTTAAATACAAGGCTAATTTATGACATACCGTAACTTCCCCCCTGCCCAAACTGCAGTTTCACTTTCTGTGGTTTCAATTACCCAGTCACTTGCAGTCCACAAATATTAAATGGAAAATTCCAGATATATAAAATTTGTAAGTTTTAAGTTGTGCACCATTCTGAGTAACATGATGAACCATCATCATCCTACTCCATCCTGCCCGGGATGCGAATCCTCCCTTTGTCTAGCATATCTACACTGTATATATACTACACTCCTGTTCTTCACTTAGTAGCCGTAATGGTGATCAGATAGATTGCTGCAGTATTTGCTGTGCTTGTGTTCAAGCAGTCCTTATTTTACTTAATAATGGCCCCAAAGCAAAGAGTAGTAGTGCTGGTAACTTGGATATGCCAAAAAGAAGCCATAAAGTGTTTCCTTTAAGTGAAAGATCTAAGTAAGAATTAATCTTTTATCCATTAAATTTCAAAGAAAGAGAAAAATATGTGCTAGTTTTGCTGTCATATCTCAAACTGCAAAAGTTATAGCAACAGAGCATAATAAAAGCTTAGTTAAGATGGAAAAGACATTAAATTTGTGGGTGGAAGACAAATAGAAATACATTCCCATTGACAGCAATTGGGTTGAGTATTAGCCATGATTTCAGAACACATCCCCCTCGAATAAGGGAGGACTAATGTAGTTACATGAGACAAGTGAAATCTCTCATGAGCTGAGCACAGAAGTTCAAGTATACATCCCAGGAATTAGTTAGCCCTTCCCAAACAAAATAATTAAATCCTAGGGAATGCCGATAATCAGCTCATGGACTACATCTGACTATTAACTCCTTCAGAGCTGCAGCTTCCTCAACAAAGAACAAGGGCACAGCAGAGGGGTCACTGCCTTTATCTCAAAGTTCAAAGTCATTGGTACAGAACCAGTCATTTTAGAGTGATAGACTGACCATTGGGCTCTCAAAACACTATTATAGCTGACTAGTACAGTAATATATATATATACACACACACACACACACACACACACGCCAGTAATTATAAGTGTAGGTACACATGTATAATCAGATTTCTGAGCCTTTGACACAACAGCAACTATTCTGCATCAAGAACTTTATATTGACCTGCAGTATCCCTTATAAGCATAAAGCTATCTGGAAAACTGAAAGTGCTGATAATCAAAAGTATGTATAATCAAGTCAAATTAAAGGGCATAAAATATGTTTAAGAGTTATCAAGTTGTCATAAACAAGTTACTTCTCTATTTTCAGATGATCTGAAAAGTCAGTTAAACAAGGGACAAATGATTTCTACAATCCCATTCCCCTCCAACACACAGTAACTCTGAGACTCAGACTTACAGGCTCAGAACAGTAGGGAATACAAAACTACTGTAAATAAACGAGATTGGTAATGTAATATATATATCAAAGATAAGTAAAATTCAGCATACAAAGAAAGGCTAAAAGTCTCTAAAGGAACTCGAAAAGGGGCAAGATCAATAAAGACTAGAAAAGTTTCTGTAATTGGATAAGGATACTTTGAGGATATATAACTTAAGTCTAATTCTGAGAGATGTGGATAGACAGGAAAGAGGAGAGACAATCTTCCAGATGGAAATAGACCCAGAAAAGGAAAAATGGGCACAAAAATAGCATCAGTTTTATTTCCTAAATAACCTACACTATTTATTCTAAACTGCTTTTATAATCAGCTAAAATGCCAATTGGGTGATTAAAAATGTAAAATCCTTAAAGTCTTTAATTGTTGAGAGCTGATGACTTACCATTTTGTAAAAATAAAAATATGGCTTTTCCTAACATAGCTAAATGTACCTTAATGTGCATGCCATTATTAAAATGATGGCTTATTTCTGACCAACATAATATGCAATCCTATTATCTTAAGTGCTGGCTGCATATCCACCTTCCAAGACCAGCCATGTTTTTATGATTAATGGTATCCTTTTATGTATGATCTAGAATGATGGCACTGCTAAAAAAAGGGCTTTAAACAGATTTCAAATTGATGCCCACCTTGCTTTATAAATGATCTAATAAATAACATAAAACAATACCTTTAAATTTTAAAATGCAAGACTTAATTTGAAGATATATATTCTAACTTCAATATATTTTAAGTTTAGAAAAATAAAAGCACATCACATTAAGATATAAAGTCTTAATTTATATCTTTATACTAGATGAAGCAAGTCTGCTTTACTTATGAAGGATGGTACCAAAAACATTTGGATAAATGTAACCCTCTTGACCTTGTTAAACACTAGATTTTGATGCTCATGTGAGTAGGAGAAAACTTCATTTCACTGATAAACTCTGCTTAAATATTGAGAATTGGCATTTCTCTCCAGCCAATTGTTTTTAAAATGTACACTTACCCTGCGTTGTTGCTGACTGCAGTTAGTCCTTTTACTCCAGTTTTCAGTAAAGCATCTATAAGATTCTCCGGAATTCCACATAGCCCAAAACCTATATTAAGCCGAAAAAATAAACAATTTGTTAAGGGGGTAATAAAGTTCTTTCAGAGAAGTGGGTGTTATTCTTTTTAAGAGGGAAATTAAACAAAGCACATTATTAGATCCACTAAGCAAAATACACATATATATCTCAGAAGCTTAATAAACAGTCATGCAGCTATATCCAAACGTTTTGAACCATTATATCACATATCATCGCCCAGTCTTTGAACCACAAGTATAAGGCCAAGTGCAACCAGTTTATATAGCTACACATTGCCCAGCTTGCACTTAACTATATATCTATTGTCCTGCTTTATAAATCAGTTTTTCTATAACTTTTTTAAGAATGTTTACATGTCTTAGTAGATTCTGCACAGTTGGAAGCCTAAGCCCAAAACAGTCATTTCTTTACATTTTCCATGATTACTCAAATTGTTTTGGGTTTAAAATAAACATTCAATGACTTACTTGGATGAGTGGGGATCAATCCTAAAAATAATCCTTGATATTATTTATCAGAAGCAGGCAGCAAGTTGGGTACGGGTGACTGATGCCTGTAATCCCAGCACTTTGGGAGGCCAAGGTGGGCGGATCACTAGAGGTCAGGAGTTCAAGACCAGACTTGCCAACACGGTGAAACCCCATCTCTACTAAAAATACAAAATTTAGCCAAGAGTGATGGCAGGTGCCTATAATCCCAACTACTTGGGAGGCTAAGGCAAGAATCGCTTGAACCCGAGAGATAGAGGTTGCAGTAAACTGAGATCGCACCACTGCATTCCAGCCTGGGCGACAAAGTGAGACTCCCTCTTGAGATTCCAAACAAGCAGCAGCAATAGAATTGGCAGTGGGGGAGGTCAATACAGATGCCTATGTCTACAGGGTCTCTGAAGGTGTAAGCTTATGAGATTAATGCCAACTTTTTAAGTAAAAAATTGGGATCTAGGGATTTTTTTCAAAGCTATTAACAAAACACGACTACTTTGAAGCTTCAGTTTTTCAAAACAGAAACACACAAATACACACACACACACACACACACACACACACACACAGAAAGTAAAATATTGAATGCTAAACCTTGCTAAACTTTTAGGAAGAAGACACTAAAAAAACAGATGATACTATAATATATAAAATAAATAATGCATAATAAAATAATTATCATTTTTATACATCTTTGTCATTGTGATTTGCTGGTTTCATTTAAAAACATAAGGACATTACCGTAATATTAAAAATGGTATTAGTACTCACCACCAACCAAAACCGTTGCACCATCAGGGATGTCTTTTACAGCTTCTACTGGATCAGTATAAAACTTGGTATGGCGATGAGCACTGGTGGAAAAGGAACAAACACATCCCTGAAATATTAAAAAAAAAATTGATAATCATTTAGAGATACAGCTTTGTGTGTGTAGCAATTTATTCAATTGACAGACAAATGATAATTTCATTATCCCCTTTATATATACATGTTTTTAATTGCCAGGTAATAATTGTATATAATGCATATATTTATACAGGTAATAAATGTATATATTTATGGCACACATGGTTGTTTTTATATGTATAGTAGACCCCCTTATCCACAGTTTCCCTTTCTGAGGTCTGTCACCCCAGGTAAGTATGGTACAATAAGATTTGGGAGAGAGAATGCATTCTTATAACTTTCATTACAATACATTGTTATAATTGTTCTATTATTAGTTATTGTGACTAATGTCTCATAGTCTAATTTGTAAATTAAAATGAATGACAGACATATGTAGGAAAAACAATTTATATATGGTTTGATACTACCCACAGGTCAGGTATCCACTAGGGTTTTGGAACATATTCCCCTCAGATAAGGGAGGATACTATATACATTGTCTAATGGCTCAATCAGGCTATTTATAAATGCACACGCTTTTTTGTGGTAAAAATCTCTAAGCAATTTTCTAATATACAATATATTATTAACTATAGTCACCGTGGTGTTCAACAGATCTCTTGAATTTATTCCTCCTAAATAAAATTATGTATCCTTTGACCAACAACTCACCAACTCCTCACCTCCAGCCTCCATAACCACCATTTCACCTTTCTGTCTGTGATACTATCCCCCTCTTTAAAAGCCTGGAGCTTTAAGTGACTCATACTTAAAAGTAAGATGGATATTTTATCCACAGATTATCACTGAAGTCCCCTTGTAACAGATGTCTTCTACTACATAAGGGAAAGTTCTAATTCCATCCTTTGTGGCCACCCAAAAGAATGAAAGTAGAAAGAAAAGTCTGTAGGGTCCAGCCCCACAGGGTCAGTGGGTTTTTCTCCCCGTGTGCAGAGACGAGAGATTGTAGGAATAAAGACAAAAGACAAAGAGATAAAAGAAAAGACAGCTGGGCCTGGGGGACCACTACCACCAAGACGCGGAGACCGGTAGTGGCCCCGAATGCCAGGCTGCGCTGATATTTACTGGATACAAGACAAAGTGGCAGGGTAAGGAGTGAGAGCCATCTCCAATGATAGGTAAAGTCATGTGGGTCACGTGTCCACTGGACATGGGGCCCTTCCCTGCCTGGCAGCCGAGGCAGAGAGAAAGAGAGGAGGGAGAGAGAGAGAGAAAGCTTACACCATTATTTCTGCATATCAGAGACTTTTAGTACTTTCACTAATTTGCTACTGTTATTTAAAAGGCATGGCCAGGTGTACAGTATGGAACATGAAGGCGGACTAGGAGCCTGACCACTGAAGCACAGCATCACAGGGAGACCGTTAGGCCTCTGGATAACTGCGTGTGGGCCTGACTGATGTCAGGCCCTCCACAAGAGGTGGAGGAGTAGAGTCTTCTCTGAAGTCCTACAGGGAAAGGGAGTCTCCTTTTCCTGGTCTGCTAAGTGGCAGGTGTTTTTCTTGACACTGACGCTACCGCTAGACCACAGTCCACTTGGCAACAGGTGTCTTCCCAGATGCTGGCGTTACCGCTAGACCAAGGAGCCCTCTGGTGGACCTGTCCGGGCATAACAGAAGGCTCACACTCTTGTCTTCTGGTCACTTCTCACTATGTCCCCTCAGCTCCTATCTCTGTATGGCCTGGCTTTTCCTAAGTTATAATTGTAGAGCAAGGATTATTATAATATTGGAATAAAGAGTAATTGCTACAAACTAATGATTAAATGATATTCATACATAATCATATCTATTATCTATATCTAGAATAACTATTCTTATTTTATATATTTTATTATACTGGAACAGCTTGTGCCCTCAATCTCTTGCCTCGGCACCTGGGTGCCTTGCCGCCCACAAAAGTCCATATACTGGAATTCAAATTCATAGCAATGGTGTCATCGAGCATCAGTTTCTGGTAACCCAATCTTCCATTAATCAATAAGTATTTACTGTAAACCTACCATGTGTCAAGTACTGTACTATTTGTTCCAACATAGTTAAGTATTAAGACATGAGCACTGCTCTCTAAGAAATTAAAGCCAATGTGAATAAAACACATACCTACAGAGTTGGGCTCCAAGTTCAATCTTAAATGTCAAAGAATGCCTCCTAAAGGGACAAGAACACCTTACAAAACAACTCATCCTCCTACAGGGCTTAAGGTTTATGGAGCCTACATAAAAGGAACAAACCATTATCTACAAGGAAGGTAAGTCTAGCCTTACCAGTGACTATTTGGTCCCAAATGAGTCACCTAGTGAATATTCATGAGCAATCAGTTGTAAACTTTTCCCTTTCCCCTACTTCATCCACACTATGCACAAAAGGAAACAAGAAAGCAGATTCTGTAGCAATCATTCATACGCAATATCACCTTTCCTTTATTCTCATTACACAGTCAGCCTAAAAAGAAAGAATAACATCTGAATCTTGGTATACTGCCACCTTAACATGCCAGTTGTGAGCTCACATCCACTGCCTAACAGTCTCCCAGACAGACACAACTGAAGTAGTCAAGGTGACAGCATAAATGTCTATCATTCTTTTCTTCCTCTAAAAATAAGCGAGCACACTGCCCAAACCCTGAGAAATAAGTCTAGGCAGAGATAGAAAGGGCTTGAGCCACAAAGAGTTTTCCCTCTTTCCTATCCTCAAGTAGCAAGGATTCATCTGCTTCTATTTTAAACATACATTTTTTTTTTTTTTTTTTTTTTTTTGAGGCGGAGTCTCGCTCTGTCACCCGGACTGGAGTGCAGTGGCCGGATCTCAGCTCACTGCAAGCTCCGCCTCCCGGGTTTACGCCATTCTCCTGCCTCAGCCTCCGGAGTAGCTGGGACTACAGGCGCCCGCCACCTCGCCCGGCTAGTTTTTTTTTTGTATTTTTAGTAGAGACGGGGTTTCACCGTGTTAGCCAGGATGGTCTTGATCTCCTGACCTCGTGATCCGCCCGTCTCGGCCTCCCAAAGTGCTGGGATTACAGGCTTGAGCCACCGCGCCCGGCCCATTTTTTTAATATATGGAAAATGACAATTGTGACAGCCTGAATAAACAGGCCAACAGAAGGATCGCAAGATAAAGTTGAGGATATCTCCTAGAGACACTTAAAATGACAGGTCAAGTTTTTGAAGCTTAGAAGGATCTTGTAATTTACCCAAAACTGTGTTAAAGCAAGACCAGATCCAAGATTTTGTTTGGCCTTCTACCTCAGGATCTTTCTACTGCAGTATGCTTCTCTCCAAGTTTTTTGAAACCTTTCATACTCTACTTTCCGTTTATTGATATACAACGAATCTTTGTGAGTGTTCTATTTCTTCCTGTATAACTCTGCTGTCATTATCTCCACCCAGAAGTGAAGAGTCAGGCCCTTATATCTAGAAGGGGAAGAAAATTAAAGAGTTTAATCCACAGCTCAACAGTCTGTGCAGTAAGATCACCTTAACTATTTCAATATGTTGAGAAACACAAATCCCACATAGAGAGGAAGTTGGAAGAAAACTCATTTCCCCTATACACCTATACAGGCTTTTTAGATTCAGGTATCCATTCCCTCAAGCATTTACCCTTTGAGGTACAATCCAAATACACTTGAAGTTATTTTTAAACGCACAATGAAGTTGTTATTGACTACAGTCTCACCCTATTGTGCTATCAAACAGCAGGTCTCATTCATTCTTTCTATTTTTTGGTACCCATTAACCATCACCACCTCTCCCCTGCCCACAAATAAAAGCATATAACCATAGGCTTATCAAGAATTCTATTCTTTTGTTTCATCTGATAGTTTTCATTACAGTTAGAAATTACCAAAGAGCTTGCCACACTCCCTGAAAAAAAAAAAAATTTCCTCAAAAGTATTTTAGAGAAGATATGTTTAGCCAGATAATCAAAAGTGAAAAGCACAAAGTGAAGATGTTTCCCAGGTAATCTGAGAAGGGCTCAAGACAATGAAGAACTTTCAGGTACTCAAGTTTGTTTATTTCATTATTCATATATTCAGTTAACAATATTTGTTGACATTTGATATCTATTTACTAAAGAGTCAACTTGTACTACAACAGACTCTGGAAACCCTAACATCTAGTTTAGGAGACAGTATGGCATGAAAGATCATGCTCTTGGGATCAAAAATACCCTTGCTTCAAATTCCAATTCTGCCACAGTTACATGAACCTAGGAAAATTACTTAACCACTGCATCTCTTTTTCATGGGGGGAGAGGGTACTTTAAGTTTACAAAAAGATAATAAATGTAGGAATGTAGTAAGGAACAAATGATGTTATATACAGAAACCCTGTGCCAGGACTATAGAAGATACCCAGGGGATACTAGCTTCCTTTGGAAAATACAAGCTTTTCTTCCTTCTCCACTAGGGCAGTAAGATCAACTTGTCATTTATTGGAGTTTAGTTTTAATTTTAATTGTATATAAATATATATTTATGTAGGCAATAAATGTATATATTTGTGGCGTACGTAGTGTTTTTATATGTACAGTAGACCTCCCCTTGCCCACAGTTTCCCTTTCTAAGGTTATATATGTATAAAACATATTCTGATGTCATCTACAGAAGCCCTGTGCCTGGACTATAGAAGTCACTCAGGGGATGTTAGCTTCCTTTGGAAAATGCAAATTTTCTTCATTCTCTACCAGGGCAGTAAAACCAACTTGTCATTTATTGGAGTTTAGTTTTAATTTTTTAACCACCTCACTCTACCATATGTATGCTCTCCACTGGTTTTACAAAGAATGTTTTTAAACACAATTCTTACCGTAGCAAATTAACCCAGGTGATCGTTGTTGAAAGTTTTCAAAAAAACACGGGTCTTAGCTTTAAGATTACTTTAACATGAGGTGATATTTATTTTGTCACCTTATGGTTAAATAAATGACAAGGAACAGCTGATATTGTCCAAGTCAGTATCAGCTGATATTGTCCAAGTCAAGAGATACACGTTGTAAGGAAAAGGCAGTAACATGTAAGTGGATGCACTCACAGACCTGCAGAGCATGGCATCACTGCCAAGAGGTGGTGATGTGTGTGAAAACACTTTAGCTGTCCAGAAGTGGACCAGTGTCTACCAAAGGTGGAATGTTCACCTTCAGCTAAACACTGCCAATTATGCACATGTAACAAGAATAAACCTCAACAAGCTCACAGGGAGTTACAACACTAGGCAATTCTCTACAGCAGTGGTGTGCATTGTTACTCCAATGCTGGAGGGGTACTCAGTGCTCCAAAGGAGCACAAATGAAGGAGTAATTCATTCTACCTGGTGGACTAGAAAACCAGAGTTTGCCAGGTGTTAAATACTTGTCAGGACGGTGATTCCAAACAAGGGAGCCACATAAGTAAGAATTCAATGATATGAAAAGGCTCTGTGTACTCACAGACACGTGGGATCAGGTCTTATGGAGAGAGGTTCATGAAGATCAGGCTGGAGAAGCAGATTGAGGCAGTTTGTAAAAAGTCTTACAGACTACACTGCAGAGTTTCTTTTTCCTTTTCTTTATAATTTTTTTATTTCCATAGGTTTTTAGGGAACAGGTAGTACTTGATTACATGAGTAAGTTCTTTAGTGGTGATTTGTGACTTGATCGTTCAATGAGGAAGGGACAGCAAAGCTTTTGAAACAGATGTCATAATTCAAAGGAAGCCTGAATTAAGAAAGTGGTATGGAAACTCATTATTTCTTTCCTTCACCCATTTGTACCAACTATACAAAATACTGGGGCTACAAAGTTAAAATAAATATTAAAAATAAAACACTGACATAGTCCCTGTTAGGATGAAACTTACAAACTAGCAAAGACAGTAGTCATTAAATAATTACAAAATTTTAAACACAATCATAGTATTTACTTGAGGAGCTGTAAGGAAGAAACAGCTGCTGAGAAAGAATGCCAGGGACAGCACTGAGGAACATTTCAGAAAGAGGCACATATGACACTTGGTGATCAACTGGAAGTGCAGCAAGGAGAAGAGAAGATGGTTCCAGGATTTCCAGCTTATATACTGGATGGATACTGGTGCTGTCAAGCACAGTGGAAGAAGAACAAAACAAGGAATGGGAAAGTCACTTTATGGCTGGTTTGCTTTGGATCAGAAAGAGCTTTAAGCACCAAATGACATCCAAGTGAAGTTCACCAGTTGCACCAGAAGGACTGCAGCTCAGGATAGTCTGAGCTTAGAAAGAGATTTCGGAAAAGACAGTGTCAAGGATCAATGGTGGGGAAAGTGTTAGTGGTACTCTTATAATCTTTTTCCCACTAATAATTTTCTATCGTGAAAATAGTTATTAAATGCTCCTCACTGCCCTGCAGTAATAATGAAGAAAAGAAGATACCTTCCAATAGTCTATTCTCACCTAAGTCCATGCCAGATAACTCTGAAAGGGGCAGTCAGGACCCAGACCAGCAGCATCAACACCATCTGGAACTTATTAATGTAAAGTTTAGGGCCCTACCCAGGACCTACTAAATTAGAAATTCTGGGGCTGGGTACAGCAATCTGTTTTAGAAAACCTCCAGGTAATGCTGATGCACTCTCAGGTCTGAGAGACACTGGGCTTGCCCATCATAAAAATGGTAAACATTTAAGAAAATAACTATCTCATTTTAGCTGTTAGTTCTGTTTAGTGGGAAAACTCAAGGTTTCTGTTTGCCTGCAGGGTTCTCTCATCCATATGTTAAACATGTGTAGAATATCTCATCTATGCAGAGTAGCGTGTTTGTTGAGGGAGACTGAGTGTAAGGCATAAATATGGTCTCTGCCATCAGGGAACTGTCATCTGGTTGAGGAGACAATATACACATCTGAAAAGTTCAACAAGCAGATAAGTGGTACAGTTCAACAGAAGCAGCAGGTGAGGATTTAAGGTGCTAAACAATAAGGGCACTAAGAGTCACAAGCTAGAGGAACAGTGGGAGGCAGGAGTTAGACCTATGATAATTAAGCCTGACAGGGGTAAGTTTGAACTCTGTATGAACTTTTAATGAGATACAACAGAACCCCTTATTTGCATCTCCTCCCTCTAAGAAGAGGTTTGCTGAGCTTCGGAAATGGTTTAATGATACACTCAAAGTGGAAAAGACTCGAAGTTAGTAAATTACAGTTGGGCAAACAACTATCAAAAGAAGGAACGTTCTTGACCTCGGCCCAAGGGTATCACTGTGCTCTGGTTTGCACTAGCTTCAGCACCGCTGCAGTCTCACTGAAGGTCAAGTTCCCTTTTAATAATGCTTTATATATCCAAGTCTACCTGCAGTTACCAAAATGCTTCCTAAGAGGCATTTAAGAGTAAAATAGTCCAGTTCTGAATCATTCCCTAGCACCTACCGAAGGAGCTCAGCGGCTCCTCTGTGTTCTCAGCGGTCAGGGATTGGATGCAGGAAAGAAGAGCAATGGGGTATGGCAGGTACGCTTCAGGAGTAAGCACCGTGTGCATGGCATGCTGTCAAGCTCAGACCTATTACTGAATACCAAGGAAGAGGCTCCCGCGATTGAGACAGCGGGGATAAAGCCACCCTCCTGGACCTGGCGCGCTGGTCCTGCAATTCGCTCCTAGGGCTCCAGACAAGGGTGGGCTTACAAGCGAGGACAGTGCATAGGGCAAAACCACAAGTCAGTCCACGGTGGGAATGCCTCCGGATACCACTCGGTGGAGAGTTGGCAGTGGGGCACAAAAAGGATTTCAAAGGGCTCTGAAAACCGAAAGCCCCTAACCCGGATACAAGGGGCCTCGAGAGAAAGGTTTGTCCGCCCCTGCAGACCAGACGCGAGCCAGGGACACACCTCGGATGGTTTCCCAGCTTGGCCGGCAGGACGCCCTGGCGAGCGCTCCAGTCTGCCGGGCAGCAGAGCCAAATAGGGGCGGAGAGGATGGGAGCTGCATTCCACACCCGCCGCACCCGGCATCCAGCCCCAGTGAACTCGAGCAGAGAGCCATGGCGAACCCAGCCTCAGATTCTGGGCCTCTAGAGATTCCTCTGCCCAGAGTTCCCACATCGGGGGCGCGAACCTACCCGCTGTTGCCTCACTCCTTCACCTCCATACACTGGCGCCCTCCTCCCCTAGTTCAGACCCTCAGAGTCCCTTTCCAAGGGCGGGTGCCAGGAGGGACGCCGAAGGACCGCCAGGGAGCTCGAGAGCGCTGCCAGGAGTCCTCCCGCCCCTTCTCAGCCTCTCTGCGCGCTTCCTTAAGGTTCTCGCTCCATCAGGGAAGCGACTGCAGAAGCAAGCAAAGGCGGACATCCAAGAGGCCGGCGAGGCCAAGAACGCGTCACCGCGTGTCCGTGACGAGGGCACCCCGCCACGGATGCCAGATCCCAGGCTGGAGAGAGCGGGTAGGGGCAGAGGAGAAAACGCGGGCACCACTCAGGGTTTGGTCCACGTCCTTCCTGCCCGTGGCCTTCCTCTTCCCCCGCACTTTACCTTGTACCAGGCTCCCCTAGATCCGCAGGCAGAGGCGCAGAGCCGAAGCCCGGAGGAGAGGAGTTTCACAGCCGCCATCTTCAGGCCGTGGAGCAGGAGGAGGCTACCGGGTGGAGCGCGCGTTTGGGTGTAGGTGCGCGCTGTCCCGGGCGCCGCCGAGTCACTGCGAAGGAAAGCGCGGCGTGCTGGAGCCTCCACAGCGCGGCTATGACGTCCTACCGCGCGCTGCCGGCTGCTGCTTTTAAAAGAAGTGAGGCTGGGCGGGGCCCCGGCGGCGAGAAGAGACTCTGCGCAGCCGGAGCGGATCGCGGGGAAGTTCCTCTCAGAGCCTCAGGTGTCTGGGCGTAGGCGAGACCGGGCGTGTGTTGGCGCGCACTTGCCGCTGCAGCCCTTCTGTCAGCCCTTTAGCTTAGATGGGGCGCTGGTGGCCGCCTCCCCCTAGGTTGTGGATGAGTCTTGGCCTAGGGTTCAGGACCCTCCGGCCGCGGGAGGATCTCCCGCCAAACTTGTTGCTTTTCCAAGTCAGTGCTTGGTGTGTGTGTGAGCTGCATAGGGGCACCCCTCGAAACCCCCTTCTCTTCTCCCGCCTGGACTGCGTTCACATTTCTAACATTTCTCAGCCCCTTCTCCCCAAACCTGGCCTTGGCTTACGTAGAGTAAGTTTGCTGCGAGGACCTTCCTCGAGCTGTCGGTCAAGAGGTGTGAGCAACAAGGCTTGCAGAGGAATGAGATTAAGATTGAACCTCTGTGACCTGACTTTAGCACACCTTTTCTTCCCCATCATCCAAGTTTGCGAATTTCAGGCTCTTTCTCGCACTGGAGCCCCAGCAACCCAGAGATTTACTAAGGAGATGCAACCATAAAGGTAGCATATTGCTTTAACCTTAGGCAAGTTAGATAACTTCCCTAAGCCTCAGTGTCCTCATCTGCAAATTAAGATTGCTTATAATACAACGTCATAACGTTTCTATGAGTAAATTCATGCAAAGTTTCTGGCCGTATTATGAGGAGTCAATAAATGTTAGCATTATTTTAAGTTTATTCCATTGTAGCAGTTCATTGACATGTCACGTACATATTCTGCAACCCCTGTCTTTTGATCAACTCCTTGAGAACATGAGCCAAGACTGATTTCTCCAGAACTGTCTTTGCACTTAGCAGAGTGGAAAGACCAAGTGGAAGCTCAATAATATTTTATTTGATTATGGCCTGACCAAGTTTTGAGAATGTGATGTTAGTTTTGAACCAAAGCAAAGCACACAAAAATTAAATGAGATCTTAGCTTCCTTAGCAAATACAGTAAGGTAATGAACAGTGAAGATCCAGTTCAAAGTTTGTCCATAAAAGCATTTGCCCTTGCATGGTATTCTTTTAACTCTGAACTTTTTTTCCCTGTAAATGTTATAATTTTAGGCAAAATCAGTTAAGGACTAAAATACCAAGTTAGACTATTCAATTACATTGGAGAAACTAACTTAGTAATGGTTGATATTTCAACACATTTTAAGAAGTTGGATTGAGGGGAAATTCAAGTACTGTAACTAAAGTCCCACAACTAGTGATAATTTAGCATATAGCAGCTGTTGTACCTTTAACTTACACAATGTGAAAAAAAAATAGCATTCCAACTGAGTCTGCTTTTCCACTTTTGCCCATTCCAATTGGGCCTACTTTTCCACTTTTGCACTTCCACAGGGCACATGAAATGGAAAAACTGCATTGGCAACTTTGCCGGTGGTCATATGACTGACTCTTGGCTGGTCTCACTTTGTTGCTCTTGGCTGAGGAAGACACATTTTAAATGTTGCATGTTATGTGACTGAGTCTCCTGAGAAAATCAGCCTCATTACTGTATGTTCAAAACACACTGTACTGTATTTTTGATGACTATGACTTCATTTTATACTTTTAAAATAATTTGTAAGTCTCCTCGACTTGAATAAATTGGATTACAAATTACAAAAAAGTTCTTATATGCTGATTTGCCTTCTAGTTACACAAAGGCACTTCAATTTTAATTGATGTGCAAAATTTTACTTCTTTTAAATATCTGAACTTTTATAAACTAGTAAGGATATTTCCCACTTGCTTTGAAAGGCAGTTTCTGGCAAATATGTTATATTCTGGAAACTTTACTTTGTGGAATCTTCCAGTTTAGCTTCCACACTTTTAAAAACTGGGAGAATTGGATTAAAAGCCTTTAAACAAAAGGTCTGATTCCAGTCATGCAATGAGGAAAGTTTTGTTTTGTTTTGTTTTGTTTGTATTATGGGTTTTTTTTTTTTTTGTATTATATTGTGATACATATGTGTATGTGTGGGTGTGGGTGTGGGTGTACATACACAGAGTCATGTGCCACATAACATTTTGGTCAATAATGGACAGCATATATGATGGTGGTCCCATGAGATTATAATAACATATTTTACTGTAGCTTTTTTATGTTTAGAAATGTTTAGCCAGGTGCAGTGGCCCACGCCTGTAATCCCAGCACTTTGGATGGCCAACGCAAATGGATCGCTTGAGCCCAGGAGTTCGAGACCAACCCAGGCAACATGGTGAAACCCCATCTCTACAAAAACAAACAAACAAACAAAAAAAGTAGCCAGTGTGGTGGAGTGCACCCATAGCCAGCTACTGGGATGGGGTGTGGGGTGGGCAGTGGGGACTGAGTCAGGAGGATTGCTTGAGCCTGGGAAGCAGAGGTTGCAGTGAGCCGAGATCGCTCCTTTGCACACCAGTCAGTGCAAGACCCTGTCTCAAAAAAAAAAAAAAGAAAAGAAAAGAAAAATTTAAATACACAAATAATTACCATTATGTTACAATTGCCTACTAAATATTGTGCAGTAACATACTATACAAGTTTGTAGCCTAGGAGTATAAGCCATACCATATAGCCTAGGTATGTAGTAGGTTAGACCATCCAGGTTTATGTCAGTATATTATAGATTAGCACAATGACAAAATAGCCTAGCATCTAATTTCTCAGAACCTGTCTTTGTCATTAAGCAAGGCATGACTGTGTGGCAACATTTTATCAGATAAATGCAGGTAATGTGTCAGAGTTTAATTCTCTGTTTTAAGGAGTTTCATTTTAATTCTCCTTAAATATGATGCATTAGCATCTCTCATTAGTGCAAGATAGGACATCCTGTTCTCACAGTTGATGGTATACTCCTCCAGGCTGATAATCAGGGGCATCTGAAGACTTGTTTTTCAAATGTTGATTAACTGGTTTCACTAGAAATAGCAGTTTTTAAGTAGGTCATTTGAGTCACTTATAAAAGTGCATGCGTGCTTCATTTTATGACAATAGTCTTTTAGTATATGGAGAACACAGTCCTTCAAACAATTTGCCTTTAGTAGGTTTGAAGAACATAAATCTGAGACTTCACATAAATCTGTAAATCTAAGTATTGTTTTATGATGCAAGTCATCACCCATTAATTTGCATATTTTGCAAGCTTATTTGTATAGATCCTTTGAAGGAGTCCCTTGTATTAACTAGTGTGTATTTAATATTTGTTCAATGAATAAAGAAAAAATAAACTGATTTTTTTTAATGTAGTTTTCTCAGAAAAAATGTAAAATAAACGCATGAGATACTTGGAGAAGGCTTAAGGCCTGGAATGAAATTGAAAATTATGATAAGAGGCCGGGCGCGGTGGCTCAAGCCTGTAATCCCAGCACTTTGGGAGGCCGAGACGGGCGGATCACGAGGTCAGGGGATCGAGACCATCCTGGCTAACACGGTGAAACCCTATCTCTATTAAAAATACAAAAAACCAGCCGGGCGAGGTGGGGGGCGCCTGTAGTCCCAGCTACTCGGGAGGCTGAGGCAGGAGAATGGCGTGAACCTGGGAGGCAGAGCTTGCAGTGAGCTGAGATCCGGCCACTGCACTACAGCCTGGGTGACAGAGCGAGACTCTGTCTCAAAAAAAAAAAAAGAAAATTATGATAAGGCACTAAGGAAACCTAAAAGAGTAAAATGCACCAGAGTGATCTTGTATACATTCAAAACTGATCATCTTATGTCTGCTTAAAACCTGTCATTGATTTTCTCCACTGCCTTTGAGATCCAAAGTTCATACTTCATAACATGACATAGAAGAGGATCATCTCTCCTGGTCTTCCTTTCCTCCACACGTCTGCTTTTTATTTCAAACTATATGTGCTTCTTGATTTTTACACAATGAATTTGCACAACCTCAGAATCAAGTGTTGACAGCAAAATAATAAAGAACAGGAATTCTGTGGTTAGGCTGCTAGGGTTCAAGTCTCAGCTCTGCAGTCTCCAGCTATGCGGCCTTCTGTGGTGCAGTAGTTAAGCAGGGCTTACAGAATGTCAGGATGTAAGGTAATCTCTAGATCAGTATTTGTATTATTCAGGTGTTAAAAGATTATACATTATTATTTCTCAGATGCTATCTTAGTCCATTGTTGCTCCTACAACAAAATATCTTAGGCCGGGTAAGTTACAAAAAGAAATGTATCTCTCACAGTTCTGGAGGCTGGAAAGTTCAAGATTAAGGCACCAGCATATTGAATATGTTAAATTAAATTAAATTTGGCCTAAAACTGCTTCCATACTTTGAAATTCTGCGTAGCAAACTGCACCTAAGTTAGTGTTTAAATAAACCTTACTTAAGAGTATATTCTTTTAACAAATAGCTGAGTCTCAGCTAATTACAGCAGCCAGATTTCATCCAGTCACAGACTACCAACTAATAAGACCATGTCCACATAAGGCAAATGTCTCATTGCATTGTGCCTAAATAAGGCAAACGTTGGGCCGTAATCAAACAAGCTGTTTCTGTACTCTCAATTCCTCTTTCTGCCTATAAATATTGCCTGCTCACATTGCTGAGTGGGGCTTTCTGAATCTCCACTGGTTCAGAGTACTGCCAGATTCATGAATTGTTCTTTGCTCAAATAAACTCTGCTAAAGTTAATTTGTCTAAAGTTTTTCTTTTCACAAGGGTCTGGTGAAGAGCCTGTTCCTCATAGATTATACCTTCTCTATGTCCTCACATAATGGAAGGGGCAGCAGGTACAAACAGTTCCCTTGTACCTCTTTTATGAGGGCACTAATCCCATTCATGAGCTCTCATGATTTAATCACCTCTGAAAAGCCCCATCTCTTAATACTATCACATTGGCAATTAAGTGTCAACATATGAACTTGGGGAGGACACATTCAAACCATAGCAGATGCTTTCTATATTTTCGTAAACTGAAAAACACAAGGCAAGATTCAAACTCTGGACCATAGGTTATTAAAAGCTGCTATTTCTTTACACCTCCCTCTTTCTGAGATATCTTTGAATCTTACCCCAACTCTCCAGTTTCACTCCTTTTGCGCTATTTCAGGGCCTCAATTTTAGTTTCTTTCATCTGAATTATTTCACTTTCTTTCTAAATAACTTTCCATTCTCCCTCAATTTAAACATACTTAAATTATCATTTCAAATACAGGATCTGGACTTCTCACATCTTTTTCTAAAGTATTTCAAGAAATCCTCAAAGGCTACAAGTGAAGTCCAACATTCAATTACAGCCAAGATTTTGTTTAGTCTAGCTTCAACAAACTATGTGGCCTTAAGGCTTTGCAGAGGCATTTTAGGGGCTATGCAAACATGATATTTTGAAATTAAATTTTAGATTACATTTTTACTATCCTATCAACACTAATAAAGAAGGAGCATGCAGACTCAATTGTGATCTATCTTCAATTTAAAAGTATTAAAAATTACCAGATTGTGTCTGGGCATGGTGGCTCACGCCTGTAATCCCAGCACTTTGGGAAGCAAAGGCAGGAAGATCACCTGAGGTCAGGAGTTCCAGACCAGCCTGGCCAACATGGTGAAACCCCATCTCTACTAAAAATGAAAAATTAGCATGGCATGTGGCACATGTACTCCAAGCTACTCTGGAGGCTGAGGCAGGAGAATCACTTGAGCCTGGGAGATGGAGGTTGCAGTGAGCTGAGATCGCACCACGTAGTCCAGCCTGGGTGACAGAGCAAGATTCCATCTCAAAAAAAAAAAAACAAAAAAAACAGATTATGCAGTTGGAAGACAAACCTTAGATTAAAGTTTCCTCATCATCGAATTTTCTATATTTGGATATATAAAATATGTCATTGATAAATAAGTTTGTAGCTCTGTATTTATATTTTTATCATTTAGACCTCTGCATTTTGACTCACTTAAATTTGTATAAATATTTAATACTTTGAGGCTCTGGTCAGAGACATGTACTGCCTAGAATTATTTCTTATCACAGCGTAGTAGTTGTTCAAAAAGAGCATATAAAACACTTAATAATAATATTATACTATAAATAATTTTAGAGATTATTTTCCATTTTGGCTACATCTTGTCTGATGTTTACATATGTGAACAAGAGATAATTGACATTATTAGTTATTGACCATTGAAGTAAAAATTTCCTGCTACTTTTCTTTCAAGCTTCTGATCTACTTTAATTGAAGCACATACTAAAATTCTAGGACAAGCTGCAGTGTGAATCAGAACTTTCTTGTTATTGTGCAGCCAAACAGAAATAAAATAAGCAAAGTATCAGATGTAACTCCATGGTTGCAATTTTTTAGGTTCTCAGAAGAGTGTTATTATTCTCATTTTTTCCATGTATAACAGGAAAATATGTCATAATTAAAATGATAAAATGCATTTAAACTGTAAAGTACCACTTTTATGCATTGTATATGTTGGGTTCTAAGTACAGTTTTATTTGAAAGGGAGACTCATATTAAATATGTTTGAAAATTATGGCTTTAGCTAAATTGGACTACTTTCTGCTCCCTGCACATACCAAGCACCTTCTGACAGTGAACATTTGCTAAAGCCTTTTTTTCCTGTGCCAGCTGAGCAAACTCCTACTCCTCTTTCAAGACTCAGATCAAATGTCACTCCTCTGTGTACCTTGACTGTTCACACTCCGAATTCCACCTCTTAAAAAACCATTTTCTTTTTCTTTGTGCTCTCAGGGCCCTTGGTTACCTGGATTATGAGCTTATCAAGTTTTGTTCATTTTTGTATCCACAGTGTCCTAGGATTTCTTTTAAGCATAGAGCAGTTCAACAAATATCAGTTATGTTGACTTGACTCGGGCAGCCCTTTTTGCTGCCTTAATACAAGCCATGAACTTAACCTGTGTCTCTCAGCTCAGCTCTTTAGATTGAATATTTTCTTTCTAATCATAATGTGATAGTAGTAACTATTTACATTTGCATTCTCTTTTACAGCTTACTCTGTGCTCACCATCATCCCTTGGCCTTTCTTCTCTAACACAGTTCCTGTATCCAGCCTCATGCTCTGCTGTACCTCTAGCTGTCTTCTCCCCACAGATAACCTGACATTGAAGTACATGAAGTAAATAGTCAAATAGTGAGTTACAAATTGTACTTCCCTCTTTCAATTGGCCCCTGTTTCCCTCATTATTATTTTCTTCCCTTCTTGTGAGTATTCCATTTGGTTAAATCTATTTCACAATAAAGTAACCCAAACCAAGTATGATATTTTGGCTACATGATCCCACTGTTTATGTTGCCAGACAATCAGTAATACCTGCAATAATAGATTTCAAAAAAGATACTGCCAAGAGATTGTGACACCCTGGCTCAGTAGAATATGTCAGGGTCACTTATAAATATCCAACCACAGAGAAATGATTCATTACATTATAGTGCATCATCTTGAAAAACTATTACGCCACTATTCAAAAGTAAAAATTTTAAATTATATGTGGAAATGTTTAGGATAACTGTAAAAGTCAGAGTTCAAATTGTATTATATAAGGATTACAACCATGTATTATATATTTTTGCAAAATAAATTAAAAGACCATCTAAAAGTGAGGAAAAAAATCAATACGATGAGGGCAAAAATTTAGGTACTTTTATTTAAACTATTGTACAGCTTTTATTTAACTTTTAAAAGCACTAGACATATAGTTTTAGTATAAGAGTTCTAAATATACATGTTAGATGTATATTTGGTTACTTGAAAGAGGTATTTGCACACCAACGTTCATTGGACTATTCACAATAGTCAATATGTGGAAACAATCTAAATGTTGATAAATGGATTAATAGATAAAGAAAATGTGGTATATACATACAACAGAATACTGTTTAGTCTTAAAACAGAAGAAAATCTTGCCATGTGTGACAACATGGATGAACACTGAGGATATTATGCTAAGTGAAATAAGCTAGTCACAGAGGAACAAATACTGCGTAATTCCAATAACATGAGATACCCAGGAGTTCTAGTCAAACTCCTAGAAACAGAGCAGAGTGGTGGTTGCCAGGGGCTATAGGGAGGAGGAACTCAGGAGTTCCTATACAGATTTCTGTTACAGAAGGTTAGTAAGTTCTAGAGACCTATATACAGCACTCTGCCTGTAGTTAGTAATACTGTATTGTATAGTTACAAACACATTAAGAGGGTAGATCCCATGTTTAGTGTTCTTACCACAATAACATTTATATGATTTGGTTGCCAACTTTTGCCTTCTCTAGTCTGAACCTGTGAACCCAGGGGAATGTTTCAGGATAATAGATGCTGTGTTTCACATCACACACTAATATTTCCTTTGGCTGCCAATTCAGAAAATGGAATAACAGGCTAATCTTTCAATATGCACTTCTCTACAGGTGAATGAGAGTAGTAGCCTTCAGTGAAATGAAACCAGTAAGTTGGAAAACCAAAGAATCAACAATATAGAAATCCCTCCTCACTTGTAAATCATTAATGAACGTTAGCCAGTTACTAGTAGCTTTGAGCTGTGACTTGAAACACTGCTACTCTCTAGCCAGATCTATATCTGTGGGTTTTCTATCTATCTCAGATTTACTCTGCAGTCATTTGTTGATGTCTAGGAAAAACCTCCTGAGTGTTAAAATGATAAAACTGATTATTTCACTGGCTAGTCCTAAATCATAATCAGTACAAAAGTATTGAACTGCTATTCACTAGAACGCAACCAGGAAAGTACTGGGAGAAAAGGAAGTGCTATGGTCTGAATGTTTATGTTTCCCCAAAATCCACATGTTAAAATCCTCACCCCTAAAGCAACGGTGTTAGGAAATGGGGCCTTTGAAAGGTGATTAGATCATGGAAGTGGAGTTCTCATGAATGGGATCAGTGCCTTTATCTGTGTCCTTATCACCAGATCTGCTGGTGCCTTAATCTTGGACTCCGCCCCCTCCAGAATTGTGAGAAATAAAATTGCTGCTGTTCACAACAGCAAACTACTGAGTTTATGGTATTTTATTACAGTAACCAAAACAGACTAAGATAACAAGGGTCACAGAATTTGTAATGAGCTTTTAATGATCAGATGTGGAAAAAAGGCAAAGCAAATTTTAACAGCGCTCAGACTTCAATTCCCTGTTTTCAACAATAAACTTGGATGAAAAATTGGTTTTATATCAACATCTTATGACAATTATGAATCTTCACTATTTTTATTCTCTGCATGTTTTAGAACAGTGATGTAAAAACTTCTGTTTGTGTTGTCAGTGTAAATATATATAGAAATTGTATCCTATACATACATATGTATGTGTAAAGTATGTGTATGTTTATTTTTTATAAATTAAATACACACACTACAGTACATTTTAAACACAATTTTGAAAGAGTAGTTAAAAACCAATATAAACAGACCTTTTTATATTTTTTTCCAGTGTGCCCATGGGTTTTCCTGAGTACTTCCTACAGGGTGTGCAGTCCACTCTGAAGATCACAGCCTAGTACCATAAGTATGTGGTGAATATCTTAGAGATAAGACAATAAAGCTCTAGCCACATAATTCTGAGGATGGAGCTGATGCTGGAAAATCAGTATTCTCTTATGCAATGTTACATCATCTCCTTATAACTATTCTACATGTTCTCAGTATTATTTATATCATCTTTCCTTCCCTTCCACCCAGCAGTCTCATTTCAAGAGATTTAACCTAAGAAGATACCAGAACAGGCACAAAAATATATATGGACAAGGTTATACATCACAACAGTTTTTAAAACAGCAACAAAAATAATAGCAGTATGGTTAAATGTGTCAATCATGTGTTGGTCTATAAAAGTATCATTAGTCTACAGACTAATTGGGCTACAGACTAACCATTAAAGGCTTTCCTTCATGTGGCACTATACTAAGTGTTAGGTATTCAATTGTGAATAAGACAACAGACATGGTCCCAGATCTCCGGGAGTTTACGTCTTATGAAGAGAAGAAGACCGGAGATACACGCATTCTTATGCAGGGTATTGTCAATGAGAAATAAAGAGTGTTAAGAATCTGTGTGATGGGCTGACTCAAGTTGAGGAGGGGTGGTCAAGGAAGGCTTTGTCAAATCATCTCTGGTCTTCAGAAAACCACAATTCTGGTTTTCTTGGAAGAAGTAAAGCTATGAGAGATAAATTAATAATTTGACAATTAAAAAAGAGAATGTATGTGTCAGAACAGAAAAAGTGATCTATTCTATTAAGGTACTAACAAAAAACCTGAAGAAAAATTGTAACCTGGTTCATCTTTAGAGGATTATTATAACTAAGGAATAACTCATGATTTAATCTGCAATCAAAAGAAAAGTCAGGGCTGCAATCTAGTAACAGAGGTTATAGTTTTCCTTTAAAATAATTTTTCTTTCTAGCCCTCCTTTTCTACTAAGGAAAAGTTATAGTAAGACCAATTTGTGTGTAAAGTAAGTTTTAGGCTTATTTTGTAGAAATCGTCTTTAAATTAGAACCTTAAGAATCAGAAGAAATTACCTAGGTGAAGGGAGAGTGGGAAACACTGTAGTTAGGACAATGCATACAAAGTATTGACATTGAAAAAAAGTATGGTGGGTATAAGAAATAAAATCCAGAATGAGTAATGGTGGACAGGGTACAGATTTTGTAGGACTTCATAAAGTATGTTAAGGATCTGTTGACAAAAGGAATCAAACCTAAAATATTTGAAGATAGCAATTCTGAGCCAAATACGAGTGTCCAATAGCCCATGACACAATGCTCAGGAGATCCTGAGAACATATGCCCAAAGAGGTCAGGCTACAACTTGACTTTATACATTTTAGGGAGACATAAGACATCAATCAAGGCATAAAAGATGTACATTGGTTTGGTCCAGAAAGACCAAAAATGGGGGTTTCCAGGTCATCAGTAGATTCAAAGATCTGATTGGCACTTGGTTGAAAGAGTTAAGTTATTGTCTAAACACTTTGAACCAATAAAAGGGAATGTCTGGGTCTTCAAGATAAGGGGCTGTGGAGACCAAGGTTTTATCATGCAGATAACGTCTCCAGGTAGCAGGCCTCTGAGATAATAGATTGTAAATGTTTCTTACCAGACTTAAAGAGTCTGTGCTATGAGTAATTTCAAAAGAGTAAAGGGTATAATGATGCATGTGTGGCTCTCCCTTCACATCATGGCCTGAACTAGTTTTTTCAGGTTAACTTTGGAATGCCCTTGGCAGAGAGGAAGGATCCATTCAGATGATTGCATGGCTTAGAATTTTATTTTTGGTTTACATTCTCTTCCTTCTGGCCAATATTTGCCAGAGGCAACACCAATGGCCACCAAACTTTTATGTTGTCCCATAGCATTGCCAGGGTGGCATGGCTGCCTGCCCCAGGTCCATTCTGCCCCTCAGTTGAACCCCAATGGCCAAGAAATTTAGTGCCAAAAGACTTATAGCTAGATTAAATGTTCCTAGGCTAGACAGGAATAAACGTGGACAGGCATTTATTAACTCTTAAATTTTTTTTAAGTAATATAACAGCCAACAAACAAAAACCCTAAGGCAAGCATACAAAATTGATTTATCTTTAACTTCTACGAATTGAACTATTGTAATCTCGACTTTAGTTACAGACTTTTAGCAATTAGCATAAAAACATAACATAATAAAGCATAAGCATTGGTAAAACCTTTTAAGCTAAGGAACTTAGGGATTTTGTTGTGCCACAATGCTTTTTGCAGTCTTTTAGTAATTTGTCCTAAGATGGCTGATAAAATTTTTTGATAAATATATATACATATATATATCTGCATGAAACACATTACTGGGAGTATTATACCTGGGAGACTTTGTCATGTGGTATCTTTATATCCTTTCAGTAACAATTTTCTTTTAATTCTATAGGAAGCAGTAAATTGTTTATAGTTGGCATGGATGAAAAGATGCCACATAATAGCTCAAAAAGCAAAGTTCCTTATTTTACCAGCTGTTTAGGCATTTGTATACCTATCCTTGATTTGCAGGGTCTGAACAAATTCTATTCCTCAAAACCAGCCCTTAAAATCTCATATGCCCACCACTTTTGCAGTAGTTTCTGGGGCTGGAGGGAGAGTGCTTGTATAGTTTTAGCAGCAGGGCATTTGTGGTAAAAAAGGGTGGCAGAGCAGTAGCGTCGATGATAGGTGTGGAAGATACTCTGGCATAGCCTGTCTTTGCTGGAGAGTGGTGATTAGGCCTGGTGGAACTATCATCAATAAACCAAGTGTGTTCAGGGTGAGGAACACGAAAGAATATGGGGAAATGGAGTGAATGTCAGGTGGATCAGAGAGATACAGTTATGGGGGTCAGGTACGGTATCAGGAATAATGTGGGAGGCTGGATTGAAGTCCGGGCCAGGAACAATGGTAATTGTGGGAGACTTAACGAAGACTGAGTATAGCTGAAGGAACCGGGGAGCAGAATGTATATACATCAGTTGGGAGGAAGAAAATAGATTTTGGAAGTTATGAGAACTGTAGAAAGTGAGTTGAGCATAGTTTGTGATTTTTGGGGGCCTCTAAAAGTATTAAGGCAGTGGCAGCCGCTGCGCATAGACATGAAGGCTAGGCTAAAAGAGTAAGGTAAAGTTGTTTGGACAGAACAGGACGTGGTCCTGGCTCTTGTGTAAGAATTCTGACCTTACTAACTATGTCTAGGAAGGAAAGGAGTTGTTGTTTTGTAGAAGGGATTGAGGTTTGGGAGATTAGCTGGACACGATCAGCATGGAGAGCACATGTGTTTTATGAGAATTATGCTGAAATAGGTAACAGATGAGGAAGAAATTTGGGCTTGACTGAAGTAATGGGGGCTGTCCCTGAAACTTTGCAGCAGCATAGCCTAGGTAAGATGCTGGGACTGATGGGTGTCAGGGTCAGTCCAGGTGAAAACAAAGAGAGGCTGGGACGAGGGGTGTAGGGGAATAGTGAAGAAAGCATCTTTAAGATCAAGAATGTAATAGTGAGTTGTGAAGAAAGTTATTGAGGACAAAAGAGTGTACTGGTTGGGCACCACAGGGTGGATAGGTAAAACAATTTGGTTAATAAGGTGCAGATCCTGAACTAATCTGTAAGACTTGTCCAGTTTTTGGACAGGTAAAATGGAATTGTAAGGAGAGTTTATAGGTTTTAGAAGCCTATGCTGCAACAGGCGAGTGATAACAGGCTTTAATCCTTTTAAAGCATGCTGTGGGATGGGATATTGGCATTGAGCGGGGTGAGAGTGATTAGGTTTTGATGGGACGGTAATGGGCATGTGATCGGTTGCCAGGAAGGGAGTAGAGATGTCCTACGCTAGTGAGTTAAGATGGGGGGATATGAGAGGAAGACGCAAAGGAGGTTTTGGGTTGGGAAGAAGGGTGGCAATGAGATGTGGCTGTACTCCAGGAATAGTCAGGGAAGAAGATAATTTGGTTAAAATGTCTTGGCCTAATAAAGGAACTGGGCAGGTGGGGATAACTAAAAAAGAGTGCATAAAGAAATGTTGTTTAAATTGGCACCAGAGTGGGGGAGTTTTAAGGGGTTTTGAATCTTGGCCATCAATACCTATAATAGTTTTGGAGGCAAAGGAAAAAGGCCTTTGAAAAGAAGGTGATGTGGAGTTGGTAGCCTCCATATTAATTAAGAAGGGAACAGGCTTACCTTCTACTGTAAGAGTTGCCTAAAGCGTCTGTGATGGTCTAGGAGGCTTCCAAGGTGATCGGGCAGTGTCAGTCTTCAGTCACTAAGCCGAGAAGATCTGGGAAGGAGTCAATCAGAACCTTGGGCCAGTTGGACAGTCCAATTTCTAGTGGGGTCCTGCACAGATGGGACACAGCTTAGGAGTAATCCTGGACTGCGGGCATTCTTTGGCCCAGTGGCCAGATTTCTGGCACTTGAAGCAAGATCCTGGGGGAAGAAGTCCTGGAGGAACCCCTGGCAGCTGCGGTTCAGGCATTTGGAAGTTCCTGTGTGCTGGAGATGTGGCTGGGGTTTGTCTCACAGTGGAGGTAAGGAATTGAAACTCAGAAATACATTGCTACTTGGCTGCCTCTACTCTATTATTGTTCACCTTGAAGGCAAGGTTAATCAAGTCCTGTTGTGGGGTTTGAGGGCTGGAATCTAATTTTTGGAGCTTTTTCTAATGTTGGGAGCTGACTGGGTGATAAAATGCATATTAAGAATAAGGTGGCCTTCTGGCCCCTCTGGATCTAGGGCAGTAAAGCATCTAAGGATTGCTGCTATGTGGGCCATGAACTGGGCTGTGTTTTTATATTTGATGAAAAAGAGCCTCAACGCTAACTGATTTTGGAGAGGTAGGATAAATAAAACAGGAGCATTAACCTTGACTATGCTTTTAGCTCCAGCCACCTTTTTAAGAGGAAATTGTTGGGCAGGTAGGGGAGGGCTAGTCACAGAATGAAACTGTTAACCAGACCCGGTGTGAGGAGAGGAGGTGATAGAAAGATTATAGGGTGGGGGAGCAGAGGCTGAGGAAGAACTGGGGCCTGGCGAGGAGCAGCCTGGGGAGAAGGGGAGAGGTCAGACAGGTCTGTAGAAAAGGAATATTAGAAAGACTCAGCAACGCTTGGGGTTGGGACAGAGGGGACAGGCGGGAGGGAAAGAAGGAGGATTTGGGATGAATCACATTGGGAACAGAGACTAGGGAGGGAACAATGTGTAAAAGAACGCCTGGACGTCAGACACCTCAGACTGTTTGCCTATTTTACGACAAGAATTGTCTGCATCTTGTAGGATGGAAAAATAGAAAAGTGCCATTTTCTGGCCATTTGGAACCACTGTCGAGTTTGTCCTGGGGGTCAAGCGGTGTTGCAGAAGAAAATAAGACACTTAGATTTTAGGTAAGGCGAGAGTTGAAGAGGTTTTATGTTCTTGAGAACACAGGCTAATGGAGAAGAGGGAGGAATGGAGGGTGGAAGGTTGCCTGTAGTGAAGGAGGCAAGTTTAAAGAGAAGGGTAGAGACACAGAGAAGGGGTGTGGGAACCAGTCCTGGGCTGTGATGTGGGTGAGCAGCCAAAGCAGGAGTCCTCGCAATTGACTTGCCACCAAGGGAACATGGATGAATGACCAAGGCAGGCATCCCCACAGACATCAGACGCCAATGGAACAGGGGTGAATAATCAGAGAGGCATCCCCACAATAATTAAACACCAAGAGAAGGCTGTCTTCCCGAGTCCGTGACTGGCACCGGAGTTTTGGGTCCACAGATAAAATGTGTCTCCTTTGTCTCTACCAGAATATGAAAGGAATTGAAGTTAAGAGAAGGGAGAGATTGAAGTGTGGCACCAAGATTGAAAGCAGAAAGAGGTTGAGGGATAGTGAGAGAGGTTGGAGAAGAGAGTAAAAAGAGGCCGCTTACCAGATTTAAAATTGGTGAGATGTTCCTTGGGCTGGTTGGTCTCAGGACCTGAAGTCGTAGGTGGATCTTTCTCACAGAGCAAAGAGGAGGAGGACAGGGGATTGATCTTAAAAAAAATAAAAAAATAAAAAATAAAAAGATACTGCTGTATTTTGGGTAGATAAAACCTACTTAGTTTTAATCCTAAAATAGAGAGATGCAATTAGGGGCCTTCCATGTAGAAAGTGAGGTCAGGAGGCCAAGAAAAGGAATATGAATGTATATCCAAGTCACAGCACCAAATTTCATGCATGTCCGTGTGAAGAGACCACCAAACAGGCTTTGTGTGAGCAACAAGGCTGTTTATTTCACCTGGGTGCAGGTGGGCTGAGTCTTAAAAGAGAGTCAGCAAAGGGAGATAAGGGTGGGGCCGTTTTGTAAGATTTAGGTAGGTAAAGGAAAATTACAGTCAAAGGGGGTTGTTCTCTGATGGGCAAGGGTGGGGGGTCACAAGGTACTCAGTGGGGGAGTTTTTGAGCCAAGATGAGCCAGGAAAAGGAATTTCACAAGGTAATGTCATCAGTTAAGGCAGGAATAGGCCATTTTCACTTCTTTTGTGCTGGAATGTCATCACTTAAGGCAGGAACTGGCCATCTGGATGTGTACGTGCAGGGCACAGGAGATATGATGGCTTAGCTTTGGCTCAGAGGCCTGACAGTTGTCACTGGAAGTGCTCATCAGTTTGTTTTGTTTTGTTTTGTTTGCCATAATCCCCAATAAATGTTCCACAAAGAGCTGTTAAGTGGAGGATTTGTTCCAACTATAGCTCCAGTTTCTACACTATGTTCTGTGGGGTCAGACTAGCTTACTAGTTCCCATTTAGCATGTCAATTAACATACTTTTAAAGCACAGCTTCACATGCCTTTAGTTTTATAGTACTAGATAGGGGAAACATCCCCTAATCAGATGCATTACCCATTTTCATAAGATATTTAGGTAAAGGAGTCACAACCAGTTTACATAAAGGCTGTTTAAGCATCTCAAATTTCATAATTTCATAATCCTCTCAACCTTTACATTTTTACTTTCTGGTCCCAGGAAGGTTTCTTCTTTACTACCAGATCATTTTACCTTTTCTGGTGCAAAATGATTTGGGCTCCTAACAGGGAGTTGAGCCAAGGAACTCAGGCCCTTTTTTGCAATCTATATCTGTCTTAATTTGCCTCAACATTGTTCCAGGCAATGTCAGCTTTCTCATTATAACCTTTGCCTTTTGATTTTTTTTTTTTTTAATTTCTTCAATCCAGGGCAAATGCAGAAAACTAGTTTGAGGGCCCATAAATGTTGGGGGACCAGCAGGGGTTCCCACTGGTCCACCCAACCTTTGATGGTTATTAACCTCATCAATTTTTTAAATTAATTTCATTTCTTAATAATCATCTAAAGATTTCCACCACCCTTCTGGGATGAGTCCTTTGACTCCCTTCGCCTGTCTCCTTTTTTGTTTAGTTTTGTTAATTACCATAATGTTTTATTAGTGTCTGTAAGAATTTGATAAGGCTTCTCAAACAGTTGTTTGATTCTGTAGTAGTAATGTCACCCAGGGTGCCCATGTAGAAGCGGGCCTTCTTAACCCCAGCATTTATGATGACCTGGGTAATAGGCATATGAAGTGGGAGAATATCCCATTCATCATAAAGCCAGTCCCACATGGCTTGCATATGAACCATACAAGCTGCTTCATCTGGGGTGTTCCACTTGGCAATTTATAGGGAGATTTGGGAATTCCCCTTCTCAGGGTAAACATAAATTATGGTGGTGTTTATTCCATCCACTAGGCTGGTCATTCTCTCAAGAATAACCTCCTGTGCACCTGAATCACATATATTCATCAGCAATTGTTTATAGTGAGCTGTGGGTCATGCATCAGTCCAAACATGCTCTTTTAGTCTGTTGCATTTAAAACTAAAGATACTGTCCATAAAGTAGTATTTTTATAGTCCATTATAGTAAAGGTTTCTCAGGAAGCTGAGGATACCAATTTACAAAATGAAACAATTCCTTTGTATTATACATTCTGGTTTTAATAGTAACTTGGTTTTTGGCCTTTTTGCACATTGACTATCTTTTTGGTAACTACAGGTCTCAGAGGTAACTTTTGTTACCCCAGCTTAATTTTTCCTTCTGTG
This sequence comes from Colobus angolensis palliatus, assembly GCF_000951035.1. Lineage (NCBI taxonomy): Eukaryota > Metazoa > Chordata > Mammalia > Primates > Cercopithecidae > Colobus > Colobus angolensis. The sequence goes on from NW_012117188.1 coordinate 361,527, forward strand.
GGTAGTTTTGAAGCTAGTGGCCTAAGCTGAGACAGACCCTCATCTGAGTTTCCTCGGGTCTTAGGGCCCAACCCAGCACTCTTTTACTTTCATTTTAGCTATTACATATAATAAACAAGAGATCGAATGTTTTGCTACTTTTTTTTTATTAGTTTTCGTTTCCTTTTGCATTGAGTGAACTAACTCTCTGAGAGTATGAGTACGATCCATCTCTAAATTCCATTGGTAAATTTTACTCTTTTTTAACTGAATGCAGCCCAGCTGCAGCTCCTTAACATGTGTGACCATGTGGTTACCCAAGAGTCAGAGTTTCTTATTCCCCACCTTTTAATTTTTCTCTTTATCCATTTAGTTATATTTATATAAATTTTTTCTCTATTTTAAAGTGACAAATAGCCTCTAAAATGGAAAAAAAAACACGTTTCTTTTAGCAAAAATCACATCCTTGTGTTTTTATCAACTTCATCAAAAACATTTTTTCCTTTACTACTATTTTAACTCTTAGTATAACCCAAATTCCCAGTGAAAAAATTTGAGGTAATGTAATTTAATATAACACAACTCTAAGATTTCAAATTACTGAAGAAAGTTTTGAGATTAAATTTATCAAATTAATCTTTTCAAGTATAGCTATAGTCATATAAACAAAAAGGCATCAGAGGTAGATTACTTTTATTAGTCTGATAAGCATTTACTTTTCTTTAAGCCAATTGATTAGGGCACTCATAGAATTTGATAGCAAAGTATCACTTCCACATAACACATATAAACATGTAGACATAAAGCAAATCCTATGAGATTTTTCATTTTCGTGCTTTTAAAAATTCTCACCCTTACTTTAGACTATTAATTTTTTAAAAAATTTAAAATAAACATTGAAGGAGAGAATTACCACCACAGGCCTTCTCAAAAGTGAGCTGAAGCAGAAGTATACAGTAGAAGTTAAACTGAAATATCAATATGAAGAATTTCAAAAATAAACAGATTATACAGTTTAAAACTTAAAAACTTCTTGTATTAAAAGTTAACTTTAATAAAATATTGTTCTAACCGATCCTTTAGTTTTGTATTAGTGTACTTTTAATATCAAAGTTGATTTTCTAGAAAGACTTAAAATTTTACTTTATTATAGCCAACTTAATTATATAACTTTTTAAAATAAAATTTTTTAACTAACCTATTAAAGCTTACACAGACCATTTACAACATGCTTGGACTTTCTGGTTTATCCTCAAAACCCCTCTTTCTTTAACAACTAGTCATTTTATTTTAGGATAAAAATTTATCATACAACATTCTTTCTCATAGCCTTTTCTACCAAAAATACTCCTTTATATTTATAACTTTCTTTACATCTATCTCCTAGTTCCTTCTACCTTATTTTATATATAACCTTTAAATAGTTTTTGAATTAGACAAAAAGTATTTCCCTTTTAATAAGAACACTGTTTAAGAAAAATGCTTTTCTATAATTTTTAATTGAAAATTACCCAAACATTTAATGAACATTTATTATTTAAAATAGCTGTGGATTCTAAATTTTATGTCACATTTGTTTACAAGCATTTATTCCATTACATTTACCTAATTATTTATTTTTAATAGCTTACCTAGATTATTCATGAAAGCTGTGATAGTCATCATTTAGTGTTATTTCCCTGTTAACCATTTTTATAGCCTATGAATTTCAGGTGTTTACCTATGTAAGAAACTTAAGGTTAAATATATGGGTATTTTACCTATAACTCAGGATTTAGCTATTTTCATTAAACCAACAATATTAAAAGCCTCATGTATCAAAAAACAAACAAGCAAAGATCATTCTGTTTTGATCTGGGTTTATACTTTTTTAACTCATTTGGCAAGCTTTGACAGCTTATAGTATCTGTTAGGGTACATTTGCAATTGCTTAATCAATAAATGTAAACAAAAATGCTGACAATTCTTAAGACATCTCTAATATTACTTGACCAATAATTTTAAAGCCAGGTTATTTATTAAAGATTTTAGTTACATCACATAAACTTAAAAAACAATTGGGCTGAATATTCACTTAATTTATGAGTACTTCTTAACTTTAAGCCAATTTGATACCTTGTGGTAACAACACGTAAAATAGTGTGTAAACATAAATACATAGGCACTCATAAAAAGATCACATGGCTTTTACTTCAGAACTCAAGACATGAGATGCTAATATACACTCACCAGTTTTGGAAAAAAAAAAAAAAAAAAAAAGTAGTTGGATCCAAACAGTCGTTTTCATCTCAATAGAAAAGTAACAGCAGAAAAGAAAGTAGAGAACTTAGGAACTCTATAGTTACAGTTAGTGGAAAGTCAACTTCTGGACTCCAGATTTTACCTCCATGTAGTTCGTCCATGAGTTTAAAGTGTGCACAACAGACCATAACATATACAGAGCTAGAAAAACTGGCATGCCCTGGAGCCTTTCTATTTCACACAAACACTTCCAAGTAGAGGTGCCATAAAACCAATGGGGTGCCTGAAAGGGGATCATTCTCATTATCTTTCTTCATTCTTAGATTTTTTGTTTCTTATCTTTTTTTCCCTAAAAGAAGTACCTGAGCTGTGGCTTAGGGTTTAGTGTGGTGGATCAACATGTGTTGATTGTGGGCAGGATTCCAGTGTTTCACCACTGAATCATTTTTGCCCTCTTACATATTTCAGTTTCTCTCTCTTGAGGTCTGGCACGTTTGAGATGATCCAAAACACATAGTGATCAGGTTTTATATGTGTTTCCTGGATAAGGCTTTTTGAACTAAAAAAACTTTTGAACTAAGTTTTTGGGGGGGGCTCTCTGTAGGGCCACCATATGTCATGGGGGTCAATCCCCCAGATACTCCCATTCAACCTCTAGTCACCCAGGGGTGCCTTTCAGCTGAGAGGAGCAAAATGCCCCTTTTCTTCAGAGCTGAAGAACTCAGTTTCTTATTTATCTGTGAAAATAACACTTCAGTTTCTCATGCAAATGCGCAGATGGGTCAATTGAGTTTAATTTGGGGACAAAAAACAGAAGAGAAGACCTTTTAGAATGCACCTTCAAACTGGAAACCAAGTTGGGGTCTCAAAAGGGGGTGTTTCTCCTTATCTTTAGAAAAGGGTAATTAAGAAATCCCTTTAGAATGCACCTCTAAACTAGAATTAGGGTCCTACACAACAACTTCCTTGGGGAAAATGAAACCCAGCTCAGAATAAACCAAGGAACATCAACCAGAGAGAGGTCCAGGGCTCAGAAGGACGTACCTGTTCCACTGGAGAAGACTGAAGTTAGGTAGACTTTCAATGGGTCCCTGTTGGTACTATAGCTCTGAGTTTGGGCAACTCCTTTGGTGTTCTGAGTCTTCTCTGAGGCCCCACATGTGTGGATGTTAAATTATTGTTGATGACAACAGCGAAATTCTGTAAAATATTTGAAGAGATTTATCCTGAGCCAATTCTGAGTGACCAGTTTCCCATTTCACAACTCTCAGAACTCTGAGAACATGTGCCCAAGGATGCCAGGATACAACTTGCTTTTATATATTTTAGGGAGACATAAGGCATTGATCAATACATATAAGAGGTACATTGGCTTAGTACAGAAAGGCAAGACAACTGAAAGTGGGGTTTTCCAGGTCATAAGTAGAGTCAGATTTTCCAATGGGCAATTGATTAAACAGTTAGGTTATTGTCTAAAGAGTTAGAATCAATTGAAAGGAATGTCTGGGTCAAGATAAGGGATTGTGGAGACCAAGGTTTTATTGTGCAGATAAAGCCTTCAGGTAGCAAGCTTCAGAGAGAGTAGATTGTAATTTCTTTTTATCAGACTTAAAGAGTCTGTTGTATCAGTAATTTCAAAAGAGAGGAGGGTACAATGAGGCATGTCTGGCTCCCGCTTCCTATCATGGCCTGAACTACTTTTTCAGATTAACTGTAAGATGCTCTTGTACAAGAATAGGGATCCATTTAAATGGTTGAGGGGGCTTGTAATTTTATTTTTGATTTACAAATTGTCACTTTGATATTATGATATATAACTATAAATATATACATGCATATATATATTTTATCCATGATTCCTAGCTCATAACTTCTAAAATCCTTGGGATCTGCAAAATGCTGTGTTTTACATGTCTTTTGTTTGCTGGCTTCAGGTTGGTGCTAGTCACTTGAAAGATCAAGGCAAAATTAGAATGTTGGGCTTTCAGCACCACCATCAACCTCTGGGAATAGAAGGACTGAAGGCCAAGTTGATCAGTCCATGGCTGATCAATCATGATCAGCCAATAGCTTAATCAATCATGTCTACATAAGGAATCCTCTATACAAACCCAAGAGGACAGGTGATATGGTTTGGCTCAGTGTCCCCACCCAAATCTCATGTTGAATTATAATTCCCAATGTTGGGGGAGAAACCTGGTGGGAAATGATTGAATCATGGGTTAGTTTCTAATGATTTAGCACCTTTTCCCTAGTGCCGTTTCATGTTCTGTTCTCATGATATTTGCTTGTTTAAAAGTATATAGCACTTCCCCCTTCATTCTCTCTCTCTTACTGGCATATAAAGATGTGCTTGCTTCCCCTTCACCTTCTGCCATGACTGTAAGTTTCCTTAAGCCTCTCAGTCATGCCACCTGTACAGCCTATGAAACTGTGAGTTGATTAAACCTCTTTTCTTTATAAGTTACCCAGTCTCAGGTAGTTTGTTATAGCAATGTGAGAATGGGCTAATAACTAATACAGTAAATTGGTACCAGAGAAGTGGGGTGTTGCTATGAAGATACATGAAAATGTGGAAACAGCCTTGGAACTGGGTAACCATCAGAGGTTGGAACACTTTGGAGGGCTCAGAAGAAGATAGGAAGTTTGGAACAGTTTGGAGGGCTCAGAAGAAGACAGGAAGATAAAGGAAGTTTTGGAACTTCCTAGAGACTTGTTGAATGGTTTTGACTGAAAGGTTGATAGTGATATAGACAATGAAGTCCAGGTTGAGGTGATCTCAGATGGAGATGAGGAATTTTTTGAAAACTGGAGTAAAGATCACTTTTGCTATGCTTTAGCAAAGAGACTGGCAACATTGTACCTCTGCTCCAGGGATCTATGAAACTTTGAACTTGAGAGGGAAAAGTTAGGGTTTCTGGCAGAAGAAATTTCTAAGAAGCAAAGCATTCAAGATGTGATCTGGCTGCTTCTAACAGCATATGGTCATATGCATGAACAACGAGATTATCTGAAACAGGAACTTATATTTAAAAGGGAAGCAGACATAAAAGTTTGAAAAATTAGCAGTTTGATCATATGGTAGTAAAGAAAAACTCATTTTCTGAGAAGAAATTCAAACCATATTGCATAAATTTGCATAAGTAAAGAAGAGCCAAATCTTAATAGCCAAGACAATGGGGAAAATGACTCTGAGGCATTTCAGAGAACTTCACAGCAGCCCCTCCCATGATAGGCCCAGAGCCCTGGGAAGGAAAAATAGTTTTGTAGGCCAGGTCCAAGGCCTCGATGCTCTGTACAGCCTTGGGACATGGCACCCTGTTTCCCAACTGCTCCAGCTCCAACAATGGCTAAAAGGGGCCAAGGTACAGCTCAGGCCATTGCTTCAGAGATGCAAGCCCCAAGCCTTGGTGGCTTCCAGGTGATATTAGGCCTGTGGGTGTGCAGAAGGCAAGAGTTGAGGGTTAAGGGCCTCTGCCTAGATTTCAGAAGATATATGGAAATTCCTGGATGTCTGGGCAGAAGTCTGCTGCAGAGGTGGAACCCTTGTGGAGAATCTCTACTAGGGCAGGGCAAAGGGGAAATGTGGTGTTGGAGTTTCCAAACAGAGGCCCCACTGGGACACTGCCTAGTGGAGCTGTGAGAAGAAAGCCGCTGTCCTCCAGACCCCAGAGCGGAAGATCAACTGATGGCTTACACCATGTGCATGGAAAAGCAACAGACAATCAATACCAGCTCATGAAGGCAGCTGGAGAAGGGGATATCTCCTGCAGAGCCACAGGGATGGAGCTGCCCAAGGCTGTGGGAGTCTTTCCCTTGCATCTTCGTGCCCTGGATGTTAGACATGGAGTTAAAGGAGATTATTTTAGAGTTTGAAGAAGTAACTACTGCCCTGCTAGGTTTCAGACTTGCATGGGACCTGTAGCCCCTTTATTGTGGCCAATTTCTCCCATTTGGAACAGAAGCATTTACCCAATGTCTGTACCCCCTTTGTATTTAGGAAGTAACTAACTTGCTTTTGATTTTACAGGCTCATAGGTGGAAGGTACTTGCCGTGTCTCCAATGAGACTTTAGACTAGGACTTTTGAATAAATGCTGGAGTGAATTAAGACTTTGTGGGACTGTTGGGAAGTCATTATTATGTTTTGAAATTAAGAAGGACATGAGTTTTGGTAGGGGCTGGGGTGATATGAATGGTTTGGCTCTATGTTCCTATTCAAAACCTTATGTTGAATTATACCCAATGTTAGGGGAGGGACCTCGTGGGAGTTGATGGCATCATGGTAGTGGCTTCTAATGGTTTAACACCATCTCCCTAATGCTGTCTCATGATGGAGTTCTCATAGGATGTGGTTGTTTAAAAGTGTGTAGTATTTTCCCTTTTGTCCTTTTCCTGGCTGCCCTGTGAAGATATGCCTCTATCCCCTTTGCCTTCTACTACGATTGTAAGTTTCCCAAGACCTTGGCCTCCTCAGCCATGCTTCCTGTAAAATCTGTGTTAGCTATGAGTTGATTAAACTTCTTTATAAATTACCCACTATCCTGTATTTCTTTATAGCATTGTGAGAATGCTATAAAGAACTCTAATGCTGTAAGGAACCCTAATACAACAGGGTTAAGAGAACTTCTGGATAGCTGAACACATAGGGATTTCTAGAGGGTGGTGCACCTAGGGCAGTTATGGAAGCTCTACATCCCTTCCACCATACCTTGCCCTATGTGTCTTTTAATCCGTATCCTTTGTAATGTCCTTTGTAATTAATTGTTAAACATAAGTATTTCCTAAGTTCTGTGAGCTGCTCCAGCAAATTAATTGAACCCAAAGAGGAGATCATGGGAACCCAGACTTGAAGCTGGTTGATTGGAGGTTCCAGAGGCCCAGACTTGTGACTGGTGTCTGGTGGGGGAGAATGAGGCAGTGTTGTGTACTGAGCCCACAACCCACAGGTTCTGACACTATTCCCAGGTAGAAAGTGTCAGAATGAAATTGGAGAACAGGCATCTCGTTTCCACTGCTTGATGTGTGGAGAAAACTCCCCACACATTTGGTCACAGAAGTCTTCTTCTGTGTTGATTGCTGTGGTGGTATAACAGCTCGGGGAAAATTTGGTTTGAGTGAATTTTTTCCAACATATTACTTCTTTTCATAAAGGCAGAAGGAAGCCATTGAAGACTTGAATCAGAGGGGAAAAACCAATCAGATTTGTACTTAAAAAAAAAACTCCAGTTGCCATGTGTAGAATTTACAGTTATCAATTTGTGTGATTTTTTAATTAATACCATTGAAATGGTATTCTACATTTATTGACATAGAAAATCATCCACTATTCAATGTTAAGAGAAGGGTTACAGAAAAGCATGTATGAGTTCATTTATGTGAAACTATTAAAACATGTATGCATATATAAGGCACAGAGATATTTGTAAAGAAGTGTTTGAATGTGTTGCTTAAATGTATACATGTTTTAAAATAATTAAATATGAGTCTTTTAAATTGCCCTCTAACACCCTGGCTTCTGAAGTAAGCAAAAAGAAACAAGCTCAAGAAATCACAGGCAAGCATTGCTCATTCTCAAACTTTGCCAATCAGAGACTGCCACATTCTAATTAGAGATTCTAAGGCTGCTGCTCCACTTTAACCAATCAAGTATTTTGTTTATCTTGCTTCCATAAACACCTTAGAAAAGTTTTCTCCTTGCTCCCCTTCAGTGGAGCCCAGCTGCTTGCAGTTTGGCACTGCCCAATTTATGAATTGCTGTCCACTCAATAAACTTTTTGATATTTTAAATATACCTAAGTGTACCTTTAAACATATGTATATAGATATATATGTTCTTAAAAGAGAAACTTTAGACAAACTGAATTTAACAGAGTGTAGCTGAGTTAAGAATAATTCACAAATTGGGCAGCCCCTTAACTTAGAATAGACTCAGAAAGACTGCTGCTGCAGTGTCGTCAGTGAGAATTTGTGGACGGAAAAAAAAAGTGACAAGAAGAAGACAGAAGTGAGGTACAGAAACAGCTGGACTGACTACAGCTCAGTGAGTGCCTTGTTTGAAAAGCTGGTCACCTTTGATTGGCTGAGGTTTTAGTCCATTCACACATCTATTTAGGTTGCAGTTCACTATGCATAGAGAAACTTTTAGGTCAAACTTACAAGGAGGCAGCTTTAGGCTAAACTGAATTTAACCATGTGTATTTGTATTTGCGTGTATGTATATTATGTATTTTATTTATGCACACACACACAGACACACACACCCCAAAGTGTTAATAGTGGCTATTACTGGATGGTAGGACTTTGAATGAAATTTGCTTTTCTTTGCACATTTCTGAAAGATTTTATTCTGTGTACGAATCATATTACAGGGGCAAAAGGTATATTTTCTACTTTTTAAAATACATGTTTACCTGTATTTAAATACTTTTTAAATGGCAGGAATATGTCGTTTTGTGCCTTTCTAATGCCCTTTGACCTCTTAGATAGTATTTAGGCTTACCTAAGCAGGCCAACTTTTCAGGTAAGAAAGTAGAATCAATTTGATAAAAACAAAAGTGCTTCTGAAGCTGTTTGTGATAAGACAGTAGTCTAATAGTTTAGGTCATGCTTAGCTTTACATCCTCTAAACTAAGGGTTGGGAAGAGGAACATTCTTTCTTGCCAGATCACTCATAAGTAAACCTGTGTACCCATCAAATCATTGAGGTATAAAGAAACAAGATGCTATCCCTCTATTACCCTGCTGGATATTATCATCTGATACAGAGGTCAGCAAGATTTTTCTGCAAAGGACTAGATAGTAAATATTTGTACTAATATGTGCCATACAGTCTCTGTCTTAAGTATTCAACTCTGCCTTTGTAGGGCAAAAATAGCCATAAATTATATGTTACACATTATGCAAGGTTGTGTTCTTAGAAAATTTTATTTACAAAAACAGTTTAGCTGGCTGGATTTTGTCAGCAGGCCATAGTTTACCACACTTGAATTATAATCCATCAAAATAAACTTTTTTAGAATGTGGAATTTTAAGGTTCAGTCTCTGCATAAAAATCAACAAACAAGGGAGAGACTTGTGTACAACAGTATGAGGATCTCATGGACCCACTCCCTAGGGAAATGGGTTTAAATTAATTTTTGAACGACTCAACTGTATATAGTTTCTGAAAATGGCTTTAAAGATATGTAGCAAATAAGAAACGTTTACTCCAGAAAATCTGTAAAAATCTGGCAGAGCAAAGCCAAACACCAACATTGGCATTTGCAGCAAGAGAAAGTGAGGCATTTATTTCAGGACTCCAAGAAAGGAGAATCAGGTAGGATGCTTAAGACCAGAACTCCTCAATGGCTTACATGTAGGGGTTTTAAAGGTAAGGAGGCAGAGTTACAGGCAAAGCCATAACTCAATACTTGGAGGCTATACATTGATTTGGTCTAAAGAGGCGGGGTATCTTGCAGCAAGGGGTCACACATTATTGGGAGATTTAAAGATTCTCTGATTTATGATGGGTTAAAGAAACAAAGGTTTGTCTAAAAACTTGGGGTCAGCAGAAAGGAATGTTGTACTCCAGCTTGTGGGCACGACTGTCCAGGCTCCGCAAGAAGAAATTTAGAACAAAAAACAGTGCTCTGGGTTCAATCTTCAGTTCTCCCTTATCTGAAGTCTATGTGCCAACAGATGGCATTTTCCATTTTGTGGGGGTCTAGGTTTCTGAAAAACAATTCAGGAACATATGTTAAGATGCTATCTTTAGTTTCCATAGGGAAGTAAACATTTTGTGGCTCTAATTTCCTTCACTATTGTTTTAAGCTACCTTCTTGTTTATCAAGTTGCTCATTTACTACTCAAGGCTAGCTAGGTCCTTGGAATTTTCCTTGAAGGAACTCAAGATTTTCCTTTATTACCATGCTTGTGGGGGCTTGGAAGGCCCCTAAGAAGGGTTTTTGCTCCACTTCAGGTTCATTGATGATATAAGTTGTAAACCAAAAATAAAATTTTAAGTCTCCCAACTAAATTTATGGACCTCCTTTTCAGCTAAGGGGATTCCAAAGAACATGAAAAACTATTAATAGTTTAGGCCAAGATGGGAAGAGAGGGGAGTCAAACATGCTTCACTATGCCCTTTCCCTTTTGGAGTTTGGACAGAATAGAACAGTGTTAGCATTAAAAATAGAGATCCTAAGACTGACAGAGCCGACTCTTTGTAGCAATGTGTTACCAACTCAAACCTGATTGTGGTATAACATCATATGACAGAGAAGAGGCCCTAAAAGAATTAAAAGTATTTTACTCCAAAACGTTTTTTTTTTTTGTTTGTTTGCTCTGTCACCCAGGCTGGAGTGCAGTGGCACAATCTTGGCTCACTCTAACCTCTGCCTCCCAGGTTTATGCAATTCTCATGCCTCAGTTTCCCAAGTAGCTGGAATTACAGGTGCATCCCACCACACGTGGCTAATTTTTGTATTTTTAGTAGAGATGGGGTTTCACCATGTTGGCTGGGCTGGTCTCAAACTCCTGATGACCTCAAGTGATCTGCCCACCTCAGCCTCCCAAAATGCTGGGATTACAGGCATGAGCCAACACACCTAGCCCCAAAATACGTTTCTTTGACATATTTTGGAATAGTCCTGCAAGTCTGCCTCATGTGGGGAAAACATACATTCTATAGAAAATCCCCTTCCCTTTCCCTTTCCAGGTATTTTCCTGATCTACAAGAGATTTAAGTAGGAGTCTGAAAACCTTTAAGTCCCAATTAGAGACATTTACCACCTGTTCTCTCTGAAGCCCAGTACCTGGAAGCGTTATCTACGTAACAAGAACCTTGGCTTCTATAACCTCCTTTATCTTAACCACAAGCATTTCTTTCTGCTGACTTCAACTCTATAGCAAAGCTTAACTCTCTCAGCCAACTGTCAATCAAGAAACCTTCAAATCCACCCATCACCTCAAAGCCACCCCCATCCCTTGGAGATGTCCTGCCTTTATGGGCTGAACCAATGTATTCCTTACATATATTAATTTATGTTTTTGCCTGTAACTTCTGTCTCCCTAAAATGTATAAAATCAAACTGTAACTCAGTGACCTTGAGCACATATTCTCAGGACCTGAGGCAGTGTTATGACTCAGAATAAGCCTCATCAAATATTTTACAGAGTTTGACCTTCTCTGTCAACGAAGCAAAAGGCAACTGGAAGGTGATTAGTAGTTTCACTGGCGATATAAGGTAAACTGTAGGTCTGCTAGTTTGTTGGAGAGAACCAGAGGAAGAGGCAGCTGTGGAGAGATCACCAGGGGTCAGAATAAATCTCAATAATTGATGACAGGAACTATTCCTTCAAAGGAGCCTCGTTAGATTGATTTAGTCTATGGAACTATTTATGCCCTCAAGGCACTGCTGAAAATAACAGAACACTAACTAGAAGTTACTAGAGCTTGATAGTTAAGTTGTGGTCAGGGAAAGACATAATCAAAAGTGACCTAACCACAAAAACTGTCATCTAAAAGTGACTCTGACAGTACCACAAAGCCTGGGCCCTGATGAACATCAGAGGCTTCACCCTGGGGCTTGGGGGTTATGGGGATGGATATAAATTCTGTTAAAACAATTCTGCTGGTCACTAAGCAAAGAGCAATAACAAGTATGGGCAGGGGGTGAGAACAGTACTACAGTTTATTATCTAAAATGTTGAGTTCTCAACAAAAAAATTATGAGACATGCAAAGACACAGAAAAGCATGGCCCTTATAGCAGGAGAAAAAAATTAGGCAACAGAAACTGCCTATGAGAGTAACTAGATGTGAGATTTCAATAGTACCTATTATAAATATGTTCAAACAACTAAGGGAAATCATTGTTTAAAAAGTAACATGCGATGACCATGTCACATCAAACAGAGGTTACAAATAAAGAAATAGAAACAGGCCAAGTGCAGTGGCCCATGACTGTAATCTCCCAGCACTTGGGGAGGCTAAGGCAGGAGGATTGCTTGAGCCCAGTAGTTTAAAACCAGCCTGGGCAACAAAGTGAGACCCCATCTCTACAAAAATTTTAAAAATTAGCCAAAAATGGTGGCATGCATCTGTAGTCCCAGCTACTCAGGAGGCTGAGGCAGGAGGATCACTTGAGCCAGGGAGGTCCCAGCTACTCAGGAGGCTGAGGCAGGAGGATCACTTGAGCTGCAGTGAGCTATGATCTCACCACTACGTTCTAGCCTGGGTGACAGAGCAAGACCTTGTCTCTAGAAAAAAAAAAAAAATAGAAATAATAAAAGAGAACTCAATAAAAATAATGGAATTTTCAATAAAGTATAATGTACACGAAAAATTCATATAGGGGCTCAACAGTAGATTTCAAGTGGTAGAAGAAAGAATTTACAAACTCGAGCATAGATCAATAGATTCTACAATCCAAAAAATAGAAAGAAAAATAAACCAAGAAGAAAGAACAGAGTCTCAGAGAAATGTGAAAAACATAGGGCACGACATACGTATAATGGAGGTACTAGAAGGAGAAGAGAGAGAAAAAGGAGCAAAAAATATTCACAGAAACAAGGCTGTAGCTGGGCATGGTGGCTCACACCTGTAATCCTAGCACGTTGGGAGGGTGAGGTGGGCAGATCACTTGAGGCCAGGAGTTCAAGACCAGCCTGGTCAACCTGGTGAAACCCAATCTTTACTAAAAATACAAAAACTAACTGTACATGGTGGCATGCATCTGTAATTCCAGATACTTGGGAGGCTGAGGCACAAGAGTTGCTTGAACCAGGAGGCTGAGATTGCAGTGAGCCAAGATCGCACCCATTGTACTCCAGCCTGGAGGACAGAGTGAAAATGATTCGAAAAAAAGGAAAGGAAAGGAAGGGGAAGGGAAAGGAGGGGAGGGAGGAAGGGGAGGGGAGGGGAGGGGAGGGAAGGGAAGGGAAGGGAAGGGAAAGGAAAGAGAGAGAGAGAAGGAAAAGTAAAGAAAAAAAAAGAAAAGGCTGAATACTGAACAATTTTTTTTATTGAAAAGCAATCTGGACAACCAGGAAGCTCAATAACTCTAAGCAGAAATAATGCAAAGAAATCCACAAAAAGACATATTGTGATAAAAATAGTGAAAATCAAAGATCAAGAGACAATTTTCAAAATATCAAGAGAAAGGCCGGGCGCGGTGGCTCAAGCCTGTAATCCCAGCACTTTGGGAGGCCGAGACGGGCGGATCACGAGGTCAGGAAATCGAGACCATCCTGGCTAACACGGTGAAACCCCGTCTCTACTAAAAATACAATTAGCCGGGCGAGATGGCGGGCGCCTGTAGTCCCAGCTACTCGGGACACTGAGGCAGGAGAATGGCGTGAACCCGGGAGGCGGAGCTTGCAGTGAGCTGAGATCTGGGCACTGCACTCCAGCCTGGGCGACAGAGCGAGACTCCGTCTCAAAAAAAAAAAAAAATATTAAGAGAAAAATGACTTGTCACTTAACCAAGGAAGCTTAGTGATATTAAGAGCTTACTTGTCAGCAGAAATAGTGAAAAACATAAGATAGTGGTATAACATATTCAAAGTACTCAAAAAACAAGGTCAACCACAAATCCTACACCTAGCAAAGCTGTCTTTCAAAAATGAAGGCAAAATAAAGACAGACCTTCCCCAAGAAACAAAACTGAAAATATTTCCTGTTGTCAGACTTGCTATATAAGAAAAAATAAAGGGAGTTCTTGAGGCTGGAGTTAAATTACCCAGACAATAATTGTCAGAAAATATTTGTAAAATATACCTCTCATAAGGCACTTGTATCTAGAATATATAAAGAACTATTATAACTCAATTATTAGAATATTAATAACCTAATTTAAAGTGGGCAAAAGATCTGAATAGACACTTTTCCAAAGAAGATACGTAAATGACCAATGAGCATATGCAAAGATATTCAACATAATTATTCACCAGGGAAATTCACATCAAGACCAAAGAGATACCCCTTAATATGGACAAGAATGGCTTATGAGAATGGCCATTAATCAAAAAGTGGCATAATAAAAGTTAACAAGGATGTGGAGAAATTAGAACCTTCATATACTGCTCGTGGGGATGCAGAATGATGTAGCCACTTTGAAAAACAGTCTGGTAGTACCTCAAAAATTAAACATAGAGTTGCCATATGGCATGCAATTCAACTGGTATGTATATATCCAATAAAAGTGAAAACGTGTCTTCACAAAAATGTGTATGGGTATGTTTCTAGCAGCATTATTCATAATAACCAAAGGTGAAAGCAACTCAAATGCCCATCAGTTGATGACTAGATGAACAAAATATGGTATATCCAAACAATAGAATCTAATTCAGCCACAAAAAGAAATTCAATACCAGTATGTACTACAACATAGATGAACTTTGAAAACATTATACTAAATGAAAAAAGCCTGCCACAAATGGCCATCTATTATATGATTCCATTTATAAGAAATGCAGCACAAATATAGACCATTTCCTTTACTGCAGAAAGTTGTATTGGACAGAGCTGTTTTGCTTGATAATAAAGGAAAAGATGGTTATCTTTTAGGCTTAAATAGTTTCTAAAATTCAATCTTGTAAGAGCTGGCATCAAACCAGTAGATGTTAGATTCTTAGGCAAGAATGTAGGATGTAAATTTTTTGGTACAGATTAGAGACAGATCTGCATAATTCAAAAGTCAACTGAGGAAATGGGTATGTTAGTTTTCTGTTGCTTCAGCGATATACTACTACACCTTTAATAGCTTAAAACAACACAGATTTGTTATCCTATTAGTTCTATAGGTTAGAAGTCCAGCCTAGGGCTCATTGGGCTACAATTTAAATATTGAGCTTCTTTGAGAAAATATCAAATGATAGATGTTCCTAGTGCTGCCAGAGGGCCCCCCTGCACCTGGGTGTCCTGGAAAGAGAAGTCTTGGCTTCCACGGAGGTTTGTGTGGCAGCATTTGGTACAAGTTCAGAGCTTGTGAAGGAACTAAAGACAAGAGATGGCTTCCTATCACCAAGCTGTGTCACATGGATCAAGTCCGCAAAGGAAATCTTTCTGTTTTCCCTACCCATTCAGTAATCTGAGATCATCTACTTTTTCCTGGGAATATTCCTCAAAGTCAAGGTTTTAAAGATTATACCCTTGCAAAAGCAGATTCATGCTGTTCAGCTGACCAGGAACAATGAATTTTTCACCATCTTGGACTATAAGCAACATGTCATCTGGGTGTGAAGTGCTCCGAGGAAGTAGCCATTGCCATCAATAAGGCTGTCATCCTGGCCAAGCTCTCTGTAAGTCCCCATGCAGTGAAGCTACTGGAGGAACAAGATTGGCAAACCCCACATTGTCCCTTGAAAGGTGATAGGCAGCTGTAGCTCTCTGCTGGTACTCCTCACCCCTGCCACCAATGAAGCTGCTAATAATGGCTGGCATCCTCAACTACTATGTTTTAGCCACAGGATTGCACTACCACGCTGGGCAACTTCACTAAAGCCACCTTTGATGCCCTCTACAAGACCTATAGCTATCTCACTGCAATCTCTGGAAAGGCACTCTCTGCTTATCAAGAATTCATTGACCCACACCAGAGTGTCCATGCAGAGGATTCAGGCTCTGGCTGTGACCACCATGCTAATGTCTTTATACAAGAAAAATAAGGTGATTTAATCAAGCCATTAAAAATTGCTGGTAGTGCTTTATTTTTCTGGAGTATATAGGTTAAACAATAGTCCCTAAGATATCCAGATCCTAATACTTGAGACCTTTGAATGTTACTTTGCATGATGAAAGGAACTTTGCAAATGTTAATAAGTTAAGGATCTTGAGATGGGAATATTATCCATAATATTCAGAGACAGGAGACAGTGTAGACTGTACTTCTGTAGTATTTGGATTTTGAGACTTACATAGAGAATAGAAAGGAGCCAGAGAAAAATTTAGGGACAAGAGATTGGAGAGATTTGAAGATTTTTAAGGTGTACTCACTCATTTAGTATAAATGTTAATGAGTTAACTCATTAATATTTAGTAATTTGACAAATATTTAAGTGTTCACTATAAGCAAGTCAGTGGTATGTGCAAGAGATGCAACTGTACATGAGGTATTCACTCTGCCCTCAAGGAGTTTACTATCCGAGGAGAATGCGCCAGAGGAAACTGACTAGGGATAAGTAAGAGAACTGTCAGAGAGCATGAATGATCTAGTTCAATTTATAGTGGCAGCAGTCTGTGTGTAAATGAGCCTGTTGTGCTGCAGAGTTCACCACCTGAATGGCAGGGCAAAGAAACATTGATTGAAGATTTGTTGGATTTTATGGGTTAAAAGGATAGGGAACTGAGAGTGCTGAAAAGATATGGAACTAAGGGTTTTGGCTTAAGTGATCAATCATGTGACTCAAGCTACAAAAAAAGGGAAGAGAGGCCAGAAGGGAGTTAAAAAGATTGGGAGAAAATGTTGCCAAAAGGTTTTCTAGATGAAAGATCTCTTATGGTATGAGATCATGAGACAAGATGCAGTCACAGATTGGGCTTTAGAGTTTAAGATTTCCGAGATCCACAGCATGGCTTGCTGGTTGCAAGGACATTGGACTCTCTTAGGATTATGGCAGGATTTAGGGTGAAGATAAATAATTTAACCCTAGATTCACTGGCTATCACTCATACTGGATATGAGCAAGGGATCCAGAAGTATAGTCAGGGAGCTTGACCTCATAGCAGATGAAGCATGGATTAATAGGTGTTTGCTGGACCAAATTTCCATCTAATTTTGAAAATATGAAGGTATCTTTTAATGTTGAGCAAAAGTTCCAGGCAATAGAGTGAAAGGTGAGAGGAGGGTGGTTGTTGGAAAGAATCTTGGGAGAGGGAGTTCAGGATAGTAAGGAGATGATGGCATGAAAGCAGATTGGAGATTGTGAAGTTTCCATTGTATGAAGACTGTCTGGCTAAGAAATATGCTTAGAATTGACAGACTTCAAAGGATTTAACCTGGGCATAAGTTGTGTTTTGTTGTTGTTGTTTTTGAGACAAGGTCTCACCCTGTGTGTAGGTTAGGATGCAGTGGTACCATCTTAGCTCACTGCAGCCTCAAACTTCTGGGATCAAGCAATCTTACCACGTTGGCTTCCCAAGTATCTGGGACTACAGGCATGTGCCACCACACTGGCTAATTTTTTAATTTTCTGTTTTGACAAATTCTTGCTATGTTGCCCAGGCTGGTCTAGAGCTCTAGGGCTCAAGCAATTGTCTCACCTCATCTGGCCAAAATGCTGTGATTACAGGCATGAGCCACCATGCCCATTCATAAATTGTTTTAAGCCAGAGACAATTACATTATTAAGGCCAATAAAGTAAAAGGAGGAAATTTTCTAGCTTGAATACAAGAAAGTGTGTTTAATTCATGCAGTTCTCTGATTTTGTATTATATGACCTGCTTATTTTTATCAATTAATTGAAGATACAAACTAAACTTTATAAATGTTGTGCATGGTCAAACTACATTAATGCTATCTTTAAATCTCCAAAGTTAATATAATCAACATTGTACAATGGAATGGAGAGAACTTTGACCTCAACAGATTAAGAATTTAGAAGGTAGGTGATGGATTTTTCTTGTTAATAGGCACAAAGCAGTGATCTTGGGCTTTAACTTTGTGCTAAATTAATGACCAATTCTTACTGATTTTACCTCTTAATAATATTTATTTTATCATATCCCTCTTCCCCTCCTATGCTGATACTATCTTTGTTTAGGCCATCATCCTCTCTCTCCTGGATTACTTTAAAAGCCTCCCCACTGGTCTCCCTCTCTCTAGATTTAAACCTACACGTTCATCTTCCTTACCACCAGTGTATCTTTCAGAAATCTAACCTTGTCATTATCCTACTGAAAACCATTCCAGTCTCTCCACTGTCTACAGCTGAGAGTACAAACTCTTTATCATGGCATCATATCGGCTCTATAATGTGTCCCCTCTCAACATTTTCAGTTTAATTTTTTTTCCTTGCTGCCAGTAGATTCCCATCTAATCAAATGCAGTATATCCCAGTTTTTAAAAACTGGGATATACTGCATTTGATTAGATGGGAACTCATACTATGGGTGTACATATGGGTGACTTTTAATTTTTTAATTGAAATTTAAAAAATTACTAGATATCCATCTAAAATATATGCCTGTTCTGTGCTTGACAAATTAGTTTCAGAGTAATGAATCTTAAATGAGTTGGCATTTAGACATGGCTATTCCACTATTGACAACTGGATTATTTTAGGAATTACATACAGTTATATTGGAGCTACAACCTTTGAATTTGTGCATAGGAATTGCTATGGATTATGCTTCAGATGCTCAGTATAGGACACATTTTTTAACAGTTTTATTGAGATATTCACATACCATATAACTCATTCACTTAATGTATACATTTCAATGGTTTTTAGGATATTCACATATATTGCAACAATCACCATAATTTTTTTTTATTATTTTTTAATTTTCACACCCTCATGAGGCATCTGACATCACCACAATTTCAGAATATCTTAACCCTCCCCCCCAAAACACCCTATGTCCGTTAGCTATCATCTTCATATACCCCATCTACCTTAACTCTGAGCAAGCATTAATCTACTGTCTATCTCTATGGAATTTACATATCATGGGCATCTAATATCAATGGAATCATATGACATGGTCTCTTGTGTATGGCTTTTTCACATACCATAATGTATTTACTATTTAGATTCTAGCATGTATCAGTACTTCATTTGTATAACAGAAAAATATTTTATTCTATGGTTATACCACATTTTGCTTTTCAATTCACTGACACTGAGGTTGTTTCCAGGTTTTGGCTATTATGAATAATACTGCTATGAACATTTGTGTAAAAATTTTTGTGTGGATATGTATTTGAATATCTTTTCAGTACATAGCTAGGAATGGAATTGCTGCATGTCAAGTGGTACCTCATTGTGGTTTCAATTTGCATTTCCCTAATGCCTAATGATGTTCAACATCGTTCCATGTGCAAATTGGCTATTTTAATATTTTTCTGTGGAGAACTACTTATTCAAATCCTTTGCATCTTTTTAAATGGATTATTAATATTTCTACTATTTCATTGTAAGAATTCCTTGAATATTCTGGATACCAGTCTCTTGTCATACATATGTTTTGCAAATATTTTCTCCCATTCTGCAAGTTGTCTTTTTACTTTCTTGATAGTGTCCTTTGAAGCACTGAAGTTCTTAATTTTTAGTGAGTTTAATACATCCATGTTTTCTTTTGTTGCTGCTTTTTTTTTTCCTTGGTGTCATATCTAGGAAACCATTTGTGCCATTATTTCTTCAAATATTCCTTTGACTTAGCTGCCACTTTGATTTCAGATTTCTTACTGCCAGAGCTGTGAGCAAATAAATTTCTGTTGTTTTTAAGAAACATGGTTTGTGTTTCTTTTTCTTACAGCAGCCACAAGAAACTAACTCTGTTGGCCTCATCACATTCTCTTTCTCATTTTCCCCAAGGAAGAAATAGATCATCTGACTGAGTGTGGCTCTAGGGAGTATCGTTTCATTCCCCTCCCCTAGCTGCCAGTGGCTGTCATCAATCCCTGGTATTCCTTGGTGCATCACTCTAATCTTTGCCTCCATCTTATATCTGTGTCTTCTCGTCTGTCTTCTCTAAAGATATTTGCCATCGGATTTAGGACTTACCTAGATAATCCAGGATGATCTTATTTCAAGATAATTAAATTAGTTCCATCTGCAAAGACCCTTTTCCTATAAAAGGCCACATCCACAGGTTCTGGGGTTTAGGACATGGACATATCTTTTTGGAGGCCACCATTCAACCACTACAATTACTCTCATGGTGGTCTCTCCATATGGAAACATGGGGGAAGGGAGAAAAGTTCTACTTTAACTTATGCTCATTGTAGCATTTATAAAAAATAAAATAAAATTAAAAAAATTAAAAGTCACCCATAGGTGCACCCGTAGTATGAGTTTATTATTCATAATTAATATTCTCTCAAATTTTGGATTCATAAACCCAGATTAAAACTGATGCTTGGCCAGCACCGTCACTCACACCTGTAATCCCAACACTGGGAGGCTAAGGCCTGTGGATCTCTTGAGCTTAGGAGTTCGAGACCAGCCTGGGCAACATGTCGAAACCCCATCTCTACAAAAAAATACAAAAATTAGCTGGGCATTGTGGTATGCACCTGTAGTCCCAACACCTCAGGAGCTGAGGTGGGGGGATCACTTGAACCTGGGAGGCAAAGCCAAGATCACGCCAGTGCACTCCATCTTGGGTGACAGAGTGAGAGCCTGTCTCAACAAAAACAAAAATAAAAAGCAAAACGAAAGCACTACTCTACGTAGTGTTATACTTATTTTTATTTAATAAGAAATTATGATCTTCTTAATCTGTCAGTAGATATGGAGATAAAACATCATTTTTAATGCCTACAGTATATCCTGCTGCATAAATATGTCAAAACTTACTGAGTCAATCTCCTATGACAGATATCTGTGTTATTTCCAAATGTTCACAATTATGAACAATATCGTGCTGAACCTCCTTGTTTTATTGAGCTTTACACACTTCTCCAGTTGTTGTCTTAGGATAAATTACTGGATCAGTTATTTTTTTATTTTTATTTTTTTTGAGACAGAATCTCGCTCTGTCGCCCAGGCTGGAATGCAGTGGCCAGATCTCAGCTCACTGCAAGCTCCGCCTCCCGGGTTTACGCCATTCTCCTGCTTCAGCCTCCCGAGTAGCTGGGACTACGGGCGCCCGCCACCTCGCCTGGCTAGTTTTTTGTATTTTTTTAGTAGAGACAGGGTTTCGCCGTGTTAGCCAGCAAGATTTCCTGACCTCGTGATCCGCCCGTCTCGGCCTCCCAAAGTGCTGGGATTACAGGCTTGAGCCACCGCGCCCGGCCAGATCAGTTATTTTTAAAGGCTTTAATACATAATGCCAGGTCATCCTTCAGTAGTTTGTATAAAAGTATATTCCTAACAACAGTGTATGAGAGTGAGTGTTTATGATTTTGGGTATTACCCATTTTTTAAATTGAGTATATTCTAATTAGGATTTTTGCAAATATATTCATGATATTAGTTTGTTGTGTCTCCTTTTGTACCATTTTTGTAACAAAGCTTGGTGTTTATCATAGAGGCCTAAAAATTAGAATCACACTCATAGCTAAAGAGAAAGACTTTATTAGGAGTCTGGTAAATTTGAGAGAGTCTTAACTTCAGGACTCCTTGCTCCTTGGTAGTCTCAGTTTAACCACACAAGACTGGCTCAGCCTGATAGAGCCAGAAGAAATGTAGCAGAGTCTGAAGAGATTGAGCAAAGATAGCAAGGAAGAAGTTATGGGGGTAAGGGTGATTTTGTTTTGTTTCAGTATTTTACAGTTTATGTACACTTTGAACTAAATAAAATGCATTAACAAATGTGAAGTTTCTATATTGGACCACGGCATTAACTAGGGAAAGAGAACATAAAGGAAAACAAGAAAAAGACTTCGAATAAAAACACACTCCACTAAAATGTTTTTATTTTTTATTTTTATTTATTTATTTTTTGGGACAGAGTCTCTCTCTGTCACCCAGACAGGAGTGCAGTGGCACGATCTCGGTTCACTGAAACCGCCACCTCCTGGGTTCAAGCAATTCTCCTACCTCAGCCTACTGGGCAGCTGTCACTACAGTCATGTGCCACCATCCCCAGCTAATTTTATTTTGTATTTTTAGTAGAGAAGGGGTTTCACCATGTTGTCCAGGCTGGTTCCGAAACCCTGACCTGCCTAGGCCTCCCAAAGTGCTGGGATTACAGGCATGAGCCATTATACCTGGCCTAAAATGTTTTTAATAGCCACATTTATGGAGAGGGAACAGATAAAGCTGTGGTTGTAATGAAAAAACTTTTTGAATATTTGACTCTAAATTAGTTTATTTTAAAAAGGAACTCTTGATTCAAATGGCGATCCAAGATCACTTCAAAATCATGAGCAAGATCTCTGAGACCCAAATCTCATGGCTAGAAAATGGATGACCTGATTACATAGACCCTAAGATATCTTTTGTGAAAACCTGAGAAAAACAGTGGACGTGAGAATAAAACACTTCTGCAGAGATAATCTGTAGGTCCAGTCAAAATATTTCAGCTGTGCCTTTGTCTATTGCCCACATGTCCAGGTAATTTTTTTTTTTTTTTTTTTTTTTTTTCTGAGACGGAATCTCGCTCTGTCGCTCAGGCTGGAGTGCGCAGGATCTCAGCTCATTGCAAGCTCCACCTCCCGGGTTCACGCCATTCTCCTACCTCAGCCTCCTGAGTAGCTGGGACTACAGGCGCCCGCCACCACGCCCACCTAATTTTTTGTATTTTTAGTAGGGACGAGGTTTCACCGGGTTAGCCAGGATGGTCTGGATCTTCCGACCTCGCGATCCGCGCACCTCGGCCTCCCAAAGTGCTGGGATTACAGGTGTGAGCCACCGCGACCGGCCAAGATAATTCTTTTAAGTAGTTTAAGAATGGTAAATTACACATTTTCTAGGAGACTGAAAATTCCTGATCAAAGGTTAATTATTTTTTGAAAATTATTTTTTGAAAAGTTTAGTAAAAACTTCCGAAGCCTTCATTTAGTTCTACATCTTGTAGAAGATCCAGAAGGCATCAGGTGTAACCTTCTGCTCTTTTCTCTATCCATTACTAGCTCCCTACTTTCATTTTGAATTTCTCCCTATTTTTCCCCGTTTGTGTATAGATAGGCTAATTCTCCACCCTACCTTCCAGCACCTGCCCCTCCTCAACTACCACCTTCTCCACCCCTTATTGAGAAAGCCTTCTCTCAACTTCTTGTTTATAATTAGATTCTTTTTTTCCTCACCTACAATTCCCTAACTATTGAATAATCGTCTTCTCCCACAGACCACATCATATCTCCTTGCCATCTAGCTTGCTGACAAGAGTGCATATATGCCAGGCACTGTATGAGGACCAAGGACACAAAACACGTGATTCCTGTCCTCTATATTTAGGGTGAATCGACGGAAGAAGAAACTGATATTACAAAGATCAGTTAGAAAGTCATTGTGGTCAATCACTTATAAATCACAATACACTTTTCCCCCTATTTTTAGTATTTTTCTATTATATAAAAAACTACCTTCCATAGGAAATGGTAGGATGGAGATTTTTCAGGATACCGTGTGTTAAACTGAAAAATGAATCCACAGAGTTAACGATTTGTTTGACCAGAGGCAAGAAAGTAGTCACGGAATGCAAAGTGAAGTTAGACTTGCTCACTGAGCGCTTTGAAACTCCCAGTTGAGAGGATGAACTTATGCACAATTAGCGCCTTAAGGGAAGGGCTTGAGATCGACAATGAAAATAGTTTTGTGGCTGCAGAATTCAGTACGACTGGACGCAAGATGTCTGAAGAACTTTAAATGTGAACTCCAAGGGAGGTCAGAGATAAATTCGACTGCTAAATATAAGATTTAGAAAAGCAATATTCAACCACGTAGACTGGCAACTCCAGTAGTGTTTGGAGCTCCCGATCCAGATGTGCTACAAACTCCTGGAGACTTGGATGTGTTACACAGGGGACCGGTGGGGTTTCCGCTTCGGACCAGGAGATTATAATCACTTTATTTTAACAACCTCCTGTAAGGCCAAAAGTGACAGCCCTCTCTCCAGACCCTCGCGTCCGCCCTCCAGACTGTGGTTCCTGCGCCGGATAGGGAAGCGGGAATGCGGACGACAATCCGCATCCTGCCCCCGAGACGTCACCAAGCAGTCTTCCAGGAGGCAGGAGGAGAGAGCCGACTTCCCATTGGGTCAGTCGAGGGGCACGGCTGGCTCCCTATTGGCTTACAGGAGGGGGCGAGAGAGAGGCGTGCCTCAACGTCACACCCGCCCCTAGTCTCCTTGCTGCTCAGGATTATGGGAGGGAAGGAAAGTCCAGGAAAAATGACCCGGAACGACCTTTGCCGGCCTGGGCCAGCCCTCTTCCGGAGCTGATGTCTCCTCCCACCAACCACGAGAGTTCCGCCCTACGCCCCACCCGTGCTGGAGGATCAGGTGATTGCGGGCAACACGGTCACGTGGCTGGGGCGCGCCCGCAGACTGTGGCCATGGCGGCCGCCTTCTGTAATGTGGTGAGACGAGTGGAAGAGCTCGGGGACCTGGCTCAGGCCCATATACAGCAACTTAGCGAAGCTGCCGGTGAAGATGGTGAGGGAGCGGGGGAGCGGAGGAGCGGGAGGCGGGCGGGACAGACGGCGCTAAGGTACTGGCGCTCGATGGCTATGAGGGCTAGAGGCTGAGGCCTGTGTTCCTATGGGTCCCAGGCCGCAAGTAGCCACCCGAGGTCTGTTGCTTCTGATCCTCGCTGCTCCATCGATTGCCCACTCCCCAGAACTCACATTGCCAAGGCGTTGTCTTCGGAAACTGCATTTTTCAGAACTCATGGAAAATCTGTCCGGATCCGTGCTGGTGTAAACTGTCTCGGTAGCGATTGGGAAAAGGGCAGAATCTAAATAAAATACAGAAGTTTAAATAAATGGCTAAGGTGAATGATAACACTCAAATTGGTAATGGTCGTTTGCATCCTGCAAAGATAAAAAGGCAGGTATAACAGTTCCACTTTTTCATTGCTGCGTTGTAAATTTGCATCTTACGTTTTGGATTCTAAACATTCTGTAGAAGAGCTTTACATTAGTGTGTAGACTATTCTGCCTAATACATCATGCCAGTTCTAACAAGGGCTCTGTTAAGTATTGGCATAATTGTTTTGGAAAGGTGTAAGCTGTTAGGAAAAACTGGGCTAGGGAATTACCCCAACCTTCTGAATTTAAGTCCAATTCTCTTCATTACATCTCACCTGCCTTTAGGTTCTACATTATTCCTTTTCGAGTTTGAGCTATTACTACAGATAGTTTTTAAAATTCTTGTGGACTGACTCATATCATTGGACTCATAGGAAAACAGTGGTGAAACATTTTCTTAAGCTATTGAATAGTTGGTGAATTTCTTATTAAATAGGGTCAATGATGAAATGCCTTAGTTTCAGTGAATATTTTTTGCCGGATTATCTTTTCTCAGGAGTGTTTTGTTTTGTTTTGTTTTGTTTTTAGAGACGGAGTCTCATTCTGTCGCCCAGGCTGGAGCCCCTCTAGCAGTGGGACGACAGGCGCACACCATCACGCCCGGCTAACTTTGATATATTTTGTAGAAATGGGGTTCATCATGTTGCCCAGGTTGGTCCTGAACTCCTGGGCTCAAGCATTCCACCCGCCTTGGCTTCCCAAAGTGGTGGGATTACAGTTGTGAGCCACTGTGCCCGGCCAGGAGTGTGTTCTTTAAAGACCTACTACAAACCATCCTGAAGCGGACTTATATTTTGGTCTGTGGATTCACATGAATAATTCTTGGGTAGTAGGAGCTATTAACCTGAAAGTGTATCTAAGTTACCTCTAATTCCCAGATTCACTTGAACCAGTCCAAAGAGACCAAAGAGTGTTTTTTATTCACTTATCACTGAACCAAAAGCCATTCTCATTTCCCTTGGAAGAGTTCTTTAATCTGGAATGAATGAGAGCTGGAAATAAAAGTCATGTGCTATATATGGAATTCTTGTTTGGAGGCTTTATACTTCTGAAAATTTGCTAAAATAAAATGACAATGTTACTGGTTCATATTATGAGCCATGGTCAGCATGGAAATCAGTTCAGCGTGGAAATCAGTTCAATCTTAAAAATATTACAAGATTTATGAACTGTAATTAAAGCAAAATTTCATGTACTTGAATTGAATTTGACATTTTTCCATGCAACAAGAATAAATACATTCAAAATTTGTTCTTTAATGTAACGACTATGTATTTATACTAGGGTATAGGGGTTTGATAATTTCTATTGTCTTCTTCAAATTAGATGAGATACAGCCAGATATTATTTCATCTAATAATGCATTTTTTAATTTCTAGCCAATTTTTGTTAATTTATTTCTCATTGTACAAGCACAATCTCTTTATGGAAGTATGTCATGAGGGAGTTTTTCCAGAGATTATATAAGAATCAGTTTCATCTTTTGCTTTGCCAGTCATTACTTTGACTAAATAGTTCTAGTAAAACTACATTTTATGGGCTTTTCCAAAATGTGAGCTATGCCACCACCACACCCCTGCCACAGTAATTATGTCATCAGTTTATGTGACATACTCTTTCAGCAATGGTTTAATGAGTTCGATGCAAGTCTTTACATTGAAAATAATCCTGCAAGTTAAAAAACATATCAACACACTCTCTAAAGAAGTGCCTAAAGAGTGTCATGTTCCATATAATTTCAGTTTATAGTAGGCTCTTTTTCTACGTTGTGTGGATGTCACTTCTGGGCTAATGAGAGGTGGGAAGACAGTGCTAAGAAGCAGATTTCAACTCAAGTAAAAGTGGATCTTACAGCAATCAAAATCCAATCTCAGGCTTTACCTGAGAAGACGTAAGGCAGCAGTCACATGATTGCCAACAGACATAACCCGATGGTGCTTTTGCTGCAACAATGAACAGCTTATCTGTCCGTGTAACTCCTGAGGCTAGATCAGGTAGGCCTACACCAAGTGCTACACTATCTGTTCATTGGCCTGTGAAGAAGAAAGGGATATATTTTAGAATATCAGAGTATGTTTCAGAAGGGAAGCACAGAGAGGCAAACTCAGAGAGTTTAGTGTCTTGATAGTGGGTGTATCTAAATGTGACTACATGAAGTGTTGCAGAAGGGTGGATAGTACCTTGGAGTGGACACATAAGAAAAGGTGAAATCATAGAAGCAACAAAGGGATTATGACATTAGAGAAAGGGAAAAAAAATCAGGAGATGGTGAAGGTGGAGGGAGGGTGAGTTGTGATTAGAAGACTTATTAGAAGTATTTAGTTCCTTTTCTTCCAAGTTTTGAGGAAATGAGGTAATTTGTTTCTAAGTTTTTAAAGGAATTAAATACATAGATGTATTATATAATTTTAATCATAGTAGATATAAACAATTATAAAATTATAACTGCTCATAATGCTGGCATTTTATAAGGAATTCGATTTTGTCAATCATGGTTTTTTGCATAACATTTACAACTACATTTATGAAATTATAAGTTTTCAGTGGAAGCCCTTTCTGTAGATTTATGTGTATTATTTGTAGATTCCAGTAAATTTTAAATTTAACTATTTTGAGTGTATTATCATCATAAAAGAAGCATAATGAGAATACAGACTGCATTTGAGAAATGGCAAGATTGACTCTAGAAAGTTTTCAGTATTTTGCTTTCTAGAATAAATTTTCATGATAAATTTACTTAATTAGGATTAGGCATTATGAGATATTTCATATTTTAGATATTATGAGCCATGGTCAGCATAGATATTATTACTATAATGCTGTTTCTCCATATGCCATAATACTATTTCATCTTGTCATTTCATCATTTCATCTTCATACATAATTTGTTTTTTGTTTAAATAACACTCTGAAACTATGTGATGTAATCCTCCTGTTTTTATTTCTTATAGATCACTTTTTAATTCGGGCCTCTGCAGCATTAGAAAAATTGAAACTCCTGTGTGGAGAAGAGAAAGAATGTTCAAATCCATCAAATCTTCTAGAACTTTACACACAGGTACTGAAAGAGATGTGGACTCTGGCATTTTATGAGGGCAGGTTGTTTATTTAGATGATTGACTCCAATTTTAGGTAAAATGAAATCAGTTTATTCCATATTTCAAGTGTTTAATTTTGTTGAAAAAACTATGAATAAAACACAAAAACTTGAAACTTTGAGGCAGTATGAAAAGAAGTAAGATTTATTAGATGTGTTAATTAGAAAAGTCAGGAAAAAAATCTTACAGATAATAGAATTGTTTTCCTTTAGAGATAATTGAACAGGACACTAGTGTGTGCAATGTCCAATCTCTTGAAAGTTTCAGAGGGAGCGGGAGGGATATAAGGGCCCCGACTTTTTTTTTCCCCCCTGAAATTTACCTTCCCTAGGACTCTCAGTATTATTCTCCCTGCTAGTGTCATGCATATCTAGGCGATTTTTCTGTTCACCGACTTGTTTTTTAACTTTCCTTTCCAAATCAGGCTGCTATGTGGACAATGCCTTTTTTTCTTGGTTTTCTGAAACACTGCTGAGGCATGCTAACATCAAGAAATATAATTTTATTATAGTAACTAACATTTATATAGCACTTTGTAGTTGATAGAGTGTTTTCATGTGCCCTTTTTGGATTGCTAAGGGATAATAAAACTGAAGTGGTTACAGAAAGTACAGTAAACTTAGGCTTCCAGAGTGCCCATTTATAGCATTTAAATGCCTCGTGCTGTTTTTCCTGTTAGGAAGTTTCTAAAGATAGCTTCTGCCTTCAAACACCATGGCTGAGTAAGCCTAACAGCTACTCACAAACCACAGAGAACTGTTTAAGTTTGGCAGGTATTTTGCTTGGCTTTCTTTGCTTTCAGAAAACTCTGTGCTTGTCTGCATATGTTGTATGTCATCTCATTTTTTTCAAATGAGAGTGTTCCAAACATTTAACTTAGTTACTAGAATAAGGCAAAAGACCTAGAGATACAGATTTCAATTTTCCAGATCCTCTTAAAACCTATTTATGGTTCTGAATCAACAGATCACCTTTCATATGATGATGAAATCATATATGATGATCTCTCCTTACTGGCTTAGGCCTTTCACACAATAACACTTACTGCTCAGGTTCACAGAAAGTAAAAGCACTAACTGGGTGCTAGGTAACATTTCTAGTACTTTACATATGTTAATTAATTTTATACTCCAACAAGGAACTTTGAAAGGTATTTTAGTCCAATTTATCATTTAGTCAATTAAGAAGCTGAAGCTCAAAAAAGATAAAACTGACTTGTCTTTGGTTAGTTAAGTGATTAGTGGTAGAACTGACACTAGAACCCAGTTTCCTTAGTCTTAGTTCAATAGATTGAGAAAGGAAAAAGGATTGAGGAGTTTTATATGCTTTAACAGCATCTCTAATATTTAGGAATACTGGGGGCTTAGTGTTTGAGTTGCATATGTTGATGGTATGTTTACTCTATTGGGTGGCAGGATACATATGCCTCTAATACTAGCTCTGTATTTGGGAAAACAAATAAATCCTTTGAAGGTTCAAAACTAGAAGTAGTGACCTTAACTTGATACAGCAGGCATTTAGGAAATTTTCAGGGATTATATAAATAGCAGAATATAATAATTACGTTTTTCATAATTCTATATAATTAAATTCTGTAAATTAAAGCTCAATTTTTTTTGAGGGAAAGAAAGATTATCATTAATTCAGTACTTTAGTAAAATACCTATGAAGTTTTCTTTAAAATCTTTCTCAAATTATATTTACATCTAGACATTTTGCCTACTTCTCAAATTTACATATTGAGCTAGAAGATTTAAATGTGTAATAAAGCACCTATATGTGCAAGGTTAAACTGTAAGAATTGTTTTTTTTCAATTTTAAATGTGATAGATACCTTTCTTTTTTTTTTTTTTTTTTAGGCTATTTTGGACATGACATATTTTGAGGAGAACAAGCTAGTAGATGAAGATTTTCCTGAAGACTCTTCTTCACAGAAAGTAAAAGAGCTGATCAGTTTTCTTTCAGAACCAGAAATTTTAGTCAAGGAAAATAATATGCATCCAAAAGTAAGTTTTACATTCCTGTAAATTATGATGGAATATTGCTGGTACTGTCCTGCTCTTTGGAGTCTATATTTTTTTTCTTCTTGATTGTATCTTTGTTTCTTAAATTAAGATTGGAAGAGGGAGATAAAAGAGCTTAATGCTTCAGACCAATGTTGCAACAAAAGTATCATATTTT
Source organism: Colobus angolensis palliatus (assembly GCF_000951035.1). Lineage (NCBI taxonomy): Eukaryota > Metazoa > Chordata > Mammalia > Primates > Cercopithecidae > Colobus > Colobus angolensis. Next base: position 391,645 of record NW_012117188.1, read on the forward strand.
ACTAAATGTATTTCAGAATAGTTGCATAATAGAATTGTAATAGCAGTGCCTACTCATTTTTTTTAACATAGATATTCCCATATCCACCCCGTTTACTTTTGCAGATGCTGTTTTCTTGAAGGTCACTATTAATCTAATTACCACATCTGTTGTCCTTATAGTCCTTAGTCTCTCGAACATGTGCTCCCCTTCTTAACATTGATCACCCCCTCCCTCTGAGACCCTACCTGCTCCTTTTCCACTTCTTCATGTCTGAAATGTCTTCTCTTGCTAGCAACTGTCCTGCCTTCCATTCTAGAAGCACAGGTACTAGCCAAGGATGTCTCCTTCATCACTGATAGTCTCTGTTCTGTCTTTGCTTGACAGCCTGTTCACAGGCTTTGTACTGTCATCTCTATTTGGATAATCCTATTATTTTTTTATCTCTAGTCCTGGATACTCTTTCAAGCAAATAATTTCTCATCTTTAACTGCCTGCTGACTATCTACCAAGATATTTTTTTTCTCTGTTTATATATCAGGGGAGGCTGTGGAAACATTATCCCCAAATTTAAATGACAAACCGCTTTAAAAATTTTGATTTATTAGAATTATTTTTGGGTGTAAATTTTCATTATTTTATTCGAGTGGTAGTAGAAATAGATATGATCTCACTTCAAGTAATGTATTTGTGAAAAGTTGCCTTTTTAATGAAATGATGGCTGCTTATGTTGCAAACCTGTTAGGGGAATTTGCTAGTAAAAATGTTTTTAAAATTATTTTGTAAAACTACTTGTAAATTGAAGTAGTTATTTTAATTTTCATGTATTCATAGGCTTGCATATTTATAATTGATTGAAACTAAGGCTTCCCTGTGTAAGTAGCTAAACAAAGAGCACATTTTGTGATGTGAGAATGTTTTCAATTGCTGAGTTTTTGGAATTTAACTTCAACTTTTACAGACATTCAGTTTCCCTTTTTAGCTATGTCTTTTTGTGTGTGTTTCAGCACTGCAATTTGCTTGGGGATGAGCTACTGGAATGTCTGTCTTGGAGACGAGGAGCCCTGCTGTATATGTATTGTCATTCTCTTACCAAAAGAAGAGAGTGGCTCTTAAGAAAATCCAGTTTGCTTAAAAAGGTAAGAAGACATTCCCTACACATTTTTCATTGTTGACATTTATAGGTTTCAGAAAGCTGTCTTTGTTGTACTACTAAGAGTAGTGGATCAAAGGGTCTTTGGTTTGTATTCTATATGTTTTATTTACTAGCTGGGTAATCATAAATAAATTGGGCTTGTTGTGAAGACTAAATCAGATAACATGTGAAAGTACTTTGTAATCTGTGAAGTTCTTTTTTTTAAGGATTTGTATTATTTTAAATATAAGATAAACTATATTAATTTCTAAACTTTTAAACAAATTTTGTCCTGAAAGAAATACTTGTGAGCCTGTCAGCAGATCACTTCTAAGGAACTCACATGAGCCTGCTTCTAGAAAATTGTGGCCCTCTGATTCACTTGACCATTATGACTGAATCATTAAATCCAAAATATGAGTCTTGGTATTGTATCACTAAGGATTCTAACTTGGGTTAAATGTACACACAATTTAGGTGGGCTTGGAAATGGGAGACCACACTTGCAGATATAAAAGTTTGATCATAATATTTCTAAATTATAAGTACATACGTGCTTTTAATACATTGTTGTTGAGCACATCTTTATTATCTTTATTCTTTTCTTCCTCTGATAACATCTTTAACAAATATATTACTGAAATGTGTTTCTGGTTAATGCGTTCTTTTTTTTTTTTAGTACTCTTACTTACTACTAGAGCATTTCAAGGGGTATATTTATATTAGCAGAGTCTTGGGATAGTGGGTCTTTATACCATTGAAATAGAATAGCTGTAAGCTATGTCTATATATTAACCAATTTTCTCTTGAGTAAAGAATGGAAAATATTAATATTTGAAGTTTATATATCTCTGCAGATAATACTTTCAATTCTTTGGCTCTGACTTTTATTTAGTACCTTCTTGATGGAATCAGTTACTTGCTACAGATGCTAAATTATCGATGTCCTATCCAGTTAAATGAAGGAGTTTCTTTCCATGACCTAGACACAGCTAAATTACTGAGTGCAGGTAATGTGATCTCTCATTAAATTTTCTAAGTGATTTAAAGCTTCTTAAGATTTTAGGAAGTTTATTAGATTTCACTGTGATTTAAATAAATGTCAAGGTAGATTATAGACAAAAAAGTAATAAGTAATAAAAGGGCTTATACAAAATTCAAAGATAAAATCTTTTGATGTAATACAGAAAAATACTTCTAATCCCTTGTGTTAAGCAATTTTGGAAGTTATGTATTGTATTCCTTCTGCTCATTTTGCATCCTCACACAGCCGTGTAATTAATTTGTTTTCACACTGTTACAAAGATACTACCTGAGACCGGGTAATTTATAAACAAAAGAGGTTTAATTGACTTTCAGTTCCACATGGCTGGGAAAGTGTCAGGAAACTTACAATCATGGTGGAAGGGGAAGCAGGCACGTCTTAAATGGCGGCAGGTGAGACAGAGCATGTGTGAGTGCAAGAAAAACTATTATTTATAAAACCATCAGATCTCATGAGAATTCACTCACTATCATGAGAACAGCATGAGGGAAACCACGTCCGTGATCCAGTCCCCTCCCACCAGCTTCCTCCCTCAACACCTGGGGATTATAATTCAAGATGAGATTTGGGTGGGGACACAAAGCCAAACCATGTCAAGCCTCAGTCAGCATTTTATCAGAACTAGATTTGGCTACTTGTAACTAACTGGAAGTAACTTTTAAACAAGGTAGATATTTAGTGATCTTTCACACAGGAAAGGTCCAGAGCTGGTACAGTGGTTCCATCTCATCATGTTCTTACCTTTTTCCTCCGTTCCTCTTTAAGACTCTCTCTTCATGAGGAGGCACTTTACTTAGAATATAATACTTTCCAGACTGTGCAGCAAACATCTCTGTTTAGGACATTGCTTTTATTCTCAGTATCCCAAGATGTTCTTGGAGCTCCTTCAGTCTCACCTGTGTTTCAGGCTACAGGCATGGCAAAAGGGAATTTCAGCCAAGTCTGTTCCGTTAGACCGTCCTTCTCAGAAGTTTCCTACAACCTCCATTTCACTGGCCAGAATTTAATCAGATGATTTTCCTTAGATGTAAGGAAACCTGGAAAGTATAGTCCTTAACCTGATACATTGCCATCCCAAATAAAATTAAGGTTGTTTACTAAGAAAGGGGTATTGGGGAGAATGAATACTGGTTGGCAACTATAAATTTCTGCCACAAGCATCTGTGTACTTGAAAATTCAAGGAACTGAATATAGAGCATCATCTGGGTTTTAGACTTGTGTGTGGGAAGAGAAGAACCATTTACTTTTACCATCTTCTTATAAATGGAAGAACTGAGGTCCAGGTAAACCCAAATGAATTGGAAAAGGTCAAATAAGCTGCAAGTAACATTAGATCACATGTGTAAACTTTTTTTTACTTCATCTGAAGTTTTGATGCGAAAAAAATGAAATATGAAGAATAATTAGAATACCTCTTTGGAAATATTCTAGTATTTTAAGTATGTTTTAATTCTTCCTGTTTCTTTGTTAGCCTCTCCAGGATTGTTCTATTTGAAAGCATTTCATAGAAAAAAAATGGTGATTTAAGTGACGTGATGTCCAAAAATTATTACTTTCTGCTCATTTAGACAAATATTTCATTCTAAAACAACTTATTGTGAATACAAAAAGCTCTCTCAGTGGGCATGACATTTTGACAAACATGGGGTATTTGATGTATTTATGGCAAGTATATACTAGTTATTAGTTATTTCAGATAACTAGGAACCAATTAGAGGCATTGAAAATGCCTTGTTAAAAATTTCTATTTACACACATGGACTGATTAAATTGAATTCTTAATGTGGGACACTTTAAAAGAAAAAGGTGGGGGTAGGCAGTAAAGCTCATTTAGAACCAAAGGGAGTGGCACAAATCATCTGCTTTCCTAATTCTCCCATTTCTATAGTAAGACACTCTCATAGCCTGGAATTTTTTCTTCAGGAAGCAGGTAATATTGGTGGCATCTCTTTGTCATACTTTGAATTTACTAGCTCCTAGTTTCAGTTGCTTCTTCAACAAGGGAATTAAAAGGGTCAGATAGGGTAGCATTTTCCAGACAAAAAGAAACAGTATAGGCACTACAGCAGTTTTGCTACATACTGTCCTAAGTCCTCTTATGGTGCTGGCTTTTTGTCCTCATCTAAAGAAGTTTGCGCTTGAACCCGGGAGACGGAGGTTGCAGTGAACTGAGATCTCGCCACTGCATTCCAGCCTGGGGGATAGAGTGAGTCTCAAAAAACAAAAACAAAAACAAAAACAAAAAACGTAAGTTTGCCTCCTTTAGGAGGCCAAGGCAGGATGATCACTAGAGAAAAGCCAAGAGTTCAAGACATAGTGAGACATCATCCATCATCTCTACAGAAACTAAAAAAAAAAAAAAAAAATTATCCAGGCGTGGTGGTGCGTAACTGTAGTTCCAGCTACGTGGCAGGCTGAGGTGGGAGAATCAGTTGAGCCCAGGAGTTTGAGCCTGCAGTGAGCCCTGATTGCACAGCTGCACTCTAGCCTGGGTAACAGAGTGAGACCCTGTCTGAGAAAAAAGAAAAAAAGGTTGCTTTGCCCAAATGTATCTATCTGAACATAATTAGATTAGAAGCCAGGAAACCTACCTTTCATAGGCTGAATTACTCCCAAGTCCCTTTTAGAGAGGCTCAAATTATTTTTTGTTAGTCGATATAAAATACAATTCTGAATAATTCTTAATATTTAGGGAGAAAAGTTCTATATGAGACATCAAATTTTCTGTGGCTAGATCTTGGTGATAATTTACCTAATTTTAGATAAAACTCAAAACTGTGTATGGTTTTTGTTACTTTTTCTAAGGTAAGATAATCATATTATTGTTTAGACATTATCTGTATATCATTAAATTTTATGCAGTAAGCCCTTGTGTCTCACCTCTGAGCCTCATTGTTCTGTGAAGTGGGGCCAGAGAATTTTAATCTTTGGACATGGCCTTATCAGTTGAAAGTGTTGTAAAAATTGCCTTGTCAGAATAAATGTGGAATCACATGGGTGTAAATAAAAAAACTGTCCAACTTTTACATCCTTTGTTTACACCCTTAATACCACTGAGGACCCTCTCCCCCCTACAAATCAGAGCTGATATCACAAAAGGTTGTATGAGTGGGAGGGAGGTGATGAAGAGAGGTTGGGTTAATGGGTGCAAACATACAGTTAGAAAGAAGGAATAAGTTCTGAAGGCAAAAGTTTGAGAACCACTATTTATTGTATAGCCATTTGTATTAGTCCATTTTCACGTTGCCGATAAAGACATACCCAAGACTGGGAAGAAAAGAATAGGTTTAATGGACTCACAGTTCCACGTTGCTGGGAGGCCTCATAATCATGGCGGAAAGCAAAAGGCACTTCTTACATGGCGGTGACAAGAGAGAAGGAGAGAGAAATGACAGCAGAAACCCCTTATAAAACCATTAGATCTCTTGAGACTTATTCACTACCACAAGAACAGTATGGGGAAACCACCCCCATGATTCAGTTATCTCCCACTGGGTCCCTCCCACAACACATGGGAATTATGAGGGTACAATTCAAGATGAGATTTGGATGGGCACACAGAGCCAAACCATATCACCATTCATTCAGCTATTCTGCTGAGCCTGTTGTTTCTCTTGTTTCTCTTGCTGCTCTTTATAAGCAGAAATTGAGGTGAAGTGAATGTGAATACTGCAGGAACAAATTTTGATACTTTAAAAAGCTTGCAATAGATTCAAAACAGACACTACCACCATTTTGAAAGTTGAATTTTTCATATCCAGTGCCATCATAGTCACTTTTGTTGAATCATATTAGGTGAACAACAGACATTATGATGCTCATTTATTTGAAGTAATCTTTTCTAATCACAGAAGCACATTAGAATATGTCATTTATTTTTTTCTTTAATGGCTTTTAAGAAGTTACATTTTTATTTCATATGTTCTTTAGGAAAATTCCATGAATTAAGTAGGGGATGCAAACTCCTTATTTTTCAGATTTAAAACCTGAGATTCAAAGAGCTTTGGTGACTTGCCCAAAGACACAAAGCCAGTAATTTATACCCAGATCTTTTTCATTCTAGGTTTATTTGTCTTTCTGCCAAATTAATACACTTTATGCACCATAAATGTTTAATTATATAATTGCCTACTGGAAAAACTACCCATAAGAAGAAATAGTTCAACTTTTGATGAAAATTCTGCAGCATATTCTCTTTTTTTCTGGTAATACAAAGCATCTTGGAAATAACACCTTTAATAATTGTATGGACTCTCAGGCATGATTATGCATGATAATTTCTTAGACTTTTAGAGAAATATAGGATGTCTAGGATACCTGACTTTAGCTATATGAATCATCCTAGAGCATACCCCAAAATAAAGGGTGTGTCCATGGATGGAATTCAGGGAGTTTATAAGTACTCTGAAATTGACTGCAGAATTTGGGGTGTATATTCTGGGAGAAGTTCTCTTCCTTAGATTCTTGAAGAAGTTCTAGACTGGACCCCAAAAAGGTCAAAATCACTTACCTAAATGATTCTCTAAAAAAAAATTCTCTGGTACTCTGTTTCTCTTTTTGTAATGGGCCTCCTTTATCAGTAAAATAGATATAAACATGCTTATTAAATGAAGATTGTATTAGTCATATTTTGCTTTTGTGTTACTGTTAAAGTGAGAATAGAAAATGCTTAATGACAAAAGGAACTTTGATTCAAGTTTAGTTAATAACTAGAGTTTCTTTTTAAGCTTTTAATTCTAATCTGTCGACCTAAATGACTTTCCCAGGAATATTTAGTGACATTCATCTGCTGGCTATGATGTACAGTGGAGAAATGTGTTACTGGGGATCGAAGTATTGTGCTGATCAGCAACCAGAAAATCATGAAGTGGATACTAATGTTTCTGGAGCAGGCTGCACTACACACAAGGAACCCTTGGATTTCCGAGAAGTAGGAGAAAAGATCTTGAAAAAGTATGTATCTGTGTGTGAAGGACCCCTGAAAGAACAAGAATGGAATACAACGAATGCAAAACAAATTTTAAACTTCTTTCATCATCGCTGTAACTAGAAAGTTCATCTAGTCCTTTTCAAATAGAAAAACAACAAAACCCATGAAATGGAAAAGAGAGTTCCAAAAAAGAAGACATGTTGATACTGAATATGAGAACATTACACTGCATAAAGATATCCAACTTGGGTACCCTTCTTTAAACACCGTCACCATCTTTTTCATTATATATTCTTAAACCTATGAAGGGATGATTCTTTAATTTCTAAAAGAGTTTGTTTTTCAAACTCACCTTAAAATACAGATGTAATGTCACTAATAATGAGTAGTAACCCAATTTAGCTTTACAAAGATTTTTTCTGTTACTTTAGATTTTTTTAATTGTGGTATATGTAACACAAGTTTACCATTTTTGTCATCTTTAGATTATTTTGTATAATCGCCCTACCTTGAAATTTGCCATGAATCAGAAATTAAAGTTATCTCACTGCTTTGAATACATACTATAGATATAAATGTAGGCAAAATGAAAGATTATGACTAATTCAGATTCCATTTTCAGTAAGGTAAATAATGAAAGATCTCACAAAGGAATCACTGTGTTTAATTATTTTGCCATGTATTACTAATTGTATTTAAAATTTCTACTTCCTTTAGGCATTTTATAAAAATTTAAAAATTATTTTTCTATTTTGTTTAAAAGAAAATGCATGGCTTTTCAAGTGAGTAATGAAGATAAAAATCAAGTTAGGTTAGTCTACCATTAGTTCATATGCTTTTATAGCACATCTTTTCATACCGTATTGAAATTTTAATGTTTTCTACCTTTAATAATAGGGGTGAGTGTTAAAGGCCAGAGAGCCTAACTTGATATCTTGCTCATGGTCTTTCTGTCTACCTCAACTCCTGTTGTCATCTTTGGATGATCTTTCTGATACCTTGCTGATATCTTAGACTTCTGCCCAGTGACTTTATCACATTCCAGCAGCTTACTCCTGTAGCCACACTTTGAATGTCACCATCTTGAATTTCTCTTTCTGGTAAAATTTCAGTAACTGATAACTGCCCTCTTTTCAGTTTTTTCACTTCCTTATTTTATTGACTTTTCTCTCCTTTATGTTCGTTCCACATTCTTCAGTTCCTTCTTACCCCCATTTCTTGACTGTTCCCCTTCCTCCTAAACTATCAGCCACTTTCAGGCTTTCTTCCCTATCTACCCTCAGCTTTATGGGACACTATATGAACTAATCTCACCAGTTATTCTTCTTCCCCTGGTCTTTTAATCTAATCCTTCAGCAAGCCCCCAACCTCAGATTAATCCTATTTATTATCTACCTTTTCTGGGATGCTGAGTTCTTTGTGAAGGGTAGTCCTTCAAAGTAAAATCACTACAAGTATCTCGCTTCAGCCTTAGAAAAGCCCTCAATGTAAACCTTATGTTTGTTAGTAGGGTGGCCTCTCTCCCATTTCCCACTGTGGCTGAGCCAAACTTCATTTCTTTACTTAGGCCCTCTGCCCCTCCCCTAGCATATGACTCTTCCTCCTATTGAACAGAAAAATTGGGACTATGAAGAGGTCAACTTGTATTTTCCAACTTTACTCATTTTCCCCTGTTTTAGAGGAAAAGAGGTTGCCTGCTTCCTATCAAAGGCTACTCTGTGCTACACGTTGGTTTCATCTCTGCTGTCTCCATCATTTCCTCACAAAGTGTTGTCTCACTTTCTGCCTGCCTTTTAGGTATTGATCTTCACTAGATTTTCTCTCTCTTTTTTTACTTTACATATTTTATACAATGTCATTCATAACTATGGCTTCTTTTACCACCTGTAATATCAGACTGAGTCTCAAACCTGTAACTTGTATCCTGTCTTCTCTCTTGCTCTCTAAACCTTGTTTCTAACTACCTATCAAATGTCTTCGTTAGACATCCCACAGTAATTTTAAACTCAGTGTGTCCAAACATCAAGTCCTCATCTTTTATATAAAATCCTTTCTGCTTTGTCAGTTTTCTCTTTTTGGGATTTTCCATAGATCAGGGCAACACAGAATGGCTACCTTCCCAGCCATGTCTCTGTAGTCATCCTGTGTAATCATGTTCTAGTCCAGTGTTGCTCAAACAGTTAAAATCCAGGGTGCTTTTGGTAAACATACAAATTCTGATATAGAGCCTTTGTGGCAAAGGGAATCTCTCAATTCCTGCCCCAGCCCCCTTGCTTATCCTTACACAGCTAAGATTTTTGTTTAACTTAACATTTTAGCAAGTTTTATTATGAAAATACCTTTGTGCTTTCTAAGTATAAAGATTTAAATTATTTTTAATATGGTTTTTAGAACCACAGACTATCCCTCTTTTTAGAGCATCCTGATCAATTGCAAGTACTTCCAGTGCTTCCCCAAATGTGCTTTGTGTTTTCAACCTCAGTAGCCTTGCACACATCATTACTTCTACATCCTTCTTTGTGACCAAGTGAATACCTACCTATCTCTCAGGATTCAGCTTCAGTGATTCTGTTTTCATAGGCTTTTTAAAGCCCTTTTCAGTCAAATTAGATGCTCCTTTGTTCTTGTCCTTTACTCTTCCCCTCCAGTGTTATCACACTGATCACACTGCTTTGTAATTATTTTCTTTATTGTTGGTAAGCTCCATATTTTAAAAATTTACCTGTATACATAGTGCTTAATGCATGGTAGGCCCTTAGTAATGTTTTTGAATTAATGAGGCATGATTCTAAATGCCAAACTTTGCACAAAAAGGTTGTTGCTATTAGATTCCAAACTGCCATGCCCTCTATACCAGTGGCTGACAAGGCATATAGGGATATATGTCATCCTGAGAGGAGTAAAGATTTAGATTCTGAACCTGAGGAAAGAGAACTTTCTCTTAAGAAGTTGGAAACTTCCATTTTACCTTCATGACCCTTGTAGGCCATTTTGTCTAACGTTGGTACAATTATGAGGGTAGTACTGGGTGCTTTTTATACAACTTTCCATCCCCCACACAGTTGGAGAATAATTTGTAGACCATAGCAGTTAAAATGCTTTTTACTCTGGCATATTATAAAATAATGAACACATTTTCTATATATGTTTAAGCCTGCTAAATCATTCACTTAGAATGAAGTAACCTCAAGGTACCAAATACTCCACATGAGGAAAGTACTACACTAAATTCACTCAACTATTGTATGCCTACCATAGGCCAGATTTTATCCTAGACACTGAGAATATAGCTTTTTAAAACCCCCTGCTGTTTCAGAGCTTGTATTCTAGTGGAGGAAGTTAGGCAAAACATTTTAAGAAATAAATGTATAGAGAGTGTCAAGTGATGAGTACCATCAAGAAGAAAAATTAGGGTAAGGGGCTAGTGTGATAGGGAGAGGGGTGGGATGCCATTATATTTAGGGGTGGTTGGGAACTGTCTACTGCTTCAGCATTCGTGTCTTCAAATTTCCCTCCTTTGGTTATATACCTTGCATATTCAGCACATTCATATAGAAGTTCTGATACTGAATTAAGGAATGGGTCACTACTTAAGACTTTATCATTTCAGCTACACATAAAAGGTTTCTCTCCACTGTGGATTTTGCTAATGGTTGAGTGATACCTAAAGGCCTTGTTGTGTTTTTTTACACTTGGGGTTTTTCTTCAGTTTGAATTATCTCGTGGTTACCAAAACTGTTAAAGGACTTTTCACGGTCCTTAAATTTGTATGGTTGTTTCCCAATATGAATTTTTTTTATGTTAACTAGACTTTCAGACTTAAAGACCTGTGTGCTCTGCTGCATTTATAGGGTTTTGGGCTGCTGAGAATAATTGATGCTGATTAAGGTGCAATCATGACTAAAGACTTTTCTTTTTTCTTTTTCATATAGTAGAGTGAGGTGAGGGTCATGGCTAAAACCCCACAATAACATTACATTCCTAGCTTTACAGTCTTGCTGTGAATTCTCTGGTATTCATTAAAGTGTGAGCTGTGTTAAAAGGCATTCTTAGATTCATTTTAATGGCATTTTTAAAAACTCACAGTTGGTTTAACATGCTGGTTTTAGATTGCTTGTCTCTTCTTTTTCTATCTTACAGGGCTCCTTTTCTAGCTTAAATAAGGGTACTCCATCTGCCATAGAATCCAGGATTCTGTAGTTTTTTAGTTTCACTTCCCTATAGTCTTTTTTTTTTTTAATTTTTTAACAATGAGATGATACCATGTTACAGCAGTATTACATTAAGATACATTTAATATAACCACAATTAAAGTATGCATTGTGTATTTATGCTGGTGTTCTTTCATGTTTTTTGTTTCTTCTAGTGAAAATTTCCTAGTAAACTGTTTTTGAGCATATACATTTAAAAAAAAAAACCATACACCCCTACTTGTTGCTTGTTTTCTTTTATATTTGGCTGTTGCATCAGAATTAAAACTTTTATCATCTCAGTTTACTATTTTAACTTCTGAATGTTATTTCTTCTGGTCCTAATAACTTTTAAAGATGGGGTAATATAGTGGTTAGGACTCTGAGCTCTGGAGCCAGAAGGCCTGAGTTTAATCGTAGCCCTGCCATTTATAGTACTAGCTGTGTGACTCTCTCTGTAAGTTATTTAATCTTCCTGTGCTGCCTTATTTTTAACGCAGTAATAGTACCTACCTCAAGGATATCGAAGATAAATAAATTAATGTTCAAAGTGCTTTAGTTCAGTGCCTAGTACATAAGAGCACAAGAAAATTAGCTATTACTACACTGTTTCCCTTAATGTCTAGTTCTGTATATAGGCATACCTCATTTAGCATGCTGACTCATTAGCCAGACAATTGAATGACAAACTTTTTGGCCAGGAAAGCACTGCGTTTTCCTTGGTTCAAGTCATGCCGGCCTTTCTAGGTGGGAAGCAGATTTCAGAAAAGAAATCAGGACTTGGATAGGCATCTCAAATGTTTTTTGTGGATATGACTGGAAGAAAACATCCAATTAATTTTCAAAACATTTTCAGCCCTCCCTCAAAATATATATAAAATCCACTGTATTGAGATGTACTAGTCATCTAAATATGTTATACATACCCTATTTAAAACTGAATTTTTCAATCAACCTGATTGCCTTGACTTCTGATACCTTTTGATCTAATTCTTAACTCACAGGTCAGAGGCATTCAATGAAATACTGGTTATTTAAATTTAAATACCATACTTAAAAATAGATTATTCTAAATCCTAATATAGCCACATGATTGAGTAGTATGTAGCTGTAAGAATCCATGAGGTATATTTCTGTATAACACTGCAGAGTGGTCTTATTAAGTAAAAAACAAAATGGAGAAGGTATATATATATGTGTGTGTGTATATATATACACACACACATATATATAATCATATTTAAGGGGATATAAAATGTGTGTGTGTGAGTGTGTGTGTGTGTGGTGTTAAAAAAAGAAACAATGGAAGGATAACCAAAACTTTAAAAAGTAGTGGTTACTTATGGTGCTTATGGTGGAGGCAGGAGGAGAGAAACCAGATGGAAAGAACCAGGATGGAAGCTAGATTTCTCTGAATATATCTTGAATTTTCAACATTTGACTTTGGTACATATGTTATTCTAAAAGGAGGTTTAAGTAAAGTTAAGGAAAGCCCTACAAGGCCAAAGCAAAATGAAACAGATGACCTGCGTTGCATATCAAGTTGATGGCTTGAATACACAGGTATGTTTCAATTATCTTTAAAGCATAGTAATTTGTGTGTCCATTCTTAATGGGGTATATCCAAGGGCAAAAAGAAATGTGAAAAAATCTTAAACTTCAGTAATTAAATTGTTAATCATAACTATGTTAATATAATTAGAAATGAGGATTTTTAGTGTATGAGAAAAGAGACACACATACAAAATCAAAGAGTAAAAAAAATCTGTAATCCTAAATTTGAATGGGAAATAACATGAAGTTATGTTTTCTCTATATGAAAGACCATAGAAAGGCCTGGAAACCATGTTCAAATACCATTCCCATCAAAATAAGCCAGGGTTTTCTGGAAATATAGCTAATTCTAGCTTGAGCAGTACAATCAAATGACTGATGAGGGAAAATTTTTCTTTAATTCAGCTAATAAAAGAAATTATAGAACTAGAATACTAACATAACTTGTAAGCAAATAATATTCATTGATAAATACTGTATCTTTGAGGTGAAAAACTTGCAAGAAATTTGAATGGATCAGTCCAGTGAAACCAGTGATCACTCTGAACATTAGAAAATGAGAATGACTTACAGCTTTCAGTCTCAGTATATAATACCATTTACGAATGTGTTAAAGACACTGTTGAGATGCCATCAAGAGTGTCCAGGCCGAAAACATGGTGAAACTCCGTCTCTACCAAGAAAAAAGAAAGAAAAAAGAAAAGAAGAAGAAAGAAGAAAGAAAAGAAGAAGAAGAAGGAGGAGGAGGAGGAGGAGGAAGAAGAAGAAGAAAAGAAAAGAAGGAAGAAGAGAGAAGGAAGAAGAAGAAGAAGAAGAAGAAAAGAGGAAGAGGAAGAAGAAAGGAAGAAGAAAAGAGGAAGAGGAAGAAGAAAAGAGGAAGAGGAAGAAGAAAGGAAGAAGAAAAGAGGAAGAGGAAGAAGAAAGGAAGAAGAAAAGAGGAAGAGAAGAGGAAGAGGAAAAAGAAAAGAGGGAGAGGAAGAAGAAAAGGAAGAAGAAGAAGGAAGGAGGAAGAAGAAGGAGGAAGAAGAAGGAAGAAGAAGAAGGAGGAAGAAGAAGGAAGAAGGAGGAAGAAGAAGGAGAAGAAGAAGATAGAAAAAAGAAAGTCCAGAGTGATCCAGAAAGACCAACCTGGTTTCTTTAACAAATTTCAAGGGAAAATAAAGGAGGGGGAGTTGTACAATGAAACTTAAGCTTTAAGAGTATGTGTAATGTGTGGACCTTGTTGGGCTATGATTCAAACAAATCAAATGTGAAAAATTATTTTCAAAGCAGATGGGGAAGTTAAACACTGACTCGATATTTGGTGATTTTAATGAATTAAAATTGCTTAGGTACAGTGGTCTGTTTCTTAAAATGTGTTTTTTTAGGGACAGATACTGAGATATTTGCAGGTGATAGGTCTGGGATTTGTTTCAAAAGAATTCAGAATTCGGGGTGTAGTATTAGGTGAATATAGCAACAGAGCAAGATTAACCAGGTGTTGGTCATTGAATCTTGGATAATGGGCACACAGGAGCATATTATTCACTCTCCTTTTATAAATGTTCAAAATTTTCCATAATAAAACTAAAGTTTTTCTCATTCATTTAACAGATATTTTAATACTTCATACTTGAACTGATTTTTTTTTTTCTTGCTCTAGTTCTAGTTTTTTGCTCTCAAAGTAAATCATGTTCTAGAAAGTGATGAGAAATGCCATATGGTTACTTTGTGGTTCTTGTCCAGATTGCCTCCCAGAAATGAGGCTGCAATTTTATTGGTTATTGGCCCCTACCAACGGCATGCAAATAATAGAATATAATGAAACTTAAACTTGTATGTTACAGAGCCTTACAGAACCTTAGTTATCAGGCTTTTTTGGATTCTGTTAACATTTAGATCCTCAGAGACTTACTTTTTGAATGTATACATGCCCAGTTCTATATAACAGATTGACTTGTAATATGTTTTCTTAAAGCACTTTTAAAGTAAGCCCAAAGTAAGTAGAATGGGCATCTGTTTTGAGAATTAAAAAACTCACTAGTGGGATTTCAACGCCACCACATCTGGGTTCTCTTCTGGCCGTTTTTTGCCGCCCTTTTATGAGATACATAGGTTAAGCAAATTTTAAATGTGCTTATATTTTTGCATAGTGGGCCAGACTCCTCATTTTGGCAAAAGGTTCTTTATAATTGGCCTGCTGACCGCCTCTCTAGTCTGTTTTTGTTGATACTCAAGAAAATAAATGGTAACTTGGTGACTGAGGAAACCACACACACACAAAACACCCCACACGTAGTATGGCAGTGCTGAAAAGGAAGCAAGTGGTTATTAAGTCCAAGATAGTGGCAGAGGGCTATAGAACAAGCGGAATCGCCTAGGACCAGGCCTAGTGGAAATGATCCCGGAGAGAATATCTTGAATGAAGTCAGGAAGTCAGCGGGTTGGAGGTTGTACAGGGTCTCTGCGGTTGGCGTGGCTGAGGTTGAGGCCACAAGTTACTGAGGAAGTAACTGTTGACAGGAGCTTCGTACTCGGCTCACAACCACGCACATTGGACTTCCTCCCGGTAACCTCCCTTGCCCCTGGGCCTAACTCTGTCCTGGAGGCGGACTCGCGGGAGAGGCGGGAGGCTGAACGCCCGAGGGCGACCGCGGCTGGCGCGGAGCTGCGCAGGAGGCTGACGC
>NW_012117188.1:407429-424049 GCF_000951035.1 Colobus angolensis palliatus
GGAGGGACCTGCCCTGGAGCCCTGCGGGGCCTGGGGAACTCCCGCGCCCGGGCCTGGGTCTGGCTCCGTCCATGCAGCCATTCCTGGCAGTGTAGTCACTGAGAAGCTACAGTTGACCAGAAACCTCTTGGCGTTGACGCTGGTGCTCCGCAGGGGGCCTGAACATCTCAGGGAAGCAACTTCACCAGGCCCCTGGCGACCCTCCCGATCGCCCTCAGGTTTGCCACCCCCCAAAACAGGCACATGTGACCAGGACAACCTGAATGTCCGGTTACGAAATGAGACCGTTCCCAACTTGCTGATTAGCTTGGGAAAGCATTCCAGCCTCCGTGTTCCCAGCATCTTTAATTCCGGATCATAGTACCAAAATACCTGGAGGGCCAAGGTTTTCACCCTCTCAAGAGGACATTGTGCCTGTGGCTGTTACTGTATATTTGAAGAAACAAAGCTGCCCCTCAGTTGAAAATGAATGACTTAAGTTACAAGTACCTCAAGTTACATCAAGGCCACGAAAATGATACACATAATTTATTGTTAAACTTTAGGGTAGATAGGTAAATGAAGAGAACAAAAATTATTGAAAATTATTACAATTTTTTTGTCTCATTTGGACTATTGACACCTCCCTCCGACGTGTATATCAACCTGAAAACTGCGGGTTTAGAATGCTTCCAAGTTTCTCCTCGCAGAGGTTTTTCATAACATTTTAATAGATTTTGTGCAGGAACTAAAATGACAAATTTACGGCCGGGCGCGGTGGCTCACGCCTGTAATCCCAGCACTTTGGGAGGCCGAGGTGGGCGGATCACGAGGTCAGGAAATCAAGACCATCCTGGCTAACACGGTGAAACCCCGTCTCTACTAAAAATATATAAAATTAGCCGGGCTTGGTGGCAGGCACCTGTAGCCCCAGCTGCTCGGGAGGCTGAGGCAGGAGAACTGCATGAACCCGGGAGGCGGAGCTTGCAGTGAGCCGAGATCGCGCCACTGCTCTCCAGCCTGGGCGACAGAAGGAGACTCCGTCTCAAAAAAAAAAAAAAAAAAAAAAAAAAAAAAAAAGTACACTTTTTGATTTGGTCTGATGATAAAATCAGATAAAGGTTGATACAGGTTTTATTTTGAAGAACAAATTATTTCCTTAACTAATTTATGTAACGAACTGGTATATCCAAACATCTGTGAGGAAAAATTAAAGGAACTGGTAATTTTACTGGAAAGATAGCAAGACGGTTGGTTTTTCAGGAATGTTTCAGTGTTTCAGAAATTAGTTTAACAAATACAAAACTAAAATGTTCAGTTATAATCCTTTGCTGATGGCAGGAAAATAATAGATTTAATTATTAATGGTACATTTAGTTATTAAAAATACTAGTCAGTTGACCTTTTGTTATTTATTTGTTGATTGTGTGATTTATCACCCAAAAACTATTTTCTTCATTCCTTTTTCCTACCTACTGCTTTCTTCTGTTTCAGATTGATGTACAGCTATATATTTTGTCCTTTCTTTCACCTCATGATCTGTGTCAGTTGGGAAGTACAAATCATTATTGGAATGAAACTGTAAGAGATCCAATTCTGTGGAGATACTTTTTGTTAAGGGATCTTCCTTCTTGGTCTTCTGTTGACTGGAAATGTCTTCCAGATCTAGAAATCTTAAAAAAGCCTATATCTGAGGTCACTGATGGTGCATTTTTTGACTACATGGCAGTGTAAGTATCTAGTTTTATGAATTAAAAAGAAGATATTAACTTTTACTGTATTACTAGTCAATATCCAATTTAGTCCTTACCCTGCTACCAATTTGTTATGTGGATTTGCGGTCTAATTGTTCTCTTGTCAAAACTGGGAGTTAAATGACTTCCTTCATAGTACCCTTTCAGCTTTAATATTTTATTATTTCCCTGCGGTGCCTAACCAGTATTTGAATAATTATAAGTAGTATAGATGGCAAGTAGTAAAAGACTTCTTAAAATTCTCATGATCTTTAGAACAATTGTAATTTTGTTAAATAAGTAAATACTTTTCCATATCCAGAAAAAGGATGATCAGAAATCCCTGTTGTTTAGTAGGGAAGAAGAAAACCATTCTAAAGGCTGTGAGAAATAAGATTACATTAACACCCAAAAGCACTGACATTTTTTAATATCATGTAGGTGAAATAATTAATGTTACTGAGCAACTGCAGTGTACTGGATTCTACAAGGGATGCTTTATGTATATTTTACTCATTTAATCCTCATGCAACAAGAAGGTGTTATCTTTGTATCACCGATGTGGAATTAAGGTTCATGGAGGTTACGTGATTTGCCTAAAGTCATATAGTTTATAAGGGACTATTCAGACTGGAACCCCATTATGCTACCTCAAAGATGTATAATGTCATTGGATCTGGATATAGCCTGTTTTACTGAGAATCTCAAACTTAATGCATTATTTTAAAATTTTAAAAATATTTATTCTTTAAAAATTGTTTTGTTGTGCTTGACTCAGTAGCAAAATATAGGATTTTTTTTCAAATTTTAAGTTATTCAGAGCATTTCCCTATTCTAATACAGATGCCATTATGTCAAGTGTTGTGAAACTATTTGATTCAAAGGTGTGTCATCTGTTATACATAATCTCAGGAAGTGCCACTGTATCTCACTTGCTAGGCAATACCTGTACAATGCCCCGTAGCTCACCATTGCATCAAGTGTATGTGAGGCTGTGGAATTAGATTTTGCCCAGAGAATAGTAATAATAGTAACTACCATTTATGGTCATATAAATTACTTCTAATTTTTACAACCCTGAGTTATTTCTGTTGCTCAAATAATACAGATGAAGAAACTGAAATTCAGACTGTGAATGGCTCATATAACTAAAAGTGGTAAGGTTTGGTCAGGTCTATCTAGCTTCAAAACTGTTTTTTGTTTGTTTTTTCCCCTTCATGAGTTACAAGGTTTCTAATAAAATGATTTTGTTAGGTTACTGATTTTGTTAACCAGCTTGACTTATTTGAAGGAATTTAGGTTTTATTTTGATTTGGGTAACTTTTAATTTTTGATAAAATACATAATTGGTACTTTAGAGATTTATAGCTATTTCAAGAAACGGAATTTTTTTACATGATTCTTAGCTTGCTAAGTTTGCTGCAAGGATCATTTGAGCCTCCCTCATTTAACTCTTACTAAACTGTTATATTTGAGGCTATTAATAGAAGTACCCAAGACATTTGAAATTTGGTTATATTGGTAGTGTTCGCATTTTTTGTTTGTTTGTTTGTTTGTTTGTTTTTTACCTCTAGGGATATTATGCTAGCTATCTGTATGTAGCTTATCTTTAGTGCTGAGTTTCTCAATCTTGGCACTATTGACATTTTGAGTCAAATAATTCTTTGTTCTGGGGCCTGCCCTATGCATTATAGGATTAATGTTTAGCAGCATCCTTGGCTTCTGCTTAATCCTTCTCCCCTCCCCAGCTGTGACAATACACATGTTGTTCAGACATTGCCAAATGTTCCAGGGGATGGGGTAAACCTCCTCGGGTTGAGAACCTTTATGTAGTAAAATTTCACCATTCAAATGTTCCATGAGAGAATCTAAATTAAAGATTAGAAAGTAAGTAACCACTTCATGGGGGAAGAGTTTGTTAGCTTCTGGGCCACTCCCACCCCCATGGCACCTCGTGCTTTTCCATGTCAGAGTGCTCCACATATGTATTATAAAGGTGTCTGTCTACCATTGTCCTCCTGGAGGATTGGGACTGTATAATCATTGTATCCCTTGTGTCTAGCAAGTACTCAATACATTATATATTTTTGAATGAATAACTGGCTAAGTGTTTTCTATGTTAATGTTCTAACTGTGACAATTTTATACAGCTATAGAATGTGCTGTCCATATACAAGAAGAGCTTCAAAATCCAGCCATCCTATGTATGGAGCTGTCACTTCCTTTTTACACTCCCTGATCATTCAGAATGAACCACGATTTGCTATGTTTGGACCAGGTTTGGAAGAATTGAATACCTCTTTGGTGCTGAGCTTGATGTCTTCAGAGGAACTTTGCCCAACAGCTGGTTTGCCTCAGAGGCAGATTGATGGTAATTTTCATGTTAATCTACAGTTAATTCAAACACTTTGAGCTTGACATTCTTGTTAAAAAGAAAGAAATTCCTTTTAAATTAATTATTTGCTATAATGAAATACAGTACTTTGGTTGTTGGGAGCCCCACCAGGTTCCACTGGACTGACAGAGTTAATTTACTTACTATAAGAAAGCTTCCTCTTAATTCCTCAAATTTGTACAATCCAGATTTTAAGATTATGTGAAAATAAGTTATTTGTTGTCAAGATGTTGCATTTGTACAGTGGGATATCATATTTATCATATTTGAAAAAGCAGAAAATATTGAGCATCTGTATGGAGAGTATTTTGATATGAATTGGAATTCAAAAGAGTTAAATCATCACCTTCCCCTCTTTCTATTAAAAAAAAAAACAACAATGTATAAGTATTTGGCAAGGCAGGATAAATAGTAAGTATAAGTGATAATAAAATTTAGCCTTTGCTTTACTTATTTATTGAGAACCAGCCCCTATTAGTGAGATGATAGGGATGCAGAGATTTAGAACAATGTCTCTGTCTGCCTTAAAGACAGGTGTAGGTGTAGGTGAGGACATAGACAAGTGTACAGATAATTAGAATATGATGTAATTAGTTCCTGGGTAGAAAGGTAAGGGTGAAAGAAGGCTCCATATTGAAGATGAGGTTTCATATTAGTCACTAGGGTGAGTAGTTGTAGGCCATCACAAAAAGACAGTAAAAGTGTTCCAGGCAGCGAGAACTACATTTTTTTTTTTTTTTTTTTTTTTAAGACAGAGTATCGCTCAGTCGCCCAGGCTGGAGTGCAGTGGCACAATATCAGCTCACTGCAAGCTCCGCCTCCCAGGTTTACGCCATTCTCCTGCCTCAGCCTCCCAAGTAGGTGGGACTACAGGCACCCGCCACTACGCCCTGCTAATGTTTTTGTATTTTTAGTAGAGAGGAGGTTTCACCGTGTTAGCCAGGAGGGTCTCGATCACCTGACCTCTTGATCCACCCATCTTGGCCTCCCAAAGTGCTGGGATTACAGGCGTGAGCCACCACGCCCGGCGGAGAACTACATTTCTAAAAGCACAAAGCTCTGGATGTGGAGGACACATTTGAACTATCACTGTGTATCTAGAAAGAGTGGAGCTATGTGAAAAATCACATATGTACCATGCTTAAGCATTTGGGAGCTGTTGGAGGATTTTAAGTAGAGGATTGAAATGATCAAGATTGCATCTTGGAAAGATTACTCAGGCTCTTGAATGAAGAAATGATTAGAAGGGGCTAAAGATATGGAGACCCGTTAAGAAGCCACTGTCATATTATGATTAAAATATGAAGAGGATCTGAACTCTAAGTCACTGTTAGTGAAGATGAGAGAAGAGAATGAATAGTAAGGATATAAATTTGACAGAATGAATGTATTAGCAGTAATAGGGATGGCTCCAGGTTTCCGATTTGAGTTTTGTGTTGGATGATAGAGGATTCACTAGGGTAAGAAGTCACTGGAGAAGTAAGAAAAATTTGGAAGGGAGCAGGTAACAGTAAGATCTGTATAGGGAGAATAGCAGCTATTCTTTGGAATATGTTGACTTTGATAACTATGGAAGAGCCAAGTAGAGATACCTACTATAAGCAAATCTGCTAGAATGGAAGCTCCATGAAGGTAAGAATCTTGTCCACTTTATTTTTAGCTGTATCTGTGGTGCCAGGCACATAGCAGGCACTCTCTGTATATTTGATGAATGAGTGAATGACTTTATGGATTACTATATGCATCCAGCTCTGAGGAGCAAGTTCTGGGCTAGAAATCGAGATTTGGGAGTCATATGGAGTCCACATGGACGTGGAAGTTATTGAGGATGGAGAGGAAGATTGGAGACAGGTGCTGAAATGTTCAGTTTATGTTTGGGGGAAGTGATTATTAAATGGAGATTCATAAATAATAATGACAAAGAAGGAAAGAGTGCTACAGCTGAATGATGTGTTTCTCAAGTAGAAGGATTTTTTTTCAGAGGGTTGGTGAGTAACATGAATCCCATCTCTTTACCTTCAGTTGTGAGAAAATAAGCATCTTTGCTACTTGAGAGTTCACTGCAGGAGAAGCCTCACCTAGGGGTAGGCCAATTTTAAGTACGGCTATTAGGTCGAAGGAACACCTCAAGAAGAGGTTGAGGAAATGGGGAAGTTTGATGGTTATAAAATGGAGAAGTAATAAAATGGCACTTCCATTTTCCATAGAGCAGCTGAAGTGATTGTTTTAAAATTTCAGCCTATGACTCACACTCAGCAAGATGAGAGAATATGGCATTACATAATTGGCAAAGAAGAGCAGAACAGTATGGCGACTATATTGGACTGAAGTTAGACATGTTGAGAGGATAATCTCTGGGAGTGCAGCTGGTGAAAACAAAGATCAGAAACATGGTAGATTTTGATTCTGTGGTCTCTGTGAAACATGCACCAGACCTGGTGGCTGGAGGACTAGGATCACATGGGCTGGGATGGTTGCAGTCCTAGTACTTAAGAGCCCTGTACATGTGTTGCCTAGAATGATGACATAAGATGGTATGGCATGGCTTATTTAAACAAATAAATTAGTTATAATGCAGGAATTAAGAATATGAAAGGCTGGAGTTGTCTCTAATGACGTTAGTAGGGGCCAGATATTAAGGTTTTATTTCTTCATCTGAAGAGCAACGGCTTTGTAGAGAAGACAGTTAATTAGATACCATTATTAAAAAATTCTTCCAACTGATGTCAGAGGAAAGGACAATAGGAGGCAAGAAGATATAGGAGACGGGTTAGAAGTGATTGCACAGGCCCAGGTGAGTGATGATGACAGTGTGAACTAAAATGTGGTCGTGGGGATGCAGATAACTGAACAGATCTAAAAGAACATTTATATAACAGGATGAAGTAGAGCCATGGAAGCCCAGAAGGGTCTTTCGAGGAGGCAAAAGGGGAACCAGCCACTTAGTGTTAACACAGTCCAAGGAGGGAAGAGGTTAAGAAAGGACAAATAACAGTGACTAATGACTCAGATATAAAGCAGTAAGAATCTAATATTTAGCACTTGTGATTGTTAACCTACTAGGAGTTTTACATATATGATCTCATTTAATCTTCCCAGTAAACCTGAGAAGAATGTATTAGTTCAACTTCTTTTTGGTATCAAACTGAGGGATACAAATACATGGCTATAAGTGAGAAATTCAGAATTATAATCCAACTCTGTCGAATTCTAAATTTCAGTATCTTCAGTATTTTCTCAATTTACTAATGTGCTGTTGGCAACTCCTCATTAATTTATATTATTTGAGACAAGGTCTCTGTTGCCCAGGCTGGAGTACAGTGGCATAATCATGGCTCACTGCAGCCTTGAACTCCCTGGCTCAAGTGATCCTCCTACCTCAGCCTCCCAAGTACCTGGGAAACAGGCATGGGCCCCCATGCCTGGCTAATTGTTTTGTATTTTTTGTAGAGATGAGGTTCTCACTATGTTGTCTAAGTTGGTCTTGAACTCCTAGCCTCAAGTGATTCTTACACCTCAGCCTCCCAAATTTTTGGGATTACAGATGTGAGCCACTGTGCCTGGCTCCCCATCAATTTAAAAACAGCTTTTCAGAGGGGGAGAAAGACACTTAGTTGAATGTATACATGGATTATTAGACTAATGAGAAACATAAAAATATGAAAATGAGTCTTAGTCTTGAGGATAAATAGCAGTAGCTGGGATGATGCAGCTGCTACTGATAAGATGATAAAGTTGTTGACGATAGTGGTGATGATATAAGGACTGTTATAAGCCTAGCAGTTTTTTTCTTTCTCTGTATTTTTATTGCCATGTGGATGAAAGTTACATACAGTATCTTTTCTTCAATGTATACGTTTTATTTTATTTCAAATCAATGCATAAGTTATTATATAATTTTTTTCTTTGCTCTTTTTGCTTTCACTGGGTAATTTTCAGTGTGATCTTTTGCTATTTTTGTTGACGACTTGCTTTGGTAACTGTAATTTTCTTTCTTAGGTATTGGATCAGGAGTCAATTTTCAGTTGAACAACCAACATAAATTCAACATTCTAATCTTATATTCAACTACCAGGTAAGGCTACATACTTGGTGGCTTAACTGAAACATCAGAACTAAAACATTTCAGGTGAGTGGAGCCTGTTTAGTGTCTTTTTATATTCTGTCTTTACAATTTTTTTTTCTAGAAAGGAAAGAGATAGAGCAAGGGAAGAGCATACAAGTGCAGTTAACAAGATATTCAGTCGACAGAATGAAGGTGATGATCAACAAGGAAGCCGGTACAGTGTGATTCCACAAATTCAAAAAGTGTGTGAAGTTGTAGATGGGTTCATCTATGTTGCAAATGCTGAAGCTCATAAAAGTAAGCACTCATACATACATTTTTAAGCATATTGTTCTTTTCAAAGCAAATAGAAATTACCTTTTTAGTCTTTATGGTGGCTTCTTAAGAATATGATGGCTTATTTTATCAGTGTAATTTTCCGGCCCTTACTATTAATAGGGGTGTGTATTAGGATCACCTGAGGAGCTTGTTAAACATGTTAACAAGCTGATTCCTACCCTGGTGAATTTTATTCTAGATTTGGGTTGTGTGAATCAGATTTAGGGCATCTGTTTTTTCCAAGCACCCAGGGAATTCTGATGCATTCCAAAGTTTGGTACTACAGCTATACAATATTTTTTTGTTGTATGCTTCTACATTTTTTTGATACTGACATTTTGTCTGCTTCTGGCTTTATTCAAATAATCTATGCAAATAACCATGAAAGATTTTACCTTTGTCTTATCCAAATAGTAGAGAGATGTGATGGCAGGGTGTTAAGTAGATTAGTTGAGAACACTGTCCATATATTCTGAATAATTGTCATTCAGAATGCTATTTTTGTGTGAAATCAAAATATCATTGGGCCATGAGCTAGTATTACAATATCTTTCCCAAATCCTTTGTGAACAAGGTAGAATATAAATATATAATATACTGTATATATATTATAGTTCTCTAATACACTGGTTTGAATTTCTATTGAATTTATTTTCCCTGTCATCTATTAGGCATGAACGCAGTTGCAATTACTTTCTGTTATTACAGGGGTATCTGTAAAAAGAAAACTTAGAAGCAAAATAAAAGATGAGTTCATTTAACAAATAGTTTTTTAGTTCCTACAGGCATGTTGCAGTTACAACTGGGAACTAAAACAGATACAGCCCCTATTTTATCTAGTTTTCCAATCTGCTCCTATAAAACAAGCAGACAAAAAATAAATTAAAAAAAAATTACAAGACACAAAGAAACTATACTCACTTATCAACTTTTTCCCACTAGCCTCTACTAGGTGCTCATGTAAAAGGTTAGTGGTAGGGCAGAAGACCTATGAGTACCCTCCTTAGTGGTATAGGCATGCATGTGTTGACTGGCCGGTGCTTGGAGACAAGCTTCTATATCCTTTTCTCAATGAAGCCAAAGCTGTTTTCCATAGACAAAAGTTAACTGCTGCTATCTCAAGAGAGATAGAAACAAAAGCTGTCTTAGGGGAGGAGCAGGATTTCCAGTTGTACTGAGGATCTTGCACTGATACAAATTAAATGTTTGCTGACTCTGGAGGAGAGGCAGGAAATTTGCAGTGGAGACCTTTCTACCAATAAAGGGCAGAATTCAGCAGTTATACTGGAACACTGAGAAAGCCCATACCACTGAGGCTCTGGTGCACAGGGCCTCTAAGGCCTTAGGCTGGGATGAGAAAACTGAGAAATCTCCATGTCCCTACAAATTAAGAAGCAATAGCAGACTACTGCAGGGATGGGGGAAGGGTGTGGAGAGGCTCTCCTTGCCTCTTCCCTATAACCCCCCATGGCACAGTTACAAAGATAGGCTGAAAGCTGAGAACAAGTAGAAACTCTAAGAAACTCTGGCACTCCAGTGCTCTTACTGAGAACAAGATAGCAGCAGCATACTGCTGAAATAATTTAAAGTCTGTGTGTTACAAAGTTAGCTATAGCAATAAAAGCCAAATCCAGCTCAACTAGACTAGTTTGATTCAGCCTACTGCATTAATACTCTAACCGAAGTATGATGCCTGTTTTTAGGAGTAAATCCTGTTTACCTTAGTCTCTACTGCTCTTCTACATAAAACATCTAACATTAAATCTAAAAATTATGAGGCACGCACAAAATCAAAATGAAATGACACATTGTCATGAGATAAGGCAGTCAGTTGAACTGGACCAGAGATGGTCTAGATGTTGGTATTCTCAGAAAGAGACATTAAAATAACTGTGATTAAAAGATCTAGGTCAGGTGCAGTGGCTCTGGGAGGCCAAGGTGGGCAGATTGCTTGAGCCCAGAAGTTCGAGACTAGCCTGGGCAACATGGCGAAATTTCACCTCTACCGAAAATACAGAAAATTAGCCAGGCGTGGTGGCATGTGCCTATAGTCCCAACTACTTGGAAGGCTGAGGCAGGAGAATCGCTTGAGCCTGGGAGGCGGAGGTTGCATGAGCTGAGATCACACCACTGCACTCCAGCCTGGGTGACAGAGCGAGACCCCGCCCCTTGCCCACAAAAAAATGAGAGATTGCGAGAGACCTAGTGGAAAAGGTGGACAATATGTGTGAACAGATAGATTTTTCAGCAGAGAAAAGGACGCTGCTTTGAAAAAGTTAAACAAGAATGCTAGATATGAAAATATGACAACAGATGAACAATTCCTTCAGTGGGCATATTAGCAAAAGAAAGAATCATTGAAAGTGAAGATAAGTCACTCAGAATTATCCAAATTAAAACACAAAGAGAAAAAAAAAAGGTAAGAGCAAGGAACAGAGTGAGAGTTGGGGGAATCTGTCCAGTGATCTAACTCAGGGGTTAGGAAACTTTCTTAAAGGGACAAATAGTAAATATTGTAGGCTTATGAGCCATACAGGTTTTGTTTGTTTGTTTGTTTGTCTTTTAACCATCACTTAGCTCTGCTATTACAGTACAAAAGCAGCAAAGACAACACGTAAACGAAAGGACAGACTGTTTTGCAATAAAAATTTATTTAGAAAAATTGACCCACAGAATGTAGTAGGCTGACCCCTGATCTAACTTATCTGTAATTGGAGTCCCAAAACATGAAGGGAGAGAGAAAAGGGGAAAAGGAATTTTTGAACAGATAATGGCCAGAATTATCTCAAAATTATGGAAAGACAACAAACCACAGATTGAAGATGCTCAGAGAGCACCAAGCATAAATATAAAGAAAAATACATCTAAGCACATCGTAGACAAACTGATAAAAATCAAAGATAAAGAGAACATCTTTAAGGCAGCCAGAGGAAATGAAAACATGCATATAGAAGGCCAAGATGATAGTGACAACAAATTTCCTGACAGAATTGCTGCAGGATAGAAACCAATAAAGAGAAATCTTTATAGTACTACAAGGGAAAAAAAAATCCTACATCCAGCAAAAATATATTTTGAAAATAAAGGTGGCCGGGCGCGGTGGCTCAAGCCTGTAATCCCAGCACTTTGGGAGGCCGAGGCGGGCGGATCACAAGGTCGGGAGATCGAGACCATCCTGGCTAACACGGTGAAACCCCGTCTCTACCAAAAAAATACAAAAAACTAGCCGGGCGAGGTGGCGGGCGCCTGTAGTCCCAGCTACTCGGGAGGCTGAGGCAGGAGAATGGCGTGAACCCGGGAGGCGGAGCTTGCAGTGAGCTGAGATCCGGCCGCTGCACTCCAGCTTGGGCGACAGAGTGAGACTCCGTCTCAAAAAAAAAATAAAATAAAATGAAAATAAAGGTAATGTTAAGATGTTTTCAGACAAACAAAAGTTCCATGTCTCAGTTCATTTGTGCCACTATAACAGAATATCCCAGACCTGTATATCAGTGCATTTCTGTTTTTAGATTATGGAGACATCTGAATGGTACTGTGATTTTTTTTCCCTCTGGCTTCACCTAAATTCCTATTCTCCCAAGACTACTTAGTCTAATTTTATTACAGATCAATAAATGAATTTTTAAAGATCAGAAATTTATTTCTGACAGTTTTGGACACGAGGGAGTCCAAGATTAAGGCACCAGCATCTGGTGTCTGGTAAGTGCCTTTCTTGCTGATTTCTTATTTGGCAGAAGGTAGAAAGGGAAGCTGGAGACAAACATTGCATTCTCACATGACAGAAGAGGGAAAGACAGGGCCGCAAGCCAATTTTAATGGTAATATTAATCTACTCATGAGAGTAAAGCCGTTATGACCTAAACAACTCCCAAAGACACCCCTTCCCCCAATACTGTTGAATTGGGGTTTAAATGTTCAACACATGAATTTTGAGAAACACATTTGAACATAGCACTGAGAAGATTGATTGGTAACAGATCTTCACTATAAGAAATCTTAAAGGAGCTCTTTAGGCAGAAGAATATGATAACAGATGGAAATCTGCATCTACCGAAAAAGGTGAAGACTCCTGGGATGGAAACAAAGGAGCTATATATACAAAAAAGTTTTTTTTCTAATTTTAATTAAAAAAAATTAATAGTGTATTATACATGTATGACATTTTGAAGAAAAATATGTGATAATAGAACACATCGTGGAAGAGAGAACATTGAAGTATATTATTTTGTAAGTTTCTTCTATATGTGAAATCACATATTTAAAGGTAGACTTATAAATTAAAAATGTGTATTATAAATACTTGAACAACTACTAAAAACTGTATAATGAAGTTGTAACCAAGCCAGTAGTGGATATTAAATGGAACCATTAAAACTCAGTCCAAAAGAAGGAAGGCAAAGAGAGAAGAAGGAATAAAGAACAGATGGACAAGTCAAAATCTAAGATGTATAGGATACATTTAAATGTACCTTGTTGTTAAGTACATTAAATGTTTATTAATTTTCAATTGCTATTAACTAATTACCTCAAATTTAATGGTTTAAAACAACTATTTTTTTAGCTCACAGTTCTCTAGGTCAGAAGTCTGGTCATGGTAGTACTGAGTTCTCTGGATAGGGCCTCTTGGGCTGAAATTTGTGTATCATATTGTTGCATCCTTTTCTGGAGGCTCTGGGAAAGAATTTGCTTCCGAGATCATTCAGGTTATGAGCTGAATTCAGTTTCTTATTGTTGTAGGACTGACCTTCCTGTTTTCTTGCTAGCTGTCAGCTGGGGGCTGCTATCAGCTTCTAGAGGTCACTTATATCCCTTCCCATGTGACTCCCTCCATCTTCCAATCCAGCAATGGAGAATCTCCCCTGTATTGAATCTTTCAACAAGAAGAGCCGCTTTTAAGGGCTCACCTGATTAGGTCAGGCTCAATGAGGATTACCTATCTTTCTTAAACTCAGCTGTGTCTTAAAGCCTAATCATGGGAGTGATGCCCCATCTTATTTGTAGGTTCTTCAGACACTAAAGGGGAAAGGGATTATGCAAGGGTTTGGAACATTGAGGTTATCTTAAAATTCTACCTACCACAAAATGCAAGTGGTCCAAACACTCCAATAGAAGGTTGAGATTGTTGGTATTCATAAAAAAAGCTAAACTCAACTATATGCCTAAATTTTGAAAGTCAGCCCTTTGAATGAAAGGGTAGTGACATCTACAGAATTTGTGAAAGGAAATACCTGTATCAAGCATTTTTGCTTTTAGACCATGGAGACATCTGAAGAGTACTGTGGTTTTTTTCCCCTCAGCTTACGTTTGGATCCTGGTAAATTTTTGTTCCCTCGCTTTGTTAGTTTTTTATTTTATTGTTTTCAAAACTATTAAAAGTAATGCAAATTAAGGGTTTTGACTTACATTCCTTAGGACATGAATGGCAAGATGAATTTTCTCATATTATGGCAATGACGGATCCAGCCTTTGGGTCTTCAGGAAGACCATTGTTGGTTTTATCTTGTATTTCTCAAGGGGATGTAAAAAGAATGCCCTGTTTTTATTTGGCTCATGAGCTGCATCTGAATCTTCTAAATCACCCATGGCTGGTAAGATCATTTATACTCTAGTGACAAAAATTTTATTTTGTACTCTATTTTCTATTTTATTTTATTTTTTAAATTCAACTTCTTTAATGAAATAGCATTCTAAAATCAATTCTAATAGCTTAGTCTATGGAAGCTATTTGATGATAATCAATGTTAGCTGATCAATTGTTTCTTACTTGCCTCTTCTCTCGCAGAAACAATGAGATAACAATTGGGGATTTTTTTTTCTTTTTTTTTGTGTGTGTGTGTTTTTGAGACAGGGTCTCACTTTGTCGCTCAGGCTGGAGTGCAGTGGCACGATCACAGCTCACTGCAGCCTCAACCTCTCGGGCTCAGGTTATCCCTCCACCTCAGCCTCCCAGGTACCTGGGACTACAGATGTGTGCCGGCAACCCAGATAATTTTTTGTATTTTTTGTAGACATGGGGTTTCTCCATGTTGCTCAGGCTGATCTCAAACTCCTAGGCTCAAGCCATCCGCCTGCCTTGGCTTCCCAAAGTGCTGAGATTACAGGTGTGAGCCATCGTGCCGAGCCAGGTTGATTTTTTTAGATGCTACTATTACGTTTCTTACAACATCAATGTATTATGCTTTATGGATCATCAAAGGTATATGCTCCATCTTATAGTTTATTGCTTTCTAAAAAATATTTTATTTATTTTTTTGAGACAGGGTCTTGCTCTCACCCAGGCTGGAGTACAGTGGTGCAATTTTGGCTCACTCCAACCTCTGCCTCCTGGGTTCAAGTAATTCTCATGCCTCAGCCTCCCAAGTAGCTGGGATTACAGGCACGTGCCACCATACCCGGTTAATTTTTGTTTTTTACTAGAGATGACGTTTTACCATGTTGGCCAGGCTGGTCTTGGACTCCTGGCTTCAAGTGATCCGCTCGCCTCGGCTTCCCAAAGTGCTGGGACTACAGGCATGAGCCACCGTGCCCAGCCCTAAAATATATTTTAATTATGGCATTCTTTCTTCAAATGAATCCTGACATGATAACCCCTGAGTAAAACAGATAAAGAAAAATTAAAGTTGGAAACGCTTTTGCGGAAAAAGTAAGAGGATTTTCTTTGTTCCCCTTCCATCTCTTCCCTGGAGCTCCAAAGACTCTTTGAAATGAAGTTTGAAAACTACTAATAAAGTTTCCCCTTCTGAATGGTGACAATTTTAGCTTTACCATTAGGAGGCGTGGCAGTATTAAAGACACATTTTTGTAACATGATGTCACACATATAACGAGCTGAGTCACTAAAAATGTTTTAGTTTTCAAAGTGGATCCTTTGGAGAATGTTTTTTCCCTTCATATATGGAAGCAAGTCATAGAAATGGTATTTCTTTCCATTTCCAAAGCTGAATTTCAAGGCAAATAAGTTTTATATTGGTAATAGTTACAAGAGAAATGATCATATTTTTATCTAAGTGCTCTACAAAACAAAACTTGAGCAACTTATCCAAAGTTTATTGGGATTTTTAAAAGTTCTGTTCTCTTTTTAGTGTCTAGAAAAATGTTCCTCCTACTCATAAGATTTTGGACTTAGTTTCTTACTAACAACATTCTCTGTTATGTATTCATAGGTCCAGGACGCAGAGGCTGAAACTCTAACTGGTTTTTTGAATGGCATTGAGTGGATTCTTGAAGAAGTAGAATCTAAGAGTGCAAGATGATTCTCCTTTCAGATCTTGAGAAGTGAAACTGTTTGAAATTTATTACTAAGGTCTTGATGTGAATATTTGCTCAGTCAACTCACCTTGTCCTCCCTTTTCGCAGATGAGCTTTAACTTGGACAGCTATAACTGCTGTGTTTTTGATATTATTTTTACTCTTTACCATAAATCAATTGCAAGAAGAGTTTCAATCCTAGTCTTTAGCCCCAAAATGAACCTTTAAACATTTTTTTGGTAATTTTTATATTTTCTGTCTTTTAAAAAATATTAAATTCTGGAAAAAGTACATTTGTGCCTCTCATTCCCTGAGTTTCTATTCTTTTGAGTACAAAGATTGCCTTAGTGAGAAATAGCAAATTTGCTAAACTTTCCATTCAGTCTTTTCAAGGGTTCATAAGTGGTTATCAGAAAAGAAATTTTTATCCATTCTTAATAAATACACAGCTTAAAGACTGAAAAATATACTGGAATTGCATTTAATATTATGGCCATACAATCCCTGTTTTATTCTGAAACAGTAAAAAGCAAGCTTATATCATATTTAATACTGCTTTCATGAAAAATAACTTTTCCTGATAGTTCTTACTATTTTCATATAACTTCACAAGCTCATAAGATACTAAAGCCAAATTCTATCCATACTCAGAGTGAAAACTTCCCGGAGACTTGTATGCATCATGTTACTTCCTTCCACAAATGGCTTATACTCGGCAGAAGAAACACCCTAATATCTCACTGGAACTCAGGAATTTTAAGATTATAGTAAAAGCCATAAATATCTATATACAGTTTATATAAGTTCCATATTTAAATGTATTTCTGTTTTGGACAGAAAGTTTGTAACATTTAATATATATATATTATTACAGAAAGTTT
>NW_012117188.1:424159-450226 GCF_000951035.1 Colobus angolensis palliatus
GGGGGGCAGAATTTTGCCTCATGGACTATTGGATTAGGAGACCTTTGAGAAAGACCTGTGTGAACATATGGTTTCACATTTGTCAGAATGTTTACTTAGATATTTGTAGTTTTACTATCATGAGACATTATTAATATTTCTAATAATTAATAATCCAAAGTTATGATAGAAGAGTGATTTGATTCACTCAGTACCACATGGAAGCAGAACAATGCTCTTACATCAGCTTTTTTTTAAATGCCATTTCAGTTCTATAAATTAAGATATTATATCTGATGAATGGAGAAAATGAAATAGTTTAGTATCAAATGCTAGGTCACTCACCAGATTTAAACTAGTACCTTATGCTCTTTTTTTCTTATAGCACACTCCAGCATTTATAATCTAGATTTTTGTTAAAGCAAGATACATTCATTTTTCTAGTTTTTAGTTTAATTTTCCACAGAGTCCCAATCAAATCTTTTTTTCCTCTTCTATACACTATGAAATTTGTCTCTCTTATATTAACTCATTTTATATGGTCTTTTCCTAGTCTTAATTATCTTTGGATAGGACTTGCTGCATGTCTTGGGGTTCTTCCCACTCTGACTCTTTGTAGCATGAGATATAATTTATTATATTTGATCCTTGATAACTTTGACAAGTACATGAGCCATTTGCATTTTAGGTGTTTTTCTCCATATCATTGTGGGTAATAAAAGAGATTTTTAAAATTACTAATTATGAGGATACTGTAAAATTTACAAAATCTTCAAATATTGGAGCTAAGACTAAATGCTAGCCTTTATGACAGCTATGTCAGGCAATGTGTATAATACTTTGTATACATAAACTTTAAATCTTAGAAAAACCTTATAAGCCCACTAGTATTATCCTCATTTTTTAGGTAAAGAAATTGAGACCCAGAGAAAAGCATTCTATTATTATTCAAATCCATATCATGGTATACGTAGCAAAGAAGACATTAGACATGAAGTCCGAAAATCCTCTCATCCAAGGTAAAAAGAGCTACAAGCTATTTTGATGTTTAATTAAAAAATCGATTTCCTGGACTCTACTATGGTTCATCATCAGTGCTATATTAGCATTATCCAGGGATGAAGCAAAGCAAGATTGTTATACATACAACCTCTGGAGTTGAGAATGACCTAACGCAAATTTCCACTCTGCCAATTTTTATTGACATGGCCACAAGTAAGTTCCTTAAATTCTGAATCTCAGTTTTCTCATGTACAAAATGAGAATAACAATACCTACCTTGAACATAAGTTTTGCTTTATCAAAAACTGATGTAAGCATCTGGACAAGTACTTGTCTGTGGGAAGGCCTCAACTTTAGCACTAACATTCTAAGAGTTTTTATGGATTTTTCAATGTCACTCTCTGAAATGATTATCCTGACATAGAACAACTATTTTATAGGTATGTTTAGATGGTCATGTAAAAAGTAAGGGTCAGTGTTTAATCATCCAAACTCTATCACCGCTATTGAAAATTACTTGAAAACTGTGCCTCTATATAGTGTGTGAACTGCATGTGCATATTAGTAACTGTTGATGGATTGAATTTTGTTTCCCCAAATTCATATGTTGCAGTCCTAACTCCCAGTACACCTCAAAATGTGACTGTATTCGGGGATACCTTCAAAGAGAGAATTAAGGTTAAATGAGGTCATATAGGTGGCCCTAATCCAATAGAAGAGAAAGAGACACAAAGGATGTTTACAGACAGACCAAAGACCACATGAGGACAGAGTGAGAAGGTGGCCATCTACAAGCCAAGGAGAAAAGCTTCAGGAGAAATCAAACCTGTTGACACTTTCATCTTAAACTTCTAGAGTCCAGAATTGTGAGAAAATAAATTTCTGTTGTTTTTTTGTTACAATCTCAGGCTGTCCTTCTGTAGAAATCAAATGGAAGTTCTTATTTAACGTATTGAAGCATCCAGTTCTACAACTGCAGTTAAAATAAGCGTATATTAAAAGAATATTTGTTTTACTTATACCTAGAGAAAGTACAATTCTCCATATTATTGTCAAAACAATTTTTCGAAATCATGACATACGTGTAGTTCCTCTGTTGAGAAACTTTCAGTGGTTCACTACTACCTCTAGGATAAGGCCTAATATTTCTAGCCTGATAGCACTATAGAAAAGAAACTTTCTCAGCCCATTTGTTATTTTTAGTGACACAGGAAAACCTAGTGTTTGTGAAATTATGAGTGTTTACCATCATGATGAACTACAATATCAAACATTACTCATAAATTATTCCTAAATAAGTCAGATAAAAGAATGAGACTAGATAAATGTTAGAAGTTTTTCCCTTTTACCAAATATTCCATATTTAGCAGTCATAAGAAATGTGAAAATAATAAAGTTCAATTTTTAGTGCATGCCCACTATATGCCAGGTCTTGTGCAGTTTCAGGATAACTGAAACAAATAACAGCAATTTGGAGCCATTAGTACAAATTGCTTCTTCAGCAGTTTGCTCTTTTAGCTAAGGTTAAGATTGTACTCATGCAGTATTTTGCAATGGTACATAAGCTGATAACTTAAAATGTAGTCCACAACCAAGTAGATACTTCACTTGTTAGGAAACTAAAGAAGCAAGGGTCTTAACTCCAATTAGCAGAGTTTCCATTTGAAACATTTAAAATGATAGCAGAAGTGATGAGAGTCTGGGGAAGATCTAAGCTTTCTAGGAAGGACTTGACAAATTGTGTCAAGGGCCTTAGAGCTATTAAATGTTCTAGCCTAATAATTTTATTTCTAAGATCTCATCTTCAGGAAACTGTCATTAACGTGCACAAAGCTACAACTAAAAATATAGTCAGTGAAGCACAATTTCTAATTTACAGTAGTAACATTGTTTTAAAAAAAGTGTAATAGACCAATATGATTAAGAAACTTTTACTACAACTATGTAAAGGAATACCATATGAGCTTTATGAAAGTGACTATTCTATTTTGTTCCTTCCTTAGTATATATCATTAAGAACAGTGGTTGGAACATAGTAGATGGTTGGTAAATATTTTGTAGAATGAATAATGAATAAATGGCTAAATGTGGACATTAAATGCTTTTAAATACTTAAATGTATAAAATACTCACAATCTATTAAAAAGCAGATTATAGAATTGTGTTTATAATGTGGCCACTGTCATGTCTATTCACCTGTTATTGTGTTCTCCAGATAAAAGGGCATAAATCACAGTTGAAAAAGGCATTTGCCTGTTGAGAATCAACATATTAAAACTTTTGTAGCTGTTTGAATAATATGCATCAGGAGAAATCCTTCAAATATGTGAACAGAAAAAGTAGAACACTCTGCTTTCTGAAAAGCACTTGCCTTGAGTAATTTTCCATTGCAGAAACAATCTATCTGATGTCTTTTCAAGACTTCTAGTCAATTAGAAACAAGTAAGCAAGCTAAAACACTTTTACATGCCAAATGATATCTAAAAATACTCCCCTTGGTTCAACTACCATTATGACAAACAACTTCACATAGTTTTTGACTAGCTTTCTTTTACCAAAAAACAAAAACAAGAAGTCAAGCCTTCCCCCAAACATCCCCACCAAGAATTTCTATCCATAGCATTACAATTCAGAAATATTTGTTTTGATCAGAAGATTCAATAGAAGACCCCACACTGTCTCCTCTGCTCTCTTCATTTACTGTCAAACATTGAAAGGCAAGGGTACAGAAGCATATGGCTTTCTTCAAGATTTCAAATATAGCCACAACAGACCCATAATTTCAATCCCTAAATACTCAGAATCAAAAGTTTATAGACAGCATTGCTCACAAGTTTCCAAATAAAGGACCATTTATACTCTGATTTCTTCAGGAGACTTTGGATTCACTGCCTAAGCTCATATTATTCTATTCAATAAATAGGTGATACATAATATATTCCAACAGAACATAAAGAGCCCTAAAAAATTGAAATCTTATTGTATAAGACAAGGGATATTTCTTCCTTAGAGGAGGAAATGAGACTAGGGCAGATGAAAGTATCTGGAATATTTGAGGTACAAAAGAAATGAAAAAAGATCATGATGTATGTTCTTAACTACCTTCATCAATTAAGAGATAAAATCACCTACCTGTCAAAGATGAGGAGGCAGGATTGGGTTTAGGCTGAAGGAGGAAGGATTAAAATGAGGCATAGAACAGCTGTTGTGAGAAATACACCAGGATCCAAAGGAGATGAATAGATTGTTGAGTAGGAATGAAGAACCATTTGAATTTGAGTAGCAGGAAGATGAGCAGGTTAGCATGGTTTAGAAATTTTTCAACTAATGTTCAGGAGTCCAGAAGTGGAAGCCAAGAGTGTATTTTGTGGAAGTTAATCAGGCTTAAGCTTTCACAAGAGGAGCCCAGAGGATTGTCAAGGAGGGACTGGTGAGTAGTGGGAAAATATCGTCAGCCTAGTATAGGCTAGAAGTACATTCTAGCATTAATGGGAGGAGGCAGGAAATTGGGAGACCATGGATAGTAACTAAGCTGCCACTTCTGTAAGATAAAATAAGAGAGGTAGTCATATGTAGGTTGTGGTCAAAGTGAGAAAGCTTATAGTTAAGTATGGGAGGATGAGAGTTCTGAGTGATGATAGTTTCTACAGTGTAACCATGGGAGGGTAACACTGATATGATCTGTACTTTCCTTGAGGCTCAAGAAGTAGGGATCAGATATCACAAGGGACCCTAACATAAGTGTTGACTCACCCAAGATGGTGATGGGGCAGAGAGAGGCAAGCTACTCAATTAAGTTGGTGCTATTCAATAAAACTCTCTAAAACAATAAAAAAGTTCTATAGCTGCAATGTCCGATCTGATTAGTCTCTAGCTATTAAGATTTTAAAAGTACTTAGTGCAATGAGGAACTAAATTTTAAATTTTATTTAATTTTAAATGACCTTATTATTAGCCACATGTGGCCAGTGGCTACTGCAAGCTCCACCTCCTGGGTTCACGCCATTCTTCTGCCTCAGCCTCTGGAGTAGCTGGGACTACAGGCGCCCACCACCACGTCTGGCTAATTTTCTGTATTTTTAGTAGAGATGGGGTTTCACCGTGTTAGCCAGGATGGTCTCGATCTCCTGACCTCGTGATCCACCCATCTCAGCCTCCCAAAGTGCTGAGATTACAGGCGTGAGCCACTGCTCCCAGCTGCTAGTGGCTACTATCTTAGTGCAGCATCCAGGGAATAAAATGTATTTCCTTTGTTTATCACAGTCTATCTTATATTAATATTATACTACTTTACATATAATGAATGAACGTTACAGCAGTAGAATTTCCCCTCTCGTCCCTTTGGTGATACTGTTGTCATACAGTTTAATTCTTCATGTATTATAAACACTATGATATATTATTTTGCTTTTATCAGTCAATAATCTTTAAAAGAAATTAAGACAGTCTTTCATATATACTCTTATTTTTGCCATTTTTAGCATTTTGTATTTTCTAAGTAGATACAATATTTTTTCTGATATAATTTCCCTTCAGTAAGAAGAATGCTTCATTTATATTCCTTTTAGTGCAGTTCTGCTGGTAACAAAATCTCTCTGTTTCTGTATGCCTCCAGAAAGCTTATCTACCACCATCAAGTCGGCTTCATCCTGGGGATGCAAGGCTGGTTCAACATAGGGAAATCAATAAACGTAATACATCACATAAACAGAAACAATGACAAAAACCACATAATTATCTCAATAGAGGCAGAAAAAGCCTTTGACAAAATTCAACAGCTCCTCATGCTAAAAACTCTCAATAAACTAGGTATTGATGGAACGTATCTCAAAATAATAAGAGCTATTTATGACAGACCCACAGCCAATATCATACTGAATGGGCAAAAACTGGAAGCATTCCCTTTGAAAACTGGCACAAGACAAGGATGCCCTCTCCCACCACTCCATTCAACATAGTAGTGGAAGTTCTGGCCAAGGCAATCAGGCAGGAGAAAGAAATAAAGGGTATTCAATTAGGAAAAGAGGAAGTCAAATTGTCTCTATTTGCAGATGACATGATTGTTTGTTTAGAAAACCTCAGCGTCTCAGCCCAAAATCTCCTTAAGCAGATAAGCAACTTCAGCAAAGTCTCAGGATACAAAATCAATGTGCAAAAATCACAAATATTTCTATACACTAATAAAAGGCAGAGAGCCAAATTATGAGTGAACTCCCATTCACAATTGCTACAAAGAGAATAAAGTACCTAGGAATGCAACTTACAAGGGATGTGAAGGACTTCTTCAAGGAAAACTACAAACCACAGCTCAAGGAAATAAGAGAGGACACAAACAAATGGAAAAACATTCCTTGCTCATGGATAGGAGGAATCAATATCACGAAAATGGCCATACTGCCCAAAGTAATGTATAGATTCAATGCTATCCCAATCAAGCTACCATTGACTTTCTTCACAGATTTGGAAAAAAACTACTTTAAATTTCATATGGATGCCCTCTGTCACCACTGGTAAAAGTGAGAGCCCACATAGCCAAGACAATCCTAAGCAAAAAGAACAAAGCTGGAAACATCATACTACCTGACTTCAAACTATACTACAAGTCTACAGTAACAAAAACAGTATGGTACTGGTATCAAAACAGATATATAGACCAATGAAACAGAACAGAGACCTCAGAAATAATGCCATGTATCTACAACCATCTGATCTTTGACAAACCTGGCAAAAACAAGCAATGGGAAAAGGATTCCCTATTTAATAAATGGTGTTGGGAAAACTGGCAAGCCATATTCAGAAAGCTGAAACTGGATCCCTGCTTTACACCTTATACAAAAATTAACTCAAGATGGATTCAAGACTTAAACGTAAGACCTAAAACCATAAAAACCCTAGAAGAACACCTAGGCAATACCATTCAGGACATAGGCATGGGTGAAGACTTCATGATGAAAACACCAAAAGCAATGGCAACAAAAGCCAAAATAGACAAATGGGATCTGATTAAACTAAACAACTTCTGCGCAGGAAAAGAAACCATCATCAGAGTCAACAGGCAACCTACAGAATGGGAGAAAAATTTTGCAATCTATTAATCTGATGAAGGGCTAATATCCAGAATCTACAAAGAACTTTAACAAATTTACGATAAAAAAACAACCCCACCAAAAAGTGGGCAAAAGATGTGATCAGACACTTCTCAGAAGAAGATATTTATGCAGCCAACAAGCATATGAAAAAAAGCTCATCATCACTCGTCATTAGAGAAATGCAAATCAAAACCACAATGAGATACCATCTCATGCCAGCTAGAACGGCGATCATTACAAAGTCAGGAAACAACAGATGCTAGAGAGGATGTGGAGAAATAGGAATGCGTTTACACTGTTAGTGGGAGTGTAAATTAGTTTAACCATTGTGGAAGACAGTGTGGTACTTTCTCAAGGATCTAGAACTAGAAACAGCATTTGACCCAGCAATCCCATTACTGAGTATATACCCAAAGGATTATAAATCATTCTACTATAAAGACACATGCACATGTATGTTTATTGCAGCACTATTCACAATAACAAAGACTTGGAACCAACCTAAATGCTCATCAATGATAGAATGGATAAAGAAAATATGCCACATATACACCATGGAATACTCTGCAGCCATAAAAAAAGGATGAGTTCATGTTCTTTGCAGGGGCATGGATGAAGCTGGAAACCATCATTCTCAGCAAACTAATGCAAGAACAGAAAACCAAACACTACATGTTCTTACTCATAAGTGGGAGTTGAGCAATGAGAACACATGGACACAGGGAGGGGAACATCACACACTGGGGCCTGTTGTGGGGTAGGGGGCTAAGGGAGGGATAGCATTAGGAGAAATACCTAATGTAGATGACTCGTTGATGGGTACAGCAAACCACCATGGCAAGTGTATACTATGTAAGAAACCTGCACGTTCTGCACATGTACCCCAGAACTTAGAGTATGATGATAAAAATGTTGTAGAAAGAGAGAAACTGATGATTTTTTTTTCATCAACCTTATTTCCATCTTGCTTAAATGCCTGTGGAAGAATGGCTTTAACAGTATTTAGCGGTTCTTCCTACCCATTCGGTGGCCTGAGTAGTAGGAGGGCAAACCACCTTTCAGTGGCAGGCTGAGTGTTTCAGTGTTCAGTAGGTAACTGCTGAATAGGCACAAAGTACAAGTGCAACCTGCACACCTTCAGGCCAGTCTGCAACCTCACACTAAGTAGCAGTGAACTCAGGTGCTTAAGAAGTCTATTCACCCTGAAATTCCTCCTTGGTTACAGCTTTTTCAGCAGTAACGTTCTGTT
Source organism: Colobus angolensis palliatus (assembly GCF_000951035.1). NCBI lineage: Eukaryota > Metazoa > Chordata > Mammalia > Primates > Cercopithecidae > Colobus > Colobus angolensis. The sequence continues at coordinate 432,479 of NW_012117188.1, forward strand.
TCTTTACAATCTTTTCAGGATTTTTGTAGAAGTAGAGATCAGTCATAATCTCCCATGGGTGTTCACAGGAGATGGCGCCAAGCACGTGTATAACTTCTTGGCCACCATCCACCACATCAGGCCCACCGAGTGAGCTGTTGTTGCATGGGATGGAAATGTCCACATAGCACGGAGGAAAACCCGTGTGACCTAGAGCAATGGTAGACAGGTTAGCATAACATGCCTCTATGAGAGGCTTGTGGTCAGCCCTGGAATCAGTATCCACCAGCAATGCAACTCCTGTAAGGCTGCCTGGATCTGGTTAATGAAGTTTCCAAGAGGAAGCAGTCATCAACAGGAATAGCTCCAATGGCAGCGGTAAACTTCAGCACAGCCTGGTGGCCAGTGGGTTTCCAATCGCAGCAATGACATGAGCTGCCAGCAGAAGCCTCTAGGTCCTCTTCAGATTTATGATGCAGATGCTATCAGTTTTTCTTTTGTAAAAGTGCTGTTCCATTTGGAAGTCAAGGATGGTGCCACCTGAGTGGGTTCATACTACAAGAAATTTGAGGACATTTTCTGTCCTCCTTCATTTTCAGGACATCAAGGGCTCTGAACATCGTGAAAATTTCCCTTTAAGTTCCCTTTATGTCATGCCACAAATCTAGAACAAGTCCATGTGGATCTCTCCACAGTGCAAAGCTGTGGGAAGGTTTTAAACTGAAAATTTAGTATGTTTAATAAAGATAGGACAATTCAGATAATATATTGATCTATTTCCTCTTGAGTAGGCATTTGTTGTTTGTGCCTTTCAAATAATGTGTCCATTTATAAAAATTGACCAATTTATATAATATATTGGCATGAAGTTGTGATGCCCTTATTACCTTTTAAACAATAATATAACCCAGTGATTAATATATTTATAATTCAGTAGTCAGTACCATTCAGTTATTATGTATGTGTAACCATCAACACAGTCAATTTGAGAACATTTACATCACCTCAAAAAGGAACTATGTGCCTTTTAGCTGTAAATACCCTATCTTCCCATTTCCTGTCCACTCTCTCCTAGCCCTAGGCAACCACTAATATAGTTTCTGTCTCTATAGACTTACCCATTGTGGACATTTACTGTAAATGAAATCATAAAATATGTAGAATTTTATCTGTGTTTTACTTTAAATATTTTCTGTTGGCCTCTCTTTGAGTTTACTATTCTTTTCTTCTTTGTCTAGTCTCCTTTTATACCTGTCAATTTTAAACAATTTTAGGTGTATTTTTGAGTTCTAAAATTTTCATTTTGTTATTTTTAGTTTCTCTTTTTCTGCTAAAGTTTTTAATCTCATTAGTCATTCTTTCATCTCTATTCTATCAGTTTTTTCTTTTTTTATGTCATTTGTGTGTATTCTTTCATTGATTATTTTTTCAGTTGATTTGGGGCTGTATTCTTCCTGTTTCTTTACATGTGCCCAATTGTTTATATATATGAAAATTTAAAAAAATAATGATATATTCTGAACTAGAAAATATTTTTTAATAATATTCTCTTTTTTTGTCAGTTGCTGTGAGAGGCTGATTATTCAGATTCCACCATGCATCCAACTCACTTGGAGCTGGACGATGTCTTTATTTCTAGTTCAAATCATATTATAGCTCTAATTTCCTTTTATACTCATCCCAAATAAGCTGTGCTGCTACCAAAGAGTTGATCTCTTTGATCTTATTAGTTCAAAAAGCATTTAGTTGCTTACGCAGTCACTTTCAGACCGTATGCAATTCTAGCAGGGCCCTGAAACCCAAGCATAGAATGACACAGATATTTTCCTGCTTTTCAGGTTTGTCCTTTCTGTTTCTTACCAGAATTCCTGTGGGGGAGAATTGTTGGGCTAAATTTTTTTTCACTGGAGTTCTTCCATTTGTAATCCACTGCAGCAGCCATATTATCATTAAAAGCTTCAGTAGTACAATTTTTTAATTCTAGCAAAGTCTCCCTGCTTATTCTGAAGATGTGCTATTCGACCCATCAATACCCAGAACAGGTAATTTGTCCCAAGAAAACAGTATAGGACTTTGATCACCAAGAAAAGTGTTTTTCTACTTAGAATTTAGTTTTATTTAGATCTGTTTGCATCTACTGCTATTTAGTGGTTTAAAGTATGAATTTTAGTCTATCCTATGGTTTACCTATTACTGTTTCATGGATTAAAGAAAAGTGTAAAATTCAGTTTATCCTGTGTTTTCTAGTTGCAGGAACAATCTTTTGTGACCTTCTACATTCTATCTGAAAGTAAACCCTTGGTGGCTTTTACATTGTTTCTTAAATACATTATAATCCCCCAGTTTTGTTCATTTATTAAAACACTTCCTAGCATTATGTCTGTACACAGTGGCTGTACTAAACTTATTTAATTATTGATCATAATTATATATTGTGAAAAATTCTGTAGTGTCATATTCTTCATGATTATCATCATCATTTCATTTTAATATATAGTATGATGACATTTTGCTGTTTTTATTTTTGTGATGGAGCTTCTTGACTTTCGGAATAAGCAAGTTTATGTAACATTTGAGATCTGACTCTTGCTACAGCCTCAACAAATTAAATTTCCTATATTTTAATTTTCATATCTTAGCAAGTACATTTTTTTTACACATTTTTATAAGAAGTTTGTAAACTATACTCTATTTGTAGAGTATACAAATAGAAAATTTGTATAATTATAAGAATCATACAAATTTAGCCCAAACGTTCTTCCGCACAGGAATTCTGGTAAGAAACAGAATGGACAAACCTGAAAAGCAGGAAAACACCTCAATTTTGTTCTATGCTTGAGTTTCAGGGCTCTGGTAGACCTTAAAACCAAAGTAGTTGGAGTTCAAATCTTAACTTTATCACTGGGTGATCTTAGGGAAGTTTCTTATTCTCCATGTGCCTAAGTTTCCTGAATTGTAAAATGAAGATAAACAGGAATTATACCTTATAGGGTTCTTAACAGGTTTAAATAAATACATATTTTAAAGTACTTAGGATAGTGGCTGGTATTAAAAAAAAAAGTACTCTAAGCCTAGGCAATATAATGAGACTCCGTCTCTATAAAAAAATAAAAATTATCCAGGTGTAGTGTTATTTGCCTGTGGTCCTCACTACCTGGGAGGCTGAGGTGGAAGGATCTCTTGAGGCCAGGAGTTTAAGTTCATCCTGGGCAACATAGTGAGACTCTGTCTCTACCCACCCACCCCCAAACTAATTAATTAATTTAATGAACATTTTAAGAAACACTCTAAGAGAGTCTGTTTAATAAATAAGATGTTTTTAATCTTCAGAGCAATATCATTATCAAAATGAGATTTTATTCTTAGTCTCATAAAAATGTCACGAGACAAGGATGCCCTCTCTCACTACTCCTGTTCAACACAGTATTGGATGTCCTGGCCAGGGCAATCAGGCAATACAGAAATAAAAGATATTCAAATAGGAAGGGAGGAAGTCAAATTATCTTTGTTTGCAGATGACATGATTGTATATCTAGAAAACACCATCATCTCAGCCCATAAGCTTCTTAAGCTGATAGGCAACTTCAGCAAAGTCTCAGGATACAAAATCAATGTGCAAAAATTGCTAGTATTCTTATACACCAACAACAGGCAAGCAGAGAACCAAATCATGAATGAGCTCCTATTCACAATTGCTACAAAAAGAATAAAATACCTAAGAATACACCTAACAAGGGAAGTGAAGGACCTCTTCAAGGCAAACTACAAACCATTACTCAGAGAAATCAAAAAGGATACAAACAAGTGGAGAAACATTCTATGCTCATGGATAGGAAGAATCAATATCACGAAAATGGCCACACTGGCTAAAGTAATTTATAGATTCAATGCTATTCTCATTAAACCACCATTGACATTCTTCACAGAATTAGAAAAACTTTTAAAATTCAGATGGAACCAAAAAAAGAGCCCAAAGGCTAAGTCAATCCTAAGTAAAAAGAACAAAACTGGAGGCATCATACTACCTGACTTCTAACTATACTACAAGGCTACAGTAACCAAAACAGCATGACTTCAACCTATACTACAAGGCTACAGTAACCAAAACAGCACTGGTACATTAACAGACACATAGACCAATGGAACAGAGTAGAGAACTCAGAATATGACTGAATGCATACAGCCATCTGATCTTTGACAAACCTGACAAAAACAAGCATGGGGAAAGGATTCCCTAATTAATAAATGGTGCTGGAAAAACTGGCTAGCCATATGCAGGAAATTTAAACTGGACCCCTTCCTTACACCATATACCAAAATGAACTCACTGTAGGTTAAAGACTTAAATGTAAAACCCCAAACTATAAAAACCCCAGAAGAAAATCTAGGCAATACCATTCAGGACATAGGCATGGGCAAAGATTTCATAATGAAGATGTCAGAAGCAATTGCAATAAAAATGAAAATTATCAAATGGGATCTAATTAAACTAAAGAGTTTCTAAACAGCCAAAGAAACAATCATCAGAGTGAACAGACAACCTACAGAATGGGAGAAAATTTTTGCAATCTATCCACCTGACAAAGGTCTGATATCCAAAATCTGCAAGGAACTTAAACAAATTTATGAGAAAAAAAAAAAGCAGCTCCATTAAAAAGTGGGCAAAAGATATGAACAGACACTTCTCAAAAGAAGACATACAAGTGACCAAAAAACATGAAGAAAAGCTCAACATTACTGATCATTAGAGAAATGCAAATCAAAACCACAATGAGATACCATCTCTTGCCAGTCGGAATTGCTATTATTAAAAAGTCAAAAAACAAAAGATACTGTGGAGAAAGGGAACACTTTAACACTGTTGGTAAGAGTGTAATGTTCAACCATTGCAGAAGACAGTGTAGCGATTATCTCATAGATCTAGAAGCAGAAATAGCATTTGACCCAGCAATTCCATTACTGGGTATATATCCAAAGGAATATAAATCATGCTATTATAAAGATACATGCACGGGTTTGTTAGTGTAGCTCTATTTACAATAGCAAAATCGTGGAATCAACCTACATGCCTATTAATGATGGACTGGCTAAAGAAAATGTGGTACATATACACCATGGAATACTATGTAGCCATAAAAAAGAATTAGTTCATGTCCTTCATAGGGACATGGATGTAGTTGGAAGCCATTATCCTCAGCAAACTAAGGCAGGAACAGAAAACCAATCACCACAAGTTCTCACTTATTATGTTTTATTTTGAGATGGAGTCTTGCTCTGTCACCAGGCTAGAGTGCAGTGGCACAATCTTGGCTCACTGCAACCTCCGCCTACTGGGTTCGAGTGATTTCCCTGCCTCAGCCTCCCGAGTAGCTGGGACTACAGGCATGCACCACCATGCCCAGCAATTTTTTGTATTTTAGTGGAGATGGGGTTTCACCATGTTGGCCAGGATGGATTCCATCTCCTGACCTCGTGATATGCCGCTTTGGCCTGCCAAAGTGCTGGGATTACAGGCATGAGCCACCACACCCGGCCTTGTTCTCACTTTTAAGTGGGAGCTGATTGATGAGAACACATGACATGGGTTGGGGGAACAACACACATTGGGCATCTGTTGGCGGAAGGGAAAGCATCAGGAAGAATCGCTAATGGATGCTGGGCTTAATACCTGGGTGATGGGATGATCTGTGCAGTAAACCACCGTGGCACACATTTACCTATGTAGCAAACCTGCATATCCTGTGCCTGTACCCCTGAACTCAAAAGCAAAGTTGAAAAAAAAAAAAAAAAAAGAAAAAGAAAATCTACTAGAGATATGAAGGTGGCAGTGTCAGGGAACTGGTGGTGGAAACCACCTGACCAGACCAAGCAGCATGTAGGCCATGGTGGGACACCCGAGGGAGAATGCTACACAGATGAGGTTTATCAGAACCAGATCTTGTGGAACTACACTTCAAAGGGCTAGGAACCCACAAACTCTACACAGTATCACATGAATGCCCTCTGCAAGGGTGAAGGGCCTGGTAGGATGGAAGGATGGAGGCAAGGCCAGAGAGGGTAGATTCCTCTCTGGGAAAGGAAGAGCCCTGGGAACTGTGGAATGAGGGGTGTGTGGGTACCAGTGAAGGAGAAAATGCCTTCTTACACCCCACCTCCTTTCATAGACTTTGGGAGTGATGTCTTTGGAGAGGGCCTTGCCCATATCACATCAGATGTATTAAATATATTAAAATGCATCCACATCACTATGAAACATTTTCATTATAGAAATAAGAGGTTGAATAGCTTTTTCTAATTTTGCTTCTGAAATATAACTATTTTGCAGGAAAAAAAATAGAAAACCACGATGTATTTATTTAAGAAGGGATATACAAATCTATCAGTAGATATGTCTGATAAAGTCATTCAGGCAGACTATCAGGGATCTTACTTTTCATAAAGATATAGTAAATTTTAATTAAAAATAGAAATTTACCAGAATATTATTTAAGTTTTCTGCTTGCCATGAGTAGCTCTGTCAATTTTACACAAAACTACATTGTAGGTCATCTTCTAAACTCTGTCTTCTTCATACTGCTTTTCTATATCTTATTTAAGGACAATGCAAGAGTGAGAGAGAAAGTAAGTTGTCTGTTTGACTAATTTAACAAGCACAGTCCCATGATTTTGCTCTCTAAAATATTTTTTAAAATTTTTATACCAATACATTTGCCAATAGTTACATTGTTCCTATGCTATTTGTTTCTAGAAAATGTATATTAATGATGGCAAAAGGTCAGGGCTTTTTATTTGTTTTGTCTTGTTTTGACTTAAGAGAATGTACAAACACAAAGTCCTAGCTCATTTGTCAAATGATGCCATAATTAATGAAGACTATTCTTAAATTCTGAAAAATATGGCAATGCTATCTTTAGATTTCCAGAAGGTGGTACTATTGCTACATACAAGAAGACAGAATGCATGACCTGAAAAACAGTTATTTTAACTTATATATATATTTTTTTATCAGATTTGACTTTCAGTAGCATTTTCTAAAGTGTATTCTAAAGATTAGGGACTTCCTTGAATACTAAATCAAAACATTAATTCTTAGTGAGTTAAACAAAGTTAAGACAGCTTACACAAGACTTCTTAGAACCTTTAATACGCTGATATGGAATGTGAATCGAAGATTTAGGGTGAAGCATTTCTCATAATTATTTTACCCTGGAATTCCCTTTTCACAGAATGTATTTAAGGATTTGTTTTTAATGGAATGAACTTAAGGAAATCTTTTTAGAGGAATTCAAACCCAATAGAATATGTCATGACAATCCACAGAATAGGAGAATTTTTTTGCAAATGTTATCAGTAATAAGATAATTGTATCTAACTATATCAAGAACTATTATATATCAAAAATAAAACACAAATAATCCAATTAAAATGGGCAAATAATATGAACAAGCATTTCTTCAAAGAAGATATACAAATGGCCAATAAGCATGTAGAAAGATTCAACATCATCAGTCATTAAACAAAGCAAATCAAAACCACAATGAGATACCATTTTGCACCCACTGGAATGACTATAATAAACAGAAGATAATAACACATGTTGGTGAAGATGTGCTGCTGGAAGTGTAATTGATGCAGTCACTTTGAAGAACAGTTTAGCGATTCCTCAAAATGTTAAACATAGGGTTACCATATGACCCAGCAATTCCACTGCTAGCTATATACCTAAGAGAAATGAAAACATATATGCATATAAAAATTTGTATATGAATGTTCATAGCAGCATTATTCATAATAGCTAAAAAGGAAACAACCCAAATTCCATCATCTGATAAATGGATAAATACAACTATTGTATATTTATTCACTGGAATATTATTTGGCAAAAAAAAAAAAAGACTACTGACATATGCTACAACATGGAAAACTCTTGAAAACATTATGCTAAGAAGCCAGTCACAAAAGACCACAAACTATTTAGTTTTACATAGGAAATGTCCAGTACAGGCAAGTTTATAGGAACAGGAAATAGATCATTGGTTGTCTAGGGTGTGGGTGGGTGGTAACAAGATTTCAAACATCTATCTAGACATTTGGATCTCTCCTTGAAGAGTTCTGAGTCTCAGTAGCCAATCCTGGGGCATGTGTGCTTTTCCCTTTTCCCTTTTGTGTGAAAACTATATATATGTATTATACTTTAAGTCCTGGGATACATGTAGAGAACTTGCAGGTTTGTTACATAGGTATACACGTGCCATGGTGTTTTGCTGCACCCATCAACCTGTCATCTGCATTAGATATATTTCTTCTAATGCTATCCCTCCTCTACCCCTACCCCCTTACAGGCCCTGGTGTGTGAGGTTCCCCTCCCTGTGTCCCTATGTTTCATTGTTCAACTCCCACTTATAAGTGAGAACATGTGGGGTCTGGTTTTCCATTCCTGTGTTAGTTTACTGAGAATGATGGTTTCCAGCTTCATCCATGGCCCTGCAAAGGACATGACCTCATCCATTTTATGGCTGCATAGTATTTCATTGTATATATGTGGCACATTTTCTTTATGCATTCTATCATTGATGAGCATTTGGGTTGGTTCCAAGTCTTTGCTATTGTGAATAGTGCCACAATAAACATAAGCATGCATGTGTCTTTTTAGTAGAATGATTTATATATTATTAAATTAGAAATCAATCTATTTACTAAAAAAGGTAGAAAGTAATCATTAGTAATTAGTTGATAGATTGTAACTGTGTAGACCAGTATTTTTGTTTTCTTGATCTTTGAATTAGAGTGAAGTATTAAGTACCTAATTGCTAGTGATATTTCTATTTCTTATGTGCTTTCTGTAGCTTATGCTTTATTAAGATACTTTACTATTTGGTGAATATGTATTCAAAATTATCTTCCTTTTTTGAGTTGCAAGTTCCTTCTTTATGATTTCCACATATCAGTACTAATTGTGTCTTTTGAGACAACATAGAGTAAATCACATTTGTCTTCTATGTTCTAACAAAAGCTGATTCCAAGCCATATAATCTTTTCTTTGGAAGAATTATCCATAGATTCTTTAACCATTGCTCATATGATGAAGCTTTGGGTTATATCTTTCTCCACATGATCACTGTTTTTATCAAAGATGCTAACTCATCAGGTACGTTGTTTTCCATAATGTATTTACCAGCATAATCTAAGGACATTATTGCCATTGAAATAAGTTAACAATAGCAATTCAAAAGTTCACTCTTAGAACAATTACTTTTCTTTGTCTGAATATAATGACTTACATAAAAAAAAGAAAAATTGAAGATGGTACAAAACATATTTTTATATTTTGCTTTCAACAAAGGACAATCATCAGTTGGCTTATCCACAAACAGCGAGTATTTGTTCTGAATGGAAAAACAGCTAATGTAGCTTAATGTTTCTAATCAAACATAGTAAATAATTGTAGAATAGCTTGAATGAATATGAAAGCTTATAACTCTCTTTATTTGAAGACTAGTACCACAAAATGAATGCTAATAGAGCAAAATAGTACTTCTTTTCATGTCCTCATTTATGTGGCAATAATAGGGTTATGCCTTTTTATATAATGAAGGAAGCAAACCCTAAGGTGGCTAAAAACCTTCAACATTGGGCGCAATATGCTTAGGGGGTTTAAGTAGGAAGATGATAGGAGAATGTGGGGTAGTTGGGCAAGACAGTGGAAGTTGAGAAGGTAAAGTGAATATAAGGTTGATAAGAATGTTTCTTCTAAGTTTGGTGGTGGCTGTTGGTATAAAACAAAAATGGGACTTAATGAAGCTAAATGATGCATTTTCCTTATGTGACTTTTCCCACCCTCACTTCCATATGATCTCATATTTTTATTGAAGAGCAAAGAAACCAACCTGTAGCTTTGGGACAGAAAGATATAGAAACTTAAGCCCAGACAATAAAGTGAAAAGTTTAAAAGTTCACTAATTTACTAGTTTGAAGCCATGGGAGCATTCAGTGACAAAAATATGTAAGTATCACTAGTACTTCCTTCACAAATGAGGTAATAATATAGAAACTCATTTATATTTGTGAATAATTTTCTAGTTTACCCATTTCCCATATTATCTCATTAAATCTTCAGAGCAACTGTATACACAATATGTGACTTGTCCATAGACACACAGGTAGTGGCAGAGCCAGTGCTCAAACTGATGTATTCTATTGCTGCTGGAACACAGCATGTTAGGAAAATACAATTTAATACATCATTCACCTCAATACTCAAATACTTCTAGACCTCAGACTTATGGTTTTGTAGTAGTAAGGCAAGGCTAATTAAATATTTAAGTATGAGCAACACACACACACACTTACATATATGGCCATTCACACATACTCATATGTGTATGTATATGCACATTTCCATACCTATGCACACACAAACTGAATAACTATTTCTTAACTATGTTGCTCCTACTAAAATATAAGCTTCCAGAGGGTAAGGATGTTAGTTTTTATATTCATTGCTGTATCTCAAACACCTGAAGGAATTACTGGTACATAACAGGTGGTCAAGAAACAGTTTTAAAATAAAAGCACCAGTGAGGTGTTAATAATTATGGTTATTTTGCAAATGATGTTTATATACATTTTCTGTATTATTTAATAATAATCTTTCTTAGACAAAACTAAATAGAGAGAGTAAGCATGTAGTTAGTGAGACAGGCATAGATAAAACCAGTGGTAGAAACAAGCAAGCACTCAACATTCATGAGGCATAAAATATTCAAGACAGTTATGATGTTCTTAAATAGGCTATTCATTGTTGACATTCGTTCCGACCCCATGTGTCTTTGGCTGAAGCTGCTCAGGAGGTTATTAGGAAGCTAGTGGCTCATACTACTTGCTCCTCCATGGAATACAGTCCGCATGTGTTGCCTACAGGTACCTTCCATCTGCTTAGTCCTCTTTCTCACCTTCAACCCTAGTCCTTGTAACCACACTGTAAGCAGGAGAGGATGATGTGTCAGAGAGTGAACTCAAGCAAGAGTAAGAGAAAAAGTGAACAAATGAACATTATGTAACACAGAACATGTATCATGCTACCCTTATCCTCCTTGGATTCCAGACTAGGTATATTAAACTACCACATTTCTTTCCTCTTGCTTCTTGCAGTATTTTATTTTTTAATTGATTTAATGAACTGCAATTATTTTCTGTTCTAATTACCTCTGGGACAGCCTGCTTTGCATATGAATACTTAGAGACTACCATACATCAAGTTTTTTCCTACCACTGTGATGATTTATTTTAAATAAGTTGGAGAAAGATTAATTTCATGATGAAGTCACTTTATTTCACTTGCCTGTCAATTGGAATCATAGCTGGCAAGCCTAGATAATGTAGATGCCTTGTCTTACATGTTACATTTCATGTGTCAAAACTGAAGAAAAGTTTGAAATCTCTGAATAAGTAAACTAGCATTCTGGATTCAAGGTTATTAAATTCGAACCTGAAACATTTACCGACAGACCAGTTGGCCCTTCAAAGTGTTGAGATTAATTACAGAATATGGCTAAAAAGAAAATAAAGCATAGAATTCCATCAGGTTCTTCAATATAAAAGTCAAATATTTTTCAGTTCCTACAATTTTTTTTTGAATACTACAGAGGAAGAAATGCCTAAATTTACCATATAGTCTTCTCATTTGAATAAAAAAATTTAAGGAAATATTTAAAACTTATATTATTATTTTTACTTTCAAAGTAAATGGCAAACTTGAAATATTTTAAAGAGTAAAAGCTTTATGAGATGCTACTATTAATATTTGTTGTTATAGTAAGTGATAGAAACAATAAAAATTTTATTAAGAATGTTATGCAATTCTCCTTTTTCTACTTCATTGTTATGCAATTTGAAATATGAATTTTCAATTAAGTTGCTTTGCCAACAGAGCTGTATAACCAGTCTCCTCAAAGCAGCACTCCTGACTATAGCACTGAATCATATAATCATAATGCATCATCTACAGCTGGCCAGTCACTCCATTCTGAATTTATAGTAAAATAACTTACAGCTATTTGAACACCAGCTAGTGGTCTGGCTTCAAATTCGCAAACAGAAATATTTTTAAATTACTCATGTTGCCTTTTGTTACCTATTTTTGCAGTGTGATTTTCAGGAAAACAAGATATTTCTTTTTATTTAAATCTCTTCAAATTGTTGATTGTGACATACATGTTTGGCTCAAGTGAAGGGGGGATATCAAAAAGGGAGACGTCAGAAATTAATTACAGTTGTTAACTAAATTCTTAACATTTTCTGCTGAAAGCTAAAACACAGACACTAGCTTAATATGAAACTGATAGACAATGTGTGTTTCTGTTTCTTCACTTCTAGAGGAATTCTAGAGAAAGTAGGTAAGGCTACAGTATTTAGAAAAACTATAATTCAAAAATTTGCAAAATATTTGGCATCTAAAAGAGTTTTTAGTTGCTCTATGTCACTCCCTTTCCAGAGTAAAAGGTGATCACAGGGAATGCAGGAATGTCTGGTCCTAAAGAAAAGTAGTGTCAGAGAAGAATTTTAAAAAGGGCTAAAGAAAGTAGGTAAATGGATGAGTACATGTGTACAGTCAATGTTCTTTCACACATCTCTAAGCTTCTGCTTATAGTTTTGCCTCTTCACAAAGTTCATACTTTTTATTTATATTATATTCTAAATTTGGTATCATATAGAATCTGGAAAGATATTGGAACTGGTCTAAAAGGAAACATCAGGATTTCAATCATTATGTATGGATTACATAGATTTAGTATATTTAAAAAAGGAAGATACAAAGATTTCTGTTTCCAGTGAAGATGAAGGGTAAATTTGGAGGGATCAGATTTACCTTCCATATAAAAAACAAAATACTGAACAATATTTATGAAACGATTTTCAGGACTTCAAACATCAAGTAATAAAAGGTAGTGATTCCTTAAGAGATATGAAACATGTGGTGAGACCTATTATTACCCCAGAGTTTCTAGGTCATAGCAAAAGGAGATAAAACCCAGACAAAGCCTGGCAGTCTCTCTAAAGTTGAGAAGATAAATCTAGGGGTCTGAGGAGGCCACAGGAGTTAGAGTTCATAGGGCAGTTAGAGTTAGAGTTCATAGGGCAGAGTAGACAGAGTATTGCAAAAGAGAGTGCTGCATAGAGAGTGAGTCAGTTCCGGAGATCTTCAGAGTCTCCCTTGAGTTTTCAGCTGACTGCTGATCAATTCATGAGTGGGAGAAAACTACCCAAGGGTGAAGAAAGAAACACCAGAAAGAATTAGAGGAAATAATACCTGGGGCTTACATATGGTGCCAACCAGCATGGGAAATTTCATAATTCATGTAGAAAGTTCTCAGAAGTGGTTTGCCTCGGTAGTAGCAAAATCAACTCTAGACTCAATACTGCTCTGGTTCTTCCTAATGATACCTACAAGGAAGAACACAATGGATGAAAGTTTTTCTAATTAACTTACTATCCCAGATCAAAGTTTAAGAATATTTATAGGATTATAAAAAATACAAGATTTAACAAGATAAAATTCAGAGTGTGCTTCATTCAGTTAAAAATCACTGTCATACAAAGAAAGATTTAATCTATAAGCAGGAGAAAACCTATCAATAATAAAAACCAATCCAGATGTAATACAGAAGATATAATTATTAGACAAGGACTATAACTGTACACCCTATGTTCAAGAAGCTGGAGTAAGGATTGGACACATTAAATAGAAACATAGAAGACAGCAAAAAGGCCCAAATTGGGCTTCTGGACGTATAAATTACAATGCTTGAAATGAAAAATACACTGGATGTGATTAATGACAGATTAGAGGTTGTAGAAAGAAATGATTGTTGAACTTGAAGATGCAACAAATATATTTTATATCCAAAGAAACACAGAGAGAAAATGACTGAAAAAAATTAAACAGCATTAGTGAGTGTTTGATATTTCTTATAATGCAGGTCTGCTGGAGATGAAGTAAATTCTTTCAGTTTTCATATGCTTCCAAAAGGTCTTTATTCTGACTTCATTTTAACATATTTTTTTGGCTGGATATAGATTTACAGACTAACAGTTTTACCCCAGCAATTTAAAGATGATATTTCATTGTTTTGTTTCTTTCAATTTTTTTTCTGATATGTCAGCTGTCAATGTTTTTCCTTGTATGGAGTATTTCTTTTTTTCTTCTTCTTCTTCTTTTTTTTTTTTCTTTTTGAGACAGAGTCTCCATCCAGGCTGGAGCGCAGTGCAAGATCTCAGCCCACTGCAACTTCCACCTCTCTAGTCCAAGTGATTCTCCTGTTTCAGCCTCCCAGGTTGCTGGGATTACAGGCGTGCACCACCACAAACGACTACTTTCTGTATTTTTAGTAGAGACTGGGCTTCACCATGTTGGCCAGGCTGGTCTCGAACTCCTGACCTCAGGTGATCTACCTTCCCTCAGCCTCCCAAAGTGCTGGGATTACAAGTGTAAGCCCCCCTGCCTGGCCTTTTCTTCTTTGATTTCAATATTTTCTAATGATTTTTATATTGTAGGGCTCTCACCATGACATAGTGAGGTATGATTTTCTTTGTATTTTACTATTACTAGATTTCATTAACTTCTAAGATCTGTGGTTGATGTCTTTCATTAGTTTTAGAAAATTGCCATCCATTATTTCTTTCAATATTTTTTCTGGTCTGTTCTACTTTCTTGTTCTGGGACTCCAACTACACATATGATAACTTACTTGATAATCTATAACAGTTTGGATGTCTTTATTCTTTTCCTTTATAGTTTTTTTCTGTTTGAATAATTTATGTTTTCTACAAATTCACTGATTCCTTCCTCTGATTATTAGCATGCTGAATAATTATAATTATTTAATTATGATTATATTATAACAATATATTATACTTATATAATATGATTTCTATAATTATATATTTATATTATAATTATATTAACTATATTAATAGTAATTATAATAATCTTTGCTCTGATTATTAGTATGCTGAATATTTACCATAATGATTCCATCAGCATAATTCTGTACCTATTATTTCATTTTTCATTTCTAGGATCGTCATCTGGTTCTTTTTCATTGTTTTCAATTCTATGATAAAATTCCCTATGTGTACACCTTTTCTACTAGATCCTTTAATATATTTATCATATTTTAAAGTCCCTCTTTGATAATTTTAACACGAGGGCCATCTTTGGGTTAAGATTTGTTGACTTTTTCCTCTCTTGACAATGGGTCACATTTTCTTCTTTCTTCCATACCTCATATTTTATATTGGAAATTTGATATTGTATATAATAGAACAATACACTAAAGCAAATATATTTACACTCAGAAAAAGGCACATCATTTCTTTTTCAGACAACTAACATGGAGATATGAGTTAATCTAGTCCATAATTTAGTTGGGTCTGGGCTTGTTTCTTCTTAAAATTTTATGTACTTTTAAATCGATGAGTAAAATTATGTATGTTTATGGGGCACAATAAGATGTTTTAATATATCTATGCATTGTAGAATGGCTAAATCAAGCTATTTGACATATACATTATCTCACATACTTATTTTTTATGTTAAGAATTCTTAAATCTAGTCTGTTAGCATTTTTTTTTTCTTTTTTTTTGAGATGGAGTCTCGCTCTGTCACCCAGGCTGGAGTGCAGTGGTGTGGTGCGATCTTGGCTCACTGCAAGCTCTGCCTCCTGGGTTCACACCAATCTCCTGCTTCAGCCTCCCGAGTACTGGGACTACAGGTGCCTGCCACCACGCCCCGCTAATATTTTGTACTTTTAGTAGAGATGGGATTTCACCGTAGCCAGGATGGTCTTGGTCTCCTGACCTCAAGATCTGCCCCTCGGCCTCCCAAAGTGCTTGGATTAGAGGTGTGAGCCACCGCACCCAGCCAGCAATTTTTATGTATACAATAAGTTGTTATTAATTGTAGTAAACATGAGTACAATAGAGCTCTTGAACTCATTCCTCTTGTCTAACTGAAATTTTGTGTCCTTTGACCAACATCTCCCCAATCCCACCATCTTCTAGTAACCACCATTTTACTCTTTGTTTTTATAAATTTGACTTTTTTAGATTCCACATGTAAGTGAGATCATGCAGTATTTGTCTTTCTGTATTTGGCTTATTTCACTTAACATAATGTACTCCAGGTTCATCCACATTATCACAAATAACAAGTTTTCCTTCTTTTTAAAGAATGGAATAATATTCCATTGTATATACGTATGGAATTTTTAAAAATTAATTTGTCTGTTGATGGACACTTAGGATGATTTCACATGTTGGCTGTTGTAAATAATCCTGCAATAGATAAGGGAGTGCAAATATCTCTTGGACATACTGATTTCATATCCTTTGGATACAAATCCAGTAGCAGGATTCGTGGATCATATGGTAGTTCTATTTTTATGTTTTTAAGGAAACTCATACTATTTTTCACAATGACTGTGTTAATTTACGTTCCAACCAACAACATACAAAACAACATCTTTTCTCTTCATCCTCACCTGCATTTGTTATATTTTTTCTTTTTGATAGTAGCCATTCTAACAGGTGTGAAGTGATCTCTCACTGTGGTTCTATTTGCACTTCTCTGATTAGTGGTGTTGAGCATTTTTTTATACACCCATTAGCCATCTGTATGTCTTCTTTTGAGAAATATCAATTCAGTTTTTTTTTTTGCTCAGTTTCAAGTCAGGTTATTTGTTTTCTTACTAGTGAATTGTTTGAGTTTCTTATATCTTTTGGATATTAACTCCTTATGAGATCTACGGTGTTCAGATATTTTCTCCCATCCCATAGGTTGTTTCTTTACTCTGTTGACTTTGTTTTGCGAAAGTTTTTCCCTTGGTGAAATTGGTGGAATTCTATTTATCTTCTTGTTGCCTGTGCTTTTGGGGCCATATTTTAAAAAGTCCTTGCCTAGATAAATGCCTTGGAGCTTTGCCTCTTTTTTTTTCCTGGTAGTGTTATAGTTTTTGGTATTATATTTGTCTTTAATCCATTTTAGATTTTTTTTTTTTTTTTTTTTGAGACGGAGTCTCACTCTGTCACCCAGGCTGGAGTGCAGTGGCCGGATCTCAGCTCACTGCAAGCTCCACCTCCTGGGTTTAGGCCATTCTCCTGCCTCAGTCTCCTGAGTAGCCGGGACTACAGATGCCCGCCACCTCACCTGGCTAGTTTCTTGTATTTTTTAGTAGAGACAGGGTTTCACCGTCTTAGCCAGGATGGTCTCGATCTCCTGACCTCGTGATCCGTCCATCTCGGCCTCACAAAGTGCTGGGATTACAGGCTTGAGCCACCGTGCCCGGCCTAGATCAATTTTTGTATGTGCTTTGAGATGATGGTCTACTTTCATTTTTCTGCATGTGAAAATTCACTCTTTATTGAAGAAACTCTTCCCCATTGTGAGTACTTGACATCTTTGCCAAAAATTGACAGTAAATATGCAGATTTATTCCCGGGCTCTCTATTCTGCTTCATTGGTCAAGGTGTCTATCTTTATGCCATTACCATGCTGTTTTAATTACTGTATTTCTGTAGTAGATTTTGAAATAAGGTAGTGTGATGCCTCCTGCTTTGTTCTTTTTGCTCAATATTGCTTTGGCTATTCAGTCTTTTGTGTTTTCATATACATTTTAGGATTTTTTTTTCTATTTCTATGAAAAATGTAATTGGAATTTGTATAGGGATTTTTATTTTATTTTATTTTATTTTATTTTATTTTATTTTATT
>NW_012117188.1:455241-463143 GCF_000951035.1 Colobus angolensis palliatus
AGATGACCCCAGTACCTCAGTTCAAAATGCAGAAATAACCAGTCTTCTGTGTCCTTCGTGCTGGGAGTTGGAGACTGCAGCTGTTCCTATTCGGCCCTATAGGGATTTTTTTGAATCTGTAGATCACTTTGGGTAGAATGGGCATTTAAAAAACATTAATTTTTCCAATCCATGAACGTGGGATATCTTTTTATTTATTTGTGCATTGTTCAATTTTTTTCATTAGCGTTTTATAGTTTTCTGTGTACAGATCTTTCACCTTCACCTTCTTAGGTGAATATATCCCTAAGTATTTTATTTATTTGGTGGCTATAATTAGTGGAATTTTTTTTTTTATTTACAACTTTTTGTTCATATATGGAAGCATTACTGATTTCTGTATGTTGATTTTGTATTCTGCAACTTTATTGAATTTATTCGTTTTAACAGTTTTTTTGGCGGAGTCTTTAGGGTTTTCTATATATAATGTAATCTATAAACAGAAATAATTTAACTTTTTTCTTTCTGACTTGGATGCCTTTATTTTTTTCTTTTGTCTAGCTTGCTCTGTCTATAAATTCCGGTACTATATGGAACAGAAGTGTCAATAATGAACATTCTTGCCTTATTTCTGATCTTAGAGGAAAAACTTTCAACTTTTCACCATTGAGTGTGATATTAACTATGGGCATCTCATATATGGTCTTTATTGTGTTGAGGTACATTTCTTCTATATATCTCATTTGTTGGGAGTTTTATGATGACAGGATGTTGAATTTTGTTTATGCCTCTTCTGCACTTATTGAGATGATCATATGGTTTTTGTCCTTTATTCTGTTAATGTGTAATACCACATTTATTGTTTGATCATGGTGAATTATTTTGGTGTTGATGTTGTCTATTGCATGTTTCATTTCATTCATTGTGATGTTCAGCTTCAGAATTTCTGTTTGTTTTGTTTTATAATTTCAATCTCTGATAGATTTTTCATTTTGGTCTTTCTTTTTTTAAAATTTTATTGTATTATTTCTCTGTATTTTCTTGAAGTTTATGGAATTTCCTTAAAATAATAGTTTTGAATTATTTGTTAGACAAGTTTGAATATCTACATTTGGAGTTCATATATCTTCATTGGGGCAATTACTGAAAAACTGTGTTCTTTTGATGGTATTATGTCTCCTTGGTTGTTTTGGTTCTTCTTGCCTTCTATTGATGCCTGCAGATTTGGTGGAGTATTCCTCTCTTCCTGACTTTATGTGCTATTTTTTCTGTAGAAAGATCTCTCCCTATAGGGGGGTCTGAGGCCATTTCTCGGTGGGGTGCAGTGGTTTGTCACCAATGTGGTCAAAACTGTGTATTCACCTCAACACCCCTGTCTGCTGAGGTCAATATTGATGAAGGTTGCAGGCATCTTCAGTGGCCAATAATGTGGATATTCATAGCAGCAGTGAAAGTCATTGCAGTGTTTGATGGTGATGGCTGCTAAGGTACTCCCAATCTTTTTTTTCTTTCACTGGGGAAGTAGTGGCTGAAGAGATCCCTCTTGACACTGGGTCTACTTTGCAGTCCCACTCAAGTTGGCAATGGCACTGGTGTCTGATCATGGTGCTCATGGAGTAGACGTGAAGTTGAGGCCTGAAGCATGAGCATGCCTGGAGGGACTATGGTTCTGGAATCCAGAGTGATAATGGCACAGGTATCTAAGGCTCAGGGACCTCTGATCCCCTGTCAGTAACAGCATGTGATGTGCGGGTGCTTGTGCAGCAGTCATAGAGTTAAAGCAAGGGAGCACAGGCTTATGCAGAGTTAAAGTGGCTCTGAAGTCAAGGTAAAGACAAGATCTCTATGGTATCTAAGCCAGTACCTGGAATGAAACTATGTACAGAAACAGTTTGACTTTGGGTCCCAGAGTGCTAAGTAGCTCAATATGACTTATGGGCAGGGCACTTGTATGGTTGGGAGAGGTTTCAGCTTCTCGGGTGGTAGAGAAGTGTGCAGACACATCTCCCTTTCTGGGGTTCCTGGACAAAAACAGCTGTTTGTTGCCTCATTAGCAAAAGTAGCCAGTGTCCCCTATGGAGCAGACTGTTAGGAAACTCAATGGTTCCTGCCATGCAACTGCCATGCAGCTGATAGCAACAACCTTTGTCTTTCTTATTTGTTCCTTGCTCATCTCAAGTATGGTAATTTCACCAGCAATCTTTTGTATGTGCATATTCCCAATATTTTTGCTCCACTCTGTTGCTGCAGACTCTTTAGTGGGCCTTTCAGACTTCTCTGGGATGTTTTAGTTTGTGGCTAGCTGTCTGTATTTGTTACTTTGTAGGTGAATAAAGGCTGGTACCACCTACTCTGCCATTTTGATTGATGTTTTGATAAATGCATATGAAAGTTTCTTTAGTTAGATTTATTTTACCACAGGCTGCAAATAATTTGGAAATTGGATCTGTGCCTTCGTTTTAGCTAGATTTGGGACCTCAGTATCTGAAGGATCTGTTTCCATTTTTTTGTTTTGCCTTTAGTCTTTCTCATTCCCTGCTTGTCTGCATCTCAGAGGGATACTTATTACCTATCCTGCCTTAGTCTCCACCAAAATCAACCATTGCATCAGTGGGGGCCCTGAGTACCTAGAGAATTTCTTTCAGGATTTTGTGTTGCCTGAAGACTCCAGCAATCCCCCTACACTTGCATCTCATAGTAGAGTTTATCTTAGCTTTCCTGCTCTTCTCTTAGCAACAGGTCATCACAGTCTCTTACTCAGTGTAAAGCCCAGAGGGTTTAGCTTCGTTCTTATGCCTTGCCCTTAGATTTCATGAGGTCCTGCACACTGTGTCTCAGTGCAGCAAGTCTCTTCCAGTATTCCTGATCCTCTTCCACCAAAGGTAACTGCCTGCTACCTTGTACTGGGTGTGAAGTTCAAACACTTGAAGGTTTCTCTTAACATTCCTACCCCGGTCCAATATTTCTCGTGAGTGCTCTGTGAATGCCTCTGAAAAAGTGTTGGCAAGTGGCATACTCTCTGTTCTGGGGACTCCAAATCATCATGCCATCCCACACTTGGTCAATAAAAATTCCTTAAACATTCATCAGTTTTCTCATTTCCCATTTATCTGACAGCTTTCTCCCTTTTCCACTGATTCACCAAAAATGACAGAAACTGTTAGATTTCTTCACTCAAAAGAGAGGTGTATAACTTTTTGGATTTTAAGTCATTAGGTTTAATCCCTCGTTCTTAGCACTCTGATAAATTTGTTTCAAACCATCACTTTACATATTGTCTGGCTGGTTACTGTTGTTAGGATGGGAATGACATTTTCTTGTGACTTTTTACATTCTAAGCAGAAGGTAATACCTGATAGTTTACATATAAATGATAATTTTTCTCTTTCAACATATGTATACATTATATATGTACTATATATACACACACTACACATAATATATATGCTATATATGTTGATTAAAAATATTTTTGAAATTATTCTTTTAGAATGTATTGGAGGTGTTCATCTTTTCTTTTTTAATACCTTCGGTGGTAGGAAATCTTTCACTAATTCCAAAATTACATCTGCTCTAAAATTAGAGTGACATTCAAAACAAAGTTTATAAATAATGGTGGTGATTAATTATGTTTTTTGTACAGTTGACTCTTGAACAACATGAGGGCTAGGGCTGATCCCCTACATTGTTAAAAATCTTTCCCAAAACTTAGCTACTAATAACCTACTTTGACCAGAAGTCTTACTGATAATGTAAAGTCAATTAACATGTATTTTGTATATGTATTTTGTTTTGTATTTTTACAATTAAAAAACTAGAGAAAATAAAATGTTATTAAGAAAATCACAAGAAAGGGAAAATATATTTACTATCCATTAAGTGGAAGTGAATCATCATAAAATTCTTCATTTTCATTGTCTTCATATTGAGTAGGCTAAGGAAGAACAGGAAGAGGAAGGGTTGGTCTTGATGTCTTGGGGTAGCAGAGATGGAAGAAAATCCATGTATAAGTGGACCTGTGCGGTTTAAACCTACATGGTTCACAGGTCAACTGTAATGAAATAATTGGGATGATTTTTTTTTTAAAGGCTAGTCAAGTGAAGCAGTGGGTGTGGAAAAAGAACAAATAAATCTGTAACTGGTTGTGATCAGTTACTTGTAAACACCATTGCACCCAGACCAGCCCGGATGATTTTTTATGCTTCCTCTAGATACCTTTTGAAGGCAATGTTACACAAGCAATTCAAAATTGATTTTAAGTGATGGCAATATCATTGGAATAAGGACATTCTTCTGATGATGACTGTTTAATTATGAGTAGTAAACAAAAAGCAAATATCTAGAATGCAGTAATTTTAAAATATATTTTCATTGCTCATGTATACAGTCTTGAACATTTGTTGTTAAAATTACTTTAAAATATTTCAGATTTTAGTCTTTCTTATACTCTGAATAATCCAATGCCAATTGATAATATATAGTTTGCCATTTTATTGCTTTCTTTGTAAATGCAAAAAGAGATTTTTTTAGTTTACTTGAAAGTATATCATAGGCATCTTCACCTTATTAACAACTTACAGTGATTTCTCTTTTTTTCATACCACAGCAGACAGATGTGTTTTAATAAAAAAGAAAAAAAACCTTTAATCAGAAAGTCTGATTAAATTCAATATTAACTCAAACTCTTAAAAATATTTTGGAAAAGTCAACAGGATACATCACAGAAAAGCAGGCAGCTGCTAAAACTTCTTTGGTGGAAAAGTAACTTGCATACTTGTCCAAGCTGCTGAAATGATTATCAAAACGAGTTTTTTTTTTCTTTTTCCAAAAACAGATTTTAAGATACACCAAAGAAGCTATACAGATATTCCCTAACAATACAAAACTTTAACAATGAAGTTAAACTATATAGCAAAAGCCAAGTATGACAATACACATGAATAATTTATAAAATAAGCCATTAAATCCTAGAAAACTAAAGTGGGAAGATCTTACTGAAGGGTAACATACATAAAATGAGGACTAAAAGCAGGGAACAATCCTTAACATTTTCCCAATGACTGACTAAACCTCAAAAAGACAACTTAGGAAAATGATTAACATGCAGTTTTTATTTTTTTCCTAGCCAATTCAGTTCTACTTAGATAGATCAGGTTACCAGTCAATACATATACAGATTAGTTCTTTTTTTTTTTCTACTCAATTACTACCATTTTTTTCTTTTTCATCTTTTCCCTAATTTTTCCTTTGGTTTGATGAGTTGAACTCAAAAGGTTTGCTACCTAAAATGATTATCAACGCTTATGGGAATAGCACTCGAGAAGTGCAATCCTAGAAAAGGCAAATTTTTAACAGAGGTGGCTTGACAAAGTTAAGCATTCATTCTCAATATAACAATGTCTCCCATGTTAGTCACAAGGTTAATGGCTTGCTCTTGGCTAGATCACATGACCCTGCATGATACTGGAATGCTTCCTGGTGAGGTACTGCAGAGCTACGTGCACATACACCCATGAAAGCTTTCAATAAATGCAAAGCATCGTTTTAAACCATTTCAGTAGAATAAATAAAAATATACCGCATTTCTCTTGGCTTGCTTTGCTTCCTGAGCTGACTTGGAGTGCTGTTGGTGATACAGAAGTCACAACAGTTAGTTAGTGGCTACTCCAAGCTCTTTAGACTTCAGCACTTTCCGTTCTTCAAGCCTCAGCACTTTTCTTTGGCAGCAATTATGGTATTCTTCATTAGCATTGCCACTGTCATAGGGCCAACACCTCCAGAAACTGGAGTGATATAACTGGCTTTTTGCCTAACTCCTTTAAAATCCACATTTCCAACCAACTTAGGTTTAGCAGTTATAGGATCTTGAACTGTATCTATTCCCACATCAGTGACTATTGCTCCTTCCTTGGACATATTTGCTGTGATCAGATTTGGAATGACTGCAACATACATTACAATATCGGCAAGAATTGTATGTTTCCTCAACTGCTCTTTGGGGGTATATCAATGAGATATTATAACAGTGAGATCACCTCCGTGACGTTCATGCACCCCATCTGTGTGCAGTGACATTGCAATGGGCATTCCAAGATTTTTTGACCTTCCAGCCAAACTGCATTCTTCCCTAGAGTTGGAATGCCAGTTTGCTTAATTATTTCCCACACACCACATGAAGTAGCTGGTACATGGAATACTGGTCCAGATACATTCGCCCTACATTTATTACACGAAAGCCATCAACATTCTTATCTGGAAAAACAGCACTGCAGATCTTTCTCTCATCAGTGTGCCCTGGAAGAGACAGGTGAAGAAGGAGGCCATCTACATTACCGTCTTATTCAATTTATTGATTAAATTCAACAATTCTTCCTCAGAAATTGAAGCTGGTTTCACAATTGTGTCACTGTTGATTCCCACATCTGAAGCTGCCCTGGTTTTGTTGAGGATATAGGAGTGACTTGTAGGGACTTGTAGGATTTTTGCTGACCAGAGTCAAGCCTAGGCATGGCCATTTGTTGCCAGAGGCCAGCTACTCCTCCACCTCCTGCCACACTTCCTGCTTGATCCACCTGGCCAGTTTCCTGACAAAAGCTTCATTTAGTTGGCAATGGGTTCGTCCTAAGAACCGCACTGCTTCATCCAAAGCTGACAGACCAAGAGTGAGTATATGAGGGCAAAGGCAACAATTTTTAGGTTGGCCAGCTGTTCGATTGGTGCAAAAGCTTAGCTCATAAGAGCAGTGAGAGTTATCAGAACTAGCAAGAGTTCTTCCCTGAGGAAGTTCAAAGGAACTGCCGCGAGGTGAAAAGGGCGAGGGGCAGCTCTGAGCGGGCTGGATGGCTGGATCAGCGGGGGCCAACGCTGACATGAGGGAAGTCGCAGCCAGAGCCCGCCCCCGGTGCCCGCGCTGGACTGAAACTGATTTTAAACTTTTTGCCTTTGCGTCCCCGCCTGGTCAAAGTTCTGAAAAACATCCATTTTAAACTAAATTTCAACTAGTTATGAAATGATTAAACACGATTTAAAAAATATTTTGACTTGGTGCCCAAGTATTCGATCTTTTTTTTCTGTTACATATCAAAATTTAAGAATATGTAATAATAGTGAATTATTGCAAAGTTAC
The DNA here is from genome assembly GCF_000951035.1 of Colobus angolensis palliatus. NCBI lineage: Eukaryota > Metazoa > Chordata > Mammalia > Primates > Cercopithecidae > Colobus > Colobus angolensis. The sequence goes on from NW_012117188.1 coordinate 462,347, forward strand.
TACCCTCTATGTACATTTTTCTTTTAATTGTTGAAAATGATTTCTTTTGAATTTCACTGACATCCTCCTGTTTTGAAAATTGCAGGATTTCTTGCACAAAGCCGCAGTTCACGGTGTTCTTACATTTTATGATTTTATGACTGCCCATTCTGTTCCCATGGAAACTTTCAGTTTTTATCTTCTAGATATTTTTAAAGCTTGTTATTTATATTGAAGGTTTTTTTAATCCATAAAGTTCCAATCCAACAACTGTATTGTTTTTCTAAGTGCAAGCTCCTTTGCAAATGGTTTTGTTCCTGTCTTACTTTGGGTACCCTTCTTTTTATATTCTACAGTTGTCATATGTTTGTTGACATATAATCAGATAGAGCAGCCAAGGGTTGGTGCCCCTTAGCAACATCCTGCAATCCTGTCTCCTTTATTAATACCTAAGCTTACTTTTTCCACTCACTTTTTCCTTGTCTTACTCTGAAACATATACATTTCCAGAAGAGGTTGTGAAAATATATTTGTAGTTGAATGAGTGCTTATAAAACAAACACTTGTGTAACCTAAGTCGAAAAGTAAAACTGGCAGCATTCCAAAACACATATCCAGTCTATTCATGCCATTCTCCCTAATTACAGTTCTATCCCTCCACCCTGGAGGTATCCCTATGCCTTAATCAATTTTGTGCTGATAGAACATCTCAGATGATAGCAGCATGATTTATAATCCTTTGGGTATATACCCAGTAATGGGATGGCTGGGTCATATGGGACTTCTAGTTCTAGATCCTTGAGGAATTGCCACACTGT
>NW_012117188.1:464028-464792 GCF_000951035.1 Colobus angolensis palliatus
TGGTATTATTTCTGAGGGCTCTGTTCTGTTCCATTGGTCTATATGTCTGTTTTGGTACCAGTACCATGCTGTTTTGGTTACTGTAGCCTTATAGTCTAGTTTGAAGTCAGGTAGCATGATGCCTCCAGCTTTGTTCTTTTGGCTTAGGATTTTCTTGGCAATGTGGGGTCTTTTTTGGTTCCATATGAACTTTAAAGCAGTTTTTTCCAATTCTGTGAAGAAAGTCATTTGTAGCTTAATGGGGATGGCGTTGTATGTATAAATTACCTTGGACAGTATGGCCATTTTCACAATATTGATTCTTCCTATCCATGAGCATGGTATGTTCTCCCATTTGTTTGTGTCCTCTTTTATTTCACTGAGCAGTGGTTTGTAGTTCTCCTTCAAGAAGTCCTTTACATCCCTTGTGAGTTGGATTCCTAGGTATTTTATTCTCTTTGAAGCTGTTGTGAGTGGGAGTTCATTCATGATTTGGCTCCCTGTTTGTCTTACTGGTGTATAAGAATGCTTGTGATTTTTGCACACTGATTTTGTATCCTGAGACTTTGCTGAAGTTGTTTATCAGCTTAAGGAGATTTTGGGCTGAGACGCTGAGGTTTTCTAAACAAACAATCATGTCATCTGCAAACAGGGACAATTTGACTTCTTTTCCTAACTGAATACCCTTAATTTCTCTCTCTTGCCTGATTGCTCTAGCCAGAACTTCCAACACTATGTTGAATAGGAGTGGTGAGAGAGGGCATCCCTGTCTTATGCCAGTTTTC
>NW_012117188.1:466255-477100 GCF_000951035.1 Colobus angolensis palliatus
CTTCTTTGTCTCTTTTGATCTTTGATAGCTTAAAGTCTGTTTTATCAGAGACTAGGATTGCAACCCCTGCTGTTTTTGTTTTCCATTTGCTTGGTAGATCTTCCTCCATCCCTTTATTTTTAGCCTATGTGTGTCTCTGCATGTGAGATGAGTCTCCTGAATACAACAAACTGATGGGTCTTGACTCTTTATCCAATGTGCCAGTCTGTCTTTTAATTGGACCATTTAGTTCATTTACATTTAAGGTTAATATTGTTATGTGTGAACTTGATCCTGTCATTATGATATTAGCTGGTTAATTTGCTTGCTAGTTCATGCAGTTTCTTCCTAGCATCGATAGACTTTACATTTTGACATGTTTTTAGAATGGCTGGTAGCTGTTGTTCCTTTCCATGTTTAGTGCTTCCTTCATGATCTCTTGTAGGGCAGGCCTGGTGGTGACAAAATCTCTAAGCATTTGCTTGTCTGTATAGGATTTTATTTCTCCTTCACTTATGAAACTTAGTTTGGCTGGATATGAAATTCTGGGTTGAAAATTCTTTTCTTTAAGTGTGTTGAATATTGGCCCCCACTCTCTTCTGGCTTGGAGAGTTTCTGCCAAGAGATGTGCAGTTAGTCTGATGGGCTTCCCTTTGTGGGTAACCTGATCTTTCTCTCTGGCTGCCCTTAACATTTTTTCCTTCATTTCAACTTTGGTTTATCTGGCAATTATGTGTCTTGGAGTTCCTCTTCTCAAGGGGTGTCTTTGTGGCATTCTCTGTATTTCCTGAATTTGAATGCTGGCCTGCCTTACTAGGTTGGGGAAATTCTCCTGGATGATATCCTGAAGAGTGTTTTCCAACTTGGTTCCATTTTCCCTGTCACTTTTAGGCACACCAGTCTGATGTAGATTTGATCTTTTCACATAATCTCATATTTCTTGGAGGCTCTGTTCATTTCTTTTTACTCTTTTTTTCTCTACATTTCTCTTCTCACTTCATTTCATTCATTTGATCTTCAATCATTGATACTCTTTCTTCCAGATGATCGAGTCAGTTACTGAAACTTTTACATTTGTCATGTAGTTCTTGTGTTATGGTTTTCATCTCTATCAGTTCTTTTAAGGACTTCTCTACATTGGTTATTCTAGTTAACCGTTCATCAAATCTTTTTTCAAGGTTTTTAGTTTCTTTGCACTGGTTCCATAGTTCCTCCTTTAGCTGTGAAAAGTTTGATGGACTGAAACCTTCTTCTCTCGACTCGTCAAAGTCATTCTCCATCCAGCTTTGTTCCATTGCTGACAATGAGCTGCATTCCTTTGGCAGGGGATATGCGCTCTGATTTTTTTAATTTCCAGTGTTTTTGCACTGCTTTTTCCCCATCTTTATGGTTTTATCTGCCTTTGGTCTTTGATGATGGTGATGTACTGATGGGGTTTTGTTGTGGGTGTCCTGTCTGTTTGTTAGTTTTCATTCTAACAGTCAGGACCCTCAGCTCTAGGTCTGTTGGAGTTTGCTTGAGGTCCACTCCAGGCCCTGTTTGCCATGGTATCAGCAGCAGAGGCTGCAGAAGATAGAATATTGCTGAACAGCGAGTGTTGCTATCTGATTCTTGCTCTGGAAGCTTCGTCTCAGGGGTGTACTCCACCATGTGAGGTGTGAGGTGTCAGTCTGCACCTCGTGGGGGATGTCTCCCAGTTAGGCTACTCAGGGGTCACAGACCCACTTGAGCAGGTAGTCTGTTCGTTCTCAGATCTCAACCTCCATGCTGGGAGATCCACTGCTCTCTTCAAAGCTGTCAGACGGGGGCATTTACCTCTGCCGAGGTTTCTGCTGCTTTTTGTTTAGCTATGACCTGTCCCCAGAGGAGGAATCTACAGAGGCAGGCCGGCCTCCTTGAGCTGTGGTGGGCTCCACCCAATTCCAGCTTCCCAGGGGCTTTGTTTACCTACCTACTTAAACCTCAGCAATGGCGGGCACCCCTCCCCCAGCCTGGCTGCCACCTTGCAATTAGATCTCAGACTGCTGTGCTAGCAATAAGGGATGCTCCGTGGGTGTGGGACCCTCTGGACCAGGTGTGGGATATAATCTCCTGGTGTGCCGTTTACTAAGACTCTTGGTAAAGTGCATTATTAGGGTGGGAGTTACCTGATTTTTCTGGTGTTGTGTGTCTCAATTTCCTTTGGCTAGGAAAAGGAATTCCCTTTCCCCTTGCACTTCCCATGTGAGGTGATCCCTCGCCCTGCTTCAGCTCTTACTGGTCGGGCTGCACCTGGGGACCAGCGCCAAATGTCCAACAGGACCCAGTGAGGTTAACCCAGTACCTCAGTTGAAAATGCAGAAATCACCCATCTTCTATGTCGCTCATGCTGGGAGCTGGAGACTGGGGCTGTCCCTATTTGGCCATCTTCTCTACTCGTCCGGTTGAAGTTTTGAGTTGATACATAAAACATTATAATTTTTCTCATTTAAAATATTGAGAAAGTGGTTCTCTATTAGCACTTGTAGATGCCTAATTTACAGAGGTAGATCTCTGATTTTAAGTGGAGTATCCTGAAATTGAAAAATGCTAAACCTAAAATGGAAATGCTGGGTCATAGATTCTGTATATCTTTACCTTGGCTAGATAATGGCACATTGTTTTCCAAAGCGGTGGTACAAATATTACCATCAGGTGTGTATGAGAATTCCATTTATTATATCTTCACCTGTTATCCAATTTTCCTAATATTTGAGAAAAATTCTGTATTACAGAAGAAAGCCAGTTATAAAATATGCAAGAAATTATAGAAAGTATAATTTTACTGGCCCAAATGATATTATTAGATTAAGAGGAAAATATTAATTGGTATCAAAATCATTAAGTAAACGATTGATGAGAAACTGGTCATTGGTTAAATTGTTAAAAAAAACCCTAATAGATTACTTTTTAATCTCAAGGAAAAGTGCTTATCTGTATAGTGAAAGGGAAAAACAAAATAACTTAGTGTAAGAATTTATCAATCATATTGCCACCAATGATGGTTAACCCGATATTACGTGACTTTGGATATGATGCTACATGAAGTATACACCATCACTTTGAATTGTTATTGGAAAAAATAATATAAATGTATTAAGCTTCTAACATAATATTAATACAGAATATAGACTATAGACAGGAAATACAAGATACAGGCTAACAAGCTCAATAATAGCATAGCAAAGCAACTAGACAAATTCAGAAATATTCTACAGAATGTAATTGGCTTGGGTTTTTAAAAAGTTAGTATTATGAAAAAGAGATTGTAATCAATTGTAAGAAATTTAACAAATATAAAAGCCAGATGCAAGATTGGATCTTACATTTGATATTTGAACGGACAAATGAACTGCATGTAATATTTTTGGGTCAACTGGGGGAATTTTGAACATCATCTCAGCAGTAGATGAGGTAAAATGTACTGAAAGAGAAAGTTACCAAAAAAAAAACAAAACCAGATTGAGGAATGGTATGTACAACAAAATTTTATATTGATGTAAAACTAGAAAGAAGTGTGTGTGTGTGTGTGTGTGTGTGTGTGTGTATAAAGATCTGGAAAGGTAAACATTAAGATAATTAGCATTGGTGCCCACTGATGGTAATTAAATTGATTGAATTAAATTCAAAAATTTCCTATAGTGCACATATGCTGCTTCTGTAAGTGTACTTTTTAAAAGTACAAACAAGATAATAAAAAGTTACCCAATTTAACTGATTACTTTTTGTTAACTGATTACTTTTTAATGGAGTGTATTTCCTGCTAAGAATTAAGATATAAAAGAAAGATATTTTTGACCTAATAATAATTCTATGCCTGACTAGCATTTCATATGCTAGATAATCTTCCTGGAAATAATGATTGCCTTGATTGTTATTATAAAGACCACTCCACAGGGTCATAAATCATCTAGTGTCCTCATCTTCTTTCCTGATTATGTGCATTTTAGTATGAATCTTAAAATAGGTAAAGTATTTCTTTCTCTATTTTAGCATTTTACGGTTTTGGCTCTATCATTTTCTTCTCTGTTATATTATGTTTAGCTTATTAAAGGAAGAAACAGATTGATTAAAATAAATTACAAAGAATTTATGTGCAGATGGATGTCAATAATTGTGAACAGGTTTTTTACACTCCTACTTATTTCATTTTATAAATATGTATTTTCAAAAACATGCACATCTTCTTCCTACTCTCTTTTCAAAGCCTGAATCATAATTTCTCAGTTCTATACCCCAAAGTAATAAGAGCCATTTATGACAAACCCACAGCTAACATCATACTAAATAGGCAAAATCTGGAAGCATTCCCCTTGAGAATGTGAACAAGACAAGGATGCCCACTCTCATCACTTCTATTCAGTGTAGTGTGGAAGTCCTAGCCAGAGCAATCAGGCAAGACAAAGAAATGAAAGGCATCCAAATAGGAAGAGAGGAAGTAAAACTATTTCCCTTTACAGGTGATATAATTCTATACCTAAAAAACCCCATCCCATAGTCTCTGCCCAAAAGCTCTCATAACTGACAAATAACATCAATAATGTTTCAGGATACAGAAATCAATGTATAAAAATTAGTAGCATTTCTATACACAAGTAATGTCCAAACTGAGAGCCAAATCAAGAACATAATGCCATTCACAGTAGCCACAAAATAGATAAAGTACCTAGGAATATAGCTAACAAGGGAGGTGAAAGATCTCTACAATGAAAATTACGAAACACTGCTGAAAGAAATCAGAGATGATACAAACAAATGGAAAAACAATATTGTTAAAATGACCATACTGTCCAAAGCAATGTACAGGTTCAATGCTATTCTTATCAAACCACCAATGACATTTTTCACAGAATTAAAAACAACTATTCTAAAATTCATATGGAACCAAAAAATAAGCCTGAATAGTGAAAGCAATCATAAGTAGAAAGAATAAAGCCAGAGGCATCACATTATCCAACTTCAAACTATGCTACAAGACTACAGTAACCAAAACAGCATGGAACTGGTAAGAAAATAGACACATAAAATCAATGGAACAGGCCAGAAAACCCAGAAATAAAGCCATACACATACAACCATCTGATCCTCAACAAAACTGACAATAACAAGCAATGGGAAAAGGACTCCTTATTCAATAAATAGTGCTGGATACCTGGCTAGCCATAAATAGAAGATTGAAACTGGACCCCTTTCTTTCACCATATACAAAAATCAACTCAAAATGCATTAAAGACTTAAATGTAAGACCAAAAACTATAAAAACCAAAGAGGAAAACCTAGGAAATCTCATTCTGGTCATAGGCCTTGGTAAAGATTTCATGATGAAGACTCCAAAAGCAGTTGCAACAAAACCAAAAATTGACAAGTGGGACTTAATCAAACTAAAGAGTTACTGCACAGCAAAAGAAACTATCAACAAAGTAAACAGACAACCTACAAAATGGGAGCAAATATTTTTGAACTATACATCTGACAACGATCTAATATCTACTATTTATTAGGAACTTAAACAATAAGCAAAAACCAAACAACCTCATTGAAAAATGGGCAAAGGAGACGAACAGACACTTCTCAAAAGACAACATACAAGCACCCAACATGCATATTTAAAATGTTCCTCCTTACTAATCATTACAGAAATGCAAATCAAAACCACAATGAGATATTATCTCACAATAATCAGAATGGCTATTATTAAAATAGGCTCATGCCTATAATCCCAGTACTTTGGAAGGCTGAGGCGAGAGGATTGCTTGAGCCCAGGGGTTTGAGGCCAGTCTGGGCAACATGGTGAGACCCTGTTTCTACAAAAATATAATAAAAAAAAAAACTAGCCAGATATCATGGTGCATGTCTGTGGTCCCAGCTATTCAGGAGGCTGAGTGGGGAAGATGGCTTGAACCCATGACGTTGAGGCTGCAGTGAGTTGTGTTCATGCAGCTGCACTCCAGCCTGGGTGAGAGAGTGAGATGCTGTCTAAATAAATAAATAAATAAATAAATAAATAAAAATTACAGATGTTGGCAAGATTTCAGAGAAAAGAGAACCCTTATACACTGTTGGTGGGAATGTAAATTAGTTCAACCATTGTGGAAAGCAGTTTGGCAATTTCTCAAAGAACTTAAAACAGGATTATCATTCGGCCCAGCAATCCCATTACCTTTTACACATTCAATTTTTTGTTGCTATTGTCATTCTTTTTATTTTTACATATGCTATTCATACATAATGGGTTGATAATGGGTTTAAGCTAATATTTTTGCTTTAAATAGCTGATTATATTTTAGACCAATTAAAATATAGCAATTTCTGCCTGAAAAATTTTCTTTAACATTTATGTAGTATATAAACCTGCTGACAATGAATTCTCCTAGTTTTTGTTTGAGAAAGTCTTTATTTTTCTATTTGAAACATTACTAGGGATAGAATTCTGGATTGAGAATTTTTCTTTTTCCTCACTGTAAGGCTAGACTAGGGTCTTCTGGCTTGCATCATCCCTCTAACTGTTATCTTTCTTTCTCTGTATATATGTATCCTCCTTTTTCTTTTGCTGTCTTCAACATTTCTTCTTTGCCTTCTGCTTTCAGCAGTTTGAAGATGGTATCCTTGGTCGGTGGTGTGTATGTTTGTGTAATTATCTTTCCTGGTGTTCTCTGAGCTTGTTGAAATGGTGGTTTGGTGTTTGTCATCAATTTTGGAGAATTCTTCACCCTTTTCCTTCAAGTATGTCTGTTGCCTTTTTCTCTAATTCTGTTTCTAGAATTTCAATTACATGTACGTTAGATGGTTTGATATTGTTCCACAGCTCTTGTATGCTCTCTTCTTCTTCTCTTTATTTTTTTTTTGTTGTTTTTTTTGGATGTTTTTTTCCCAAATATGGGAAAAGGAAAAATCTTTGTGTTTCAGTCTGAGTAATATCTGTCAATCTATCTTTAAGTTTCCTAATTCTTTCGCTAGATTTTCCTCTAAGTATACTGATGACTCAGTTGAAGGCATGCTTTGTCACTGTTATTGTGCTATATGTTTCTAATATTTCCATTTGATTCATTCTTGTGTTTCCATCCTTCTGCTGAAATTACCTGCCTGATTCTGCATGTTGTTCACCTTCTCCCTTAGAACTTTAAAACATATTGATCATATTTATTTTAAATTTCCTGTCATTTAGTTTCAACATCTGTGTCATATCTGAATCTGGTTCTGGTGATTGCTTTTTTTCTTGGTAGTGTGTGTATGTGTGTGTGTGTTTCATTTTCCTTACTTTTTGTATTCCTCATCATTTTTTGTTAAATACTAGTCATGTTATGTAGGAAAGAATGGTTTTTATTTCTGGAAATGGGTGTATCTTTTTTTTCTGCTAGGCCTTTAGTGTCAGGGATTGAGTTAATCTATTTAGGAGGCAGGCTGAGTTTGAAGTTTGTTTCTGCTATGGCCCCAGTGCCATTCTGCAGTAGCTGCAGTTCCTACCTTCAGGTTAGCACCATAAAAGTTACTTTCTTAGGACTCTTGCCAGTCTTTTTCATGAGTGCTGGTGGGGTCTATGGAGAAAAGGTGAGAACTTTATCTTCATCTGTAGTCCCTAGGACTCTATGGTCTCTCACTAGCCCACACTCAGCTTCTATTAATTAATTAACGATTCTAGCTGAATTATTCTTACTCACATCTGGCTTCATCTGCCCCAGGGAAGCAAGTGCTTATATCTCATTTCTTCCTGCTGGAATTGTCTTTCCATAGAATTCAGACTAATTAATTGATGTATGAGTTCAGCTCTCTGATTTAAGAGTCATGAATTTGCAATTTGCCCAGCATATGTTGTTAGAATGAGCTCTCTCTAATCTACAGTAGAAGCCAGAGTTTATTAGACTCCATTGTTGCTTTGTTATACTAAAGTAAGAGATCTAAAGTAAGTTTGCTCAATAGAAAGAATATTGTGTGTATTAATGGGAGACTGGTTAACTATATTAGAATATATATGGTATATAGTTCTATTGCTAATCTTATTTTACAGAGGAGAAAATAAGGCTCAGAAGGGCTAAAAATCGTACGGGAACCATTCAATAGTAAGTAATAAGCTGGTACCTCACTATACTATATTGCTTTTCTTATTATTAGCTTTTTAAAAATTGTGGCAAAATATACATAATATAAATTTTAACATCTTAACCATTTTTAAGTGTATAGTTTAGTAATGTTATCTACATTCACATTTTATAAACTTTTTTGATCCAGACACTACAATTAAACTTAATGTGTTAGGCTGTTTTTGCATTGTTATAAAAGAATACCTGAAGCTGGGTAATTTACAAAGAAAAGAGATTTAAATAGCTCCTGGTTCTGTAGGCTGTATGAGAAGAATGGTGTCAGCATCTGCTTGGCTTCTAGCGAGGGCCGCAAGAAGCCTACAATCATGGTGGAAGGAGATGAAGACACAGCATGTCACATGGTGAGAGTGGGAGCAAGAAAGAGAGAGGGGAGCAGTTCCATGCTCTTTGAAATAACCAGATCTCACATGAACTACCAGAATGAGAACTCACTCATCACCAAGGAGACAGTGCTAAGCCATTCATGAAGGATGTGTTTCTATGATGCAAACATCTCCCACCAGGCCCCATGTCCAACTATGGGGATTACTTTTCAACTTGAGATTTGGAGGGGAAAAATGTCCAAACTATATCATTCATCCCCTGACCCACTAAATCTCATGTCCTGCTCACATTTCAAAATAGAATCATGCCTTTGCATAAGTCTCCCAAAGTCTTAATTTGTTCTAGACTTAACTTAAAAGTTCCAAAGTTCAAATCCAAAGTTTCATGTGAGGCTCAAGGCCAAGTTCCTTCCACTGATGCACCTATAACATCAAATACAAGTTACTTTCTTCCAAGATACAATGGCATTAAAAGCATTGGGTAAATATTTCCATTCCAAAAGGGAGAAATTGGCCAAAAAGAAAGGGGTAATAGGCCCCATGAAAGTCTAGAACCCAGCAGGGCAGGCATTAAATCTTAAAGCTTCAAAAGAATCTCCTTTGATCCCATGTACTGCATCCAGAGCACACTGATGCAAGGGGTGTGTTCCCAAGGCCCTGGGAAGCTCTGCTTCTGTGACTTTGCAGGGTGAAGCCCCTGTGGATGTTGTCATGAATTGGAGGTGTTGTACCCGCAGGTTTTCCAGGCTCAGGATGCAGGCTGCCCATGACTAACATTCTGGAGTCTGAAGGCCAGTGGCTGACTTTCCACAGTTCCAGTAGGCCAAGTCTCTATGGGGGTTCCAGCTCCACATTTCCTCTTCACAATGTGCTAGTAGAAATTCTCAGTGAGAGGTCCAGCCCTGTAACAGGATTCTGTTTGGGCACGTAGACTTTCTCATACATCCTGTGAAATCTATGAGAAAGCTGGCAAACCTCCTTCATGCCTGCATTCTGTGTGCCTGCCACTTAACACTATATGGAAGCTAGTAAATTCTATGACTTGCGACATTCAAAGCTGTGGCTCAAGCTGTACCTGGGCCGTGTTGAGCCATGGCTGGAACTAGAGCTGCTGTGATGTGGGGAATAGTGTTCTGAGACTGAGCAGGACAATGGGACCCTGGATTTGGCCCCCCAAATCATTCTTTCCTCCTAGGTCTATAAACCTGTGATGTGAGGGGCTGCCTTGAAGACTTCTGCAATGCCTTTGAAGTCTTTTTCCCATTGATCTTAGATATGAGCACTTGGCTCCCTTTTAGTCATACTAATATCTCTAGCAAGTGGTTCCTCCACAACCTGCTTATATTCCTCTCCTGAAAATGCTTCTTTTTTCTCTGCCACATGGCTAGCTTGCAAATTTTCCAGAGTTTTACACTCTGCTTCCCTTTTAAATATAAGTTTCAACTTTAAGTCATTTATTTGTTCCCATATCTGATTGCAGGCTGTTAGAAGCAGCCAGGCTAACTCTTGAACATTTTGCTGCTTAAAAATTTCTTCTGCCAGTTACTCTAAGTCATCACTCTTAAGTTCAAACTGCCACAGATCCCTAGAGCCTGGACACAAGGCAACCAAGATCTTTGCTAATGCATAACAAGTGTGACCTTTGCTTGAGTTCCTAATAAATTTATCTTTTCCATCTGAGACCTCCTTAGCCTGGCCTTCACTGTCCATATTTCTCAAAAACCTCCTGACCTCAGGTGATCTGCCTACCTCAGCCTCCCAAAGTGCTGGGATTACAGGCGTGAACCACCGTGCCTGGTTGCAGTCCATATTTCTATTAGAATTTTGGTTACAACTATTTAATCAGTCTCTAAACTATTCCAAACTTTTCCTCATCTTCTTTTCTTCTTCACTACCCTCCAAACTCTTCCAACCTCTGCCCACTGCTTAGCTCCAAAGCTGCTTCCACGTTTTCTGATATCTTTATAGCAATGCCCCACTTCTGGTACTAATTTTCTATATTAGTCCATTCTTGTGTCTCTATAAGGGAATACTTAAAACTGGGTAATTTATAAAGAAAATAGGCTTAATTAGCACACAGTTCTGCAGCCTGAATGAGAAACATCATGCCAACATCTGCTTGGTTTCTGGTGAGGGCTTCAGGAAGCTTACTATCATGGCTTAAGATGATGGGAAGCCAGCATGTCACATGGTGAGAGTGGAAGCAAGATAGAGATGGGGAGATGCCATGCTTTTTATTATTATTATTATTATTATTAATATTGTTGTTGTTGTTATTAGTATTATTATTATTATACTTTAAGTTCTAGGGTACATGTGCATAACCTGCAGGTTTGTTACATATGTATACTTGTGCCATGTTGGTGTGCTGCACCCATCAACTTGTGAGCACCCATCAACTCGTCATTTACATCAGGTATAACTCC
>NW_012117188.1:479365-479707 GCF_000951035.1 Colobus angolensis palliatus
TGAGATACGTTCCATCAATACCGAATTTATTGAGCGTTTTTAGCATGAAGGGCTATTGAATTTTGTCAAAGGCCTTTTCTGCATCTATTGAGATCATCATGTGGTTTTTATCTTTGGTTCTGTTTATATGCTGGATTACGTTTATTGATTTGCATATGTTGAACCAGCCTTACATCCCAGGGATGAAGCCCACTTGCTCATGGTAGATAAGCTTTTTGATATGCTTCTGGATCCGCTTTGCCAGTATTTTATTGAGGATTTTTGCATCGATGTTCATCAGGGATATTGTTCTGAAATTCTCTTTTTTTGTTGTGTCTCTGCCAGGCTTTGGTATCAGGATGA
>NW_012117188.1:482071-517478 GCF_000951035.1 Colobus angolensis palliatus
TTGGCCCCCACTCTCTTCTGGCTTGTAGAGTTTCTGCCGAGAGATCTGCTGTTAGTCTGATGGGCTTCCCTTGTGGGTAACTGAACCTTTCTCTCTGGCTGCCCTTAAGATTTTTTCCTTCATTTCAACTTTGGTGAATCTGGCAATTACGTGTCTTGGAGTTGCTCTTCTTGAGGAGTATCTTTGTGGAGTTCTCTGTATTTCCTGAATTTGAATGTTGGCCTGCCTTACTAGGTTGGGGAAATTCTCCTGGATGATATCCTGAAGAGTGTTTTCCAACTTAGTTCCATTTTCCCCCTCACTTTCAGGCACTCCAATCGGATGTAGATTTGGTCTTTTTACATAATCCCATACTTCTTGCAGGCTTTGTTCATTTCTTTTTCTTCTTTAGTTCGTTTATGGCCTTCTCTGCATTAATTATTGTAGTTATGAATTCTTCCACTCTTTTTTCAAGATTTTTAGTTTCTTTGCACTGGGTGTGTAATTCCTCCTTTAGCTCTGAGAAGTTTGATGGACTGAAGCCTTCTTCTCTCATCTTGTCGAAGTCATTCTCTGACCAGCTTTGATCCATTGCTGGCGATGAGCTGCTTTCCTTTGCAGGGGGAGATGCACTCTTATTTTTTGAATTTCCAGCTTTTCTGCCCTGCTTTTCCCCACAAAATCTTTGTGGTTTTATCTGCCTCTAGTCTTTGATGATGGTGACGTACTGATGGGGTTTTGGTGTGAGTGTCTTTCCTGTTTGTTAGTTTTCCTTCTAACTGTCAGGATCCTCAGCTCTAGGTCTGTTGGAGATTGCTTGAGGTCCACTTCAGATGCTGTTTGCCTGGGTATCAGCATCAGAGGCTGCAGAAGATAGAATATTGCCGAACAGCGAGTGTACCTGTTTGATTCTTGCTTTGGAAGCTTCCTCTCAGGGATGTACTCCACCGTGTGAGGTGTGGGGTGTCGGTCTGCCCCTAGTGGGGGATGTCTCCCAGTTAGGCTACTCAGGGGTCAGGGACCCACTTGAGCAGGCAGTCTGTCCGTTCTCAGATCTCAACCTTCGTGTTGGGAGATCCACTGCTCTCTTCAAAGCTGTCAGACAGAGTTGTTTGCATCTGCAGAGGTTTTTGCTGCTTTATTGTTGTTGTTGTTGATTAGCTGTGCCCTGTCCCCAGAGGTGGAGTCTACAGAGACAGGCAGGGTTCCTTGAGCTGCTGTGAGCCCCCAGTTGGAGCTTCCCAGAGGCTTTGTTTACCTACTTCAGCCTCAGCGATGGCGTGCGCTCCTCCCCCAGCCTCGCTGCTGCCTTGCCTTGCGGTTAGATTGCAGATTGCTGTGTTAGCAATGAGGGAGGCTCGGTGGGTGGGCATTGGACCCTCCCGGCCAGGTGTGGGATATAATCTCCTGGTGTGCCCGTTTGCTAAAACCCTTAGTACAGAGCAGTATTGTGGTGGGAGTTACCCGATTTTCCAGGTGTTGTGTGTCTCAGTTCCCCTGGCTAGGAAAAGGGATTCCCTTCCCCCTTGCACTTCCCAGGTGAGGTGATGCCTCGCCCCGCTTCAGCTCTCGCTGGTCGGGCTGCAGCAGCTGACCAACACTGATTGTCCGGCACTCGCTAGTGAGATGAACCCAGTACCTCAGTTGAAAATTCAGAAATCGCTTGTCTTCTCTGTCGCTCACACTGGGAGCTGGAGACTGGAGCTGTTCCTATTCAGCCATCTTGCTCCGCCCCATCGCCATGCTCTCTTAGATAACCATATCTCTTTTGAACTACAAGATCGAGAGCTCACTCATCACCACTTTGTAAAGGGGATGGCATAAAACCATTTATGAGGGATCTAGCCCCATGAAAAAAACATCTTACACCAGGTTACACCTCCAACATTGGAGATTATATTTCAGTGTCAGAATTGGAGGGAACAAACATTCAAACTCTATTGCTTAGAAAGTTATAAAAGTACTAAAAACTCAATAACACATTGCTTAAAAAAGTGTGAAATGAAGAAAATATAGAAAGAAGAAAACAAAAAAGCATTTATAATCTCTAAACCCAGATAGAACCACATTAAACATTTTGGTAAGTGAGTTTTTTAGGGTTCTTTCTAAATACTTAAGTTTGTATACATTTCTTAAGTAGTATTCTGAAAATAATTTTTGAATGACATTTTAACGTACTAAACTTCAACTGATATTGTATTAGATTGTGTTGGCTTTATTTAGTGGCCAAGTTTTTTTTCATATGTAATCTGCAGTTACCTAACTTTCCCAAGTTTTTTTCTTTCAAAATCAAATAAACATATATTTTTATTCATTAAAAAAACTTAAGCTCAAGTCTTTTACATTTATGTTTATTTGAGTTAAATTTGTGGGCTTTGACCACGATTCCAAACTCCTGAGTTTACTTTTAATCTTCATTCTATCATACATCATGCTTCTATTCTCAGAACTTGGTGTTGAAGCCAAAGCCCTTTTGACACATTCCATGAGAGCCTTAATTCTGTTGGGATAAAGGTATTAATCCTCTTAAGCAGGTGTCAGCAATTAGTATTTTTTTTTTTTTGTAAAACGCTAGATGGTAAATTTTTTCAGCCTTGTAGACTATATAGTCTTTTTATAGGCAATGCATAAACGAGCATTAATGTGTTGCAATAAAGCTTTATTTCAAAATGTTTATGCAGTGCCTGGATTTTGCCCTTATGTCTTACTTTGTAGCCCACTACTCTCAAGGTAAGATTGGTTAATTGGTGTGAATCTGCATAATCGTATTGCTGTCCAGACAACCATAGGTCATAGAACTCTCTCAAGTTGTTGGATTAAAGTCTTCAGGCAGGATTGTGTTCTTCAGTACCCCAGAGGTCTTACTGCTTCTCATTATTAAAAGGTGACAATCTATCCACATTTCTTATGTCTCTGCCTTTATCACTTATTTCTACCCAGTGTTAATTATGTTGCTTGAACTAGCACAGCTATTAAATATTCTAATTGAGGAATCAAAACCTTGGTTTGTTTTTTCATTATACAGCACTAACTTTTAAATAAGGCACAATCATATCTACCACTGATTATGTTATTAAAATTCTCAAAACTATACCCCCTCATTAACTGTGTGTTAGCAAATGTTTAACAATCACCTCTCAGGAAAAGACAAACAAACCTTGATTTGTAGTGTTTGATGTTATCTGCGATTTAACCACTCCAAACATGGCCAGTTTCAAGCTAGCAACATGACATCACTCAATGTGGAGGTAGGAAATAATGAACACAGTGGCTTTCCTGAGCCAGAGCAAACTGGTGCCAGCATACCACTGTTAAGCTCAGCAGGTCCCCTGGCATGGCTAGGACGTGTCCTTGGTTTTTGGTTACTATTTATATTTCTAGAAACTACAACCTTAAATTCTGAGGCTTTCTATTATCCAGAAAGTCTGCAACAACAACATGCTTCACCTTTCTGCTAAAGTGTATCCTCTCTTATTGCTAAAGACTTCAGGTACATTTAAAATGATCCTATGCCCTTCATAGACTTTCTTTCTGCTTTCAAAAATACCACCAGAGGCTTAATTATAACAATTTGTGTTAAGCCTACATGAATCAATCTAAAGACAAAACAAAATAAAGAGATGCATCAATCTATTTTGCAGTTAAAACTTGTTTGTAACAGCCAGGAGGAGGTCAGGCTATCCTAACCTGGGGGCTTAGTGCAAACTTAATATAAGGATAGTCTTAAGAGTCTTAAGAATATTTTAATTCCAGTCTTTTTAGGAAACGAAGAGACTGAGCCATTCATGGTAACGTTAAAGTAAAAAGCTTTGAGGGGTATGTGTTAAATAAAAAAATTACAGAATCTATTCATCAAGACTTTTGACTGAGAACTAAAATACTAAGAGACAAGGAAGGTTCATAGAAAGTCTCCAGCATATATTCAGGATAACATTTGGAATAATGAATTTTAGTGAGCAAACACATAGGTTAATACTTTCTTGTGTTATCATTTCTCCATATTCCAGGATGAAATGAATAAAAAAGAATAGAAAGAATCTTGAAGTTAATTAATTTCTCATTCCTTACTCCCTTTTCTCTAATCTCCATATAGCACACTATCACCAATTTATCAACATTCTTCTAAAGGAGGAAATTGAAACATAAAACACATCCTTATGATAAATAAAAGCATACAGGCAGGAGTTGTAAATTATTTAAATTTTCTTAGGGATTGTGATTCCAAAATATTCCTTAGTAAACTATTATTGCTATTAATCACCTTTATAGCCAATAAAGTATGTTTTATGATTTTTTTTGTGCCAAATGTATGCATTCCTTTCTCTGTGAATTAAAGAACATTTACTTAGATTTATCCAATAGCATCTTAAATATATGAGAACCATTTTAGGTTACACTTTAGATGGTTTTTTGTTTCTTTTAACCCAAGCCTTTTTTTCTGAGATAAAAAGAATATATGCTCATTATTAAAAATCAGAAAATATAGACAAGATTAATAAATAAAGCTGATCAAGTGTAACCCTAATACTTGTAGAGAACTACTGCTAACGTTTCATAGTATGTCATTTAGACCTTTTCTATATACATAAATATCATTAAAAATTGGAAATACACTCTCTGTACAGTTTCAAATACTAACATCCTCACTGGATATATATAAGAGCCTTTCCCTGTACTCTAAAATATTTCAGTTCTGTAATTTTTATCTGCTGAGTCATAGTCTATCATATGGATACTTCATAACTTAATACTATATTATTACAATTCATCAATCCTGTATGTATAATTTAAAATCCAAATAACTATGAAAAGTATCTTTGTAACGCATTTGGTGGGCACCTAAGCTGGTTTGATTTAATTTGGTGGCAAGATTCAACTGAACTGAGTTGAGGCTATTTATTAGTTAATTTATCCCAGTTAGAGGTGGGATATTTCACAACCAAAATATTAACAAGATTGATTATGACGTATTGCCTGAAACCTTCAGGGGTTCAGTATATGCATTCTGAAATTATTTTTTAAATGGTAAATTAAGAAAAAAGCCTTCCAATGATCCAAAATAGAAGATTATGGATTTTTTTGGTTTGGATTTTTTTTCTTTTTATTGCTAACATTTCAGTGAACATTGATATGCAGAAATCTTTTGCATACTTTATATTATTTCCATAACGTATGCTCTACTGAATAAAAAGAAAATATGTGAACATTGTTAAGGCTATAGTTTTTCAATTATTTACCAAAAATCTTTACTACCAGCAGTGTATGAAACTGCTCAGCCTATGACCTCCTCTCTTGGTTTAATAATTTAAAAATGTATTTATTTCGTAGGTGTCTTCTAATTTCATTGCTGTTTTAATTTGCATATATTTCATGAATAATGAGCTTAAAATTTCTTTATGTTTTTATTATATATCTGTATCACTTCTGTTGGTAGTCAGTCGTATGCTCATTTTTCTATTGGGTTGCTAACATTGAAAAAGTTTATTTATATAAATATTTATTTACAAAATCATATCGATCTGTATTGTTGATGCCAAATAGTCTAATTTGCCTACTAATTCTGTTTGTGATAATTGATGTGGTCAAATTTATTGATTTTGCAATTATGTTATTTTATTATTATTATACTTTAAGTTATGGAGTACATGTGCAGTATGCCCAGTTTTGTTACATAGGTATACACATGCCATGGTGTTTGGCTGCACCAATCAACCCGTCATCTACATTAGGTATTTCTCCTAATGCTATCCTTTCCCTAGTCCCCCACCTCCCCAACAAGCTCTGGTGTGTGATGTTCCCCTCCCTGTGTCCATGTTCTCATTGTTCAACTCCCGTTTATGAGTGAGAACATGTGGTGTTTGGTTTTCTGTTCTTGTGTTAGTTTGCTGAGAATGATGGTTTCCAGCTTCATCCATGTCCCTGCAAAGGACGTGAACTCATCCTTTTTTATGGCTGCATAGTATTCCATGGTGTGTATGTGCCTCATTTTCTTTCTCCAGTCTTATCATTGATAGGCATTTGGGTTGGTTACAAGTCTTCGCTATTGTGAATAGTGCTGCAATAAACATACATGTGCATGTGTCTTTATAGTAGAATGATTTATAATCCTGTATTTTATTTTTAAAGGAGTGATACCTATATTGTATAACATACTATGTGTTGTCTATATGATATAAATTAAACGAGTGTGTAATTAATATCCTTTATATGCTAATTTTTGCCTACCAAATTTGCTAAAATGTGAAAGAGGGGTTATTATGCACTTCTAATACTATCATTTCTGTCTACTTTAGCATCTTCTAATTTTCATATTTGCTATTACAAGAGAGCATTATTCAGTACAACAAGTTTTGTGATAGTCATCATTTTATTATGAATTGAAATGTTTTTCAACATAAAATTATTTTCCTTCTATAACTTAATTATTTACCTGAATTTTTTCCTTGGTCGTTTTCTAAATGTCTTGGCCCATCATTTTTCTTTTAATGTATCTGTGCTATTTTGTCTAATTTTTTTTAGGCAAACTGATTTTGTGTTGAATTTAAGCCACTGCAATTTCTATGTCTGCTCATTATATTTCTCTTTGATTCTTTTGTCAATAATTATTTGATACTTCTCCTTTTCAGTTTTTAAAAATATGTCATATGTTTCTTCATTACTTGTGGAAGTAAATGCCCTATTTTAAAATTTTACTAGTGTTATATTTAAATTATATATATTTTAGTTTTTATTTCATTGTCATACTCAATACTTAAATATTATCATTTGATTCCCCATGGTATAAATCTCATTATTCGGTCACATTTTATTTCTCTTCTGTTTATCATAACTCTGCTTATCATCATTGCTAATACAATTTCATATGCTCTTCTCATAATACAGCCTATCAGGACAGACACAGTCAATAAAACTGTCTAGTAAATAAAAAATAGTAAATCAAATAGTAAATAAATATAGTAACCCACATTGGATAATATGAGATTACTATTCATTTTAATTAGCAAAGTTTATCCATGGCATTTGTAATAGTTTCTAACAATCAGCTTCCTGTCAATTTTAGTTTTTAATGTCGCTATTATTTTATATTTTTGTGTTTTTATAAGCATTTTACTTGGAAAATGAAAAAAGAGAACTTAGTCAATCTTATAATGTTAACTAAACACGAAGTAAAATCTTTCAAATTTACTTTTATGCAGCCTAAATAATTCACCTCCACTTCTTTAAATTAACTCTCTAGAGTTCAAAAAGGGATGTAAAAATGTGGCAAGAGTGAGGGGGTGGCTCAGCTAGGGTTGTAGTTATTTGTGGTAGTTGGTCATGTGTTACATTACAGGGATATAAGGGCTCACTCTCTGACATCTCACTTATACTCTCAGGCTTTGTATCATCTTTCTTTCTGAGGGGGTGTCAGGAAATTTCCCTTTATGTCAGAAACAATTAGCTCCATACTTTTCTTCCCTTGTTTTCTCTGCCCTGCAGAGCAACAGATCTCATTCCTCATTTGGCCAGGAGTGTATGAAAATAAGTAACACCCAAGTTGCCAGATTGAAGTGCAGGTAGGAGAACAATAAACGGCTCTTATTTATCTTAGTTTTCATCTTCTTATGTGTGAAATCTCTGCATTGAAAAATAAATTAACTCCGGGTCATTGCAATCACTTCATCTTTTTTGTCCAGCTTGCCTTTCTACCTTTCTTTTTTCTTTTCTTTTCTTTTCTTTTCTATTCTTTTCTTTCTTTCTTTCTTTCTTTTCTTTCTTTCTTCTCTCTCTCTCTTTCTTCTCTCTCTCTTTCTTTCTTTCTATCTTTCCTTCTTTCCTTTTCTTTTCTTTTTTTTTTGAGACCGAGTCTCACTGTGTTGTCCAGGCTGGAATGCAGTGGTGCAATCTTGGCTCACTGCAACTTTCACCTCCCAGGTTCAAGTGATTCTCCTGCCTCAGCCTCCTGAGTAGCAGGGATTACAGGCATACACCACATGCCCCGTGAATTTTTGTATTTTTGGCAGAGATGGGGTTTTACCATATTGGCCAGGCTGGTCTTGAAATTCTGACCTCAAGTGATTCACCCACCTTGGTCTCCCAAAGTGCTGGGATTACAGGTGTGAGCCAATCTTCCCAGCCCAGCGTTCCTTCTGTGTATGAAAACTCCAGGGTTGATGTGGTTCTGTCTCTGTTGACAGCCTGAGCTGTATGGAGGGACTTTTTATTCTCAAATGTATTAGATATTTTTCCTTTTTGCTGTTAGTGCACAACTTCAGTCTGACTCTCCCCAAGTTGGATTCTTTTCAACAGAGAACTTTTAACTACCCTACTTCTCAATTTCTCATATCATGATAGATTCAGCCTTCATTATTTCTTGCCTAGATTGGACAACAAAATCCTCTTTACAGATATCCTTGCATTCAGTCTCACACACTCTTTTCTAAGCTCTTCTCCAAACATCTAGCCTTGTGATTTTTCTATCACCAAATCAGAGTATACCATTATCCTACTAAATATTCTAAATATTTCCCATTGCCTTCAAGGGGATGGTTTGGCCAAATGCATAATTCCCTTCACACTCTCATACTAAACCATCTCTTTATTAACTTATTCAACAGAGCCTGGAACATTATATCTGCTAAATGAATGTTTTTAGGCAATATGAGTAAATATTTGTGGATTTGCCAATGGTGAATATTGTGTTCAGGTGCAACATTGAAAGAAATAAGACTAGGAGGCACAGGTAAACAAAGCTAGTAATAGAAAAGCAGCAATATCAGAAAGTAGTTTCCAATTTACTTCCTGGAATTTTTATAATTACAAAGGGATGGTTCCTATTTAAAATAAAGTTTAAAGAATGAAAAGAAAATTTTCAGGATTGGTGAGGTAGTAGAAAGGAAGAACATAGGCTTAGTGTTAGAGGCTGTGCAGGAGAGAGGTGAAGTGTGCTTTTAAGGAAGTCAGCCTGCATTATAATTTTGACTTTTTCACTTACTAACTTGGGAGAAATACCTAACTTCTTTGAGATTTGGTTTCCTTGGCTAAATAGTTATTACTAGAATCTACCTTATAGGCTGAAAACTAATCCAGCTCATTTAAGAGTTTAACATCATAAGCTTTCAGTAAAATATAGCTATTAATGTTATTATTATTCTTAACCTCAAAAGAGAAAACTGTTAGCTTTTTGCTAACTTTGTAAAACAGAGTTGAATGATATAAGCCATTAGCTGTTCCTTAGTCTGTAGGAAAAGTTGAACTGTTAAAATAAAAATAGAGAGAATAAGTCATCTTACACTCATTGATTTCAAATTTTCTATTTAAAATTTCCAACTCTTGTCTTTTTTCCCTTAGGTTAGACATTTGACTCATAAAATACACTTCAAACTCAGAATTCACTTATGGTAGTAATAATCATTGAAACTCTAACTTAAAAAATAAATTTATAAAGTATTGCATAAGGCTAGATGAGAGCAGTCCCCATCCTTGAAGTAGTTCGAAGAGAATTTAAAGGCAGGTTCCACCTACATTGTGACATAAAAGCCCTCATTTCACTTAAAATTGTTTTTCTGGTCCTACTATCTGTTTGCCCCATTGTTTGGCCCCACTCAAAGAAAGATTTACCATCTTTTTGACTAAGAGAGAGGTAAAAAAAAAAAAAATCCAAACTCCACAACAACTATTGACTGTAAAATTGCTTTCACTTGGAGGCACAGGTGGAGCAGGTGGAGAAAAGATATAAAAACAAGGAAGAATTGAGTTATTTTCAGGGAATTTATTTGGTTTAAGGACACATCTAGCCTACTGTTCACTTTCTTCCATTCTGAAACATAATTGAATTTCAATGAGCTTAAGGACAAAGAACAAAATGTGATGCTACCATTTGTATTTATGTACTAAACACAGAGGGCGCTTCGAAGGAGTGTTCCCTTTCTCCAAATCGTTTGTTCGGTATGTTTATGTGAACTTTTGAACTTTGCTCTTCCACTCAAGTGCTAACTTGAGGCAAGATAGCACAAAGACCCCAAATTATGATATTATTACCTCTCAGAAGGCATAACACCACAAAAATGCAAACATGTTCTAAATACAAGGATAAGGTTTGTGAATCCTTAAAAAACTTCTGTTGTTCCTTTTCTCATGCAAAAAGTAAGATAGGTTTTAGGTGGATAAAACAACAGAATTCTAGAATTTATATAAATTGTTGTGATTTGTTTTTATTTTCATTGTTGTTGCCTTAATGTGGAAATGTTACAGTCATCCTGCTGTTTATAGAGAACAAAATGTCCTCTAGTTTAAATCCAGTTAGCTTTAATGCCTGAGTTCAGATTCATGCAAGTAAATGCTACATTCTACCTAACAATAAAAAGATGAAACAAATAACACATAGGAGTTTGTTTATGAATATGCTATAATCTAAGAATAAACAGTGTTTTTAGAAAAATCAGACCTTTAAGATTGCAATCTTAATGAGAGGCAATTAGACCTGGTTTTCTTAGAGATTATAACATCATGTTCATTTAGAAAGCTTTATCTTAAGTAAAATGGAAATAATGAATATTAATTTCATTGCAATATAATGCAACCATCTCTCTTCCAAACTTGACTTCTCAGTTTCTGGCCCTTCACAGATTTCTTTACCCACCAGTGTTGAACTGACCTCCCCTAACCTGGGAAGTTAAATAAGTTTTCAAAGGATTTGATCAAATCTCTGTTTCTGCATGCCTGCATATACCCATATTCAGTTGGGGTGTTCTCAAATTTCTAAGTTCAGTTTAGGCACTGAAATACCTTTGAAATGAAAAACCATAGAAAAGTATAATTGTAATAAGCTCCTTGTGAGGAATATTACTGTAGAGAAATGATCTTACACTTTCCCAACATTTACACAAGCCTGCGTGGCATCTCATCATGATGACTTTTTGCAGCATGAGTGTATTGAAAAGTATGGTATATGCTAAGAATATTCAAGTTTCAAATTAATTAATGAAATATTTGCTTGTGTGCTTTTTACCATCTTCCTGCAATTGAAAGTAATGGCAAAAATCACAATTACTTTTTTACCAACTTGATAGTAAGCTCATCAAAGGCATTCTTCATTTCTATTACAGTTTTTATAATCTTTAGTATTTCATTTTGGTTCTTTCTTAGAATTTCCATCTCTCTCCATAGATTACTTGTCTGCTCTTGTATGCTGTCCACTTTTTCCGTTAGAACTTCACCATATTAATCATAGTGGTTTTAAATTCCTGATCTGATAATGCCAATGGCCCTGCCATATCTGATTTTGGCTTTGATGCTTGCTCTGACTCTTCAGCTTGTGTTTTTTGCTTCTAATATGTCTTGTAATTTTTTCTTGACTGTCAGAAAGGATGTAATAGGTAAAATGAACTGTTACACTCGGCTTTTAGTAATGTGGTGGTAAAATGTGGGGGGAGAGAAAAACGTTGTATAGATCTATGTTTAGGTCTTAGTCTTTTGGTGAGCCAGTATCTCTGGATTGTGAACTTCACATGTCCTTGTCATTCCCCAACCACTTTGTGTGGCATGGGATAGCTAAAGTGGGCTGGAGCTGGGTATTTTCCTTTCCCCGGGTCAGTTAGATTGTGGGAAATAGCAGTAGGTTAGGCTCTGGTTAAATAGTTTCTACTGAGGGCAGATCTTGTTAGGAAGAAGGGAGTGCTCTTCATCTTTCTTGAAGGGTATACTTAAAAATGATTCATTTTTCCTTTCCTCTTCTCAAAGTATGAGGATGTTTTTCTATGATATTCACTGTGAGAACACGGTAGAGCTCCAGGAGGTAGAACTCACAAAAGTGTTGGGGCCTTGATGACTGGGTCCCCTGGATATTTTAAATTCTCATACTTGTCTGCATTGAGACTCCAGCAATTACTCATCAACTACAGTTTAGGTTTTCCTACCCTGGCACTGGTTTTCATGGAGGTTGCTGCTCATGAGTTTCTGATTTGATGAGCTCTGTGATTCTCTTTATTCTCCCGTCGGTCTTTCCAGGTGGGGGGTAGCAGTTTGCTCTATGATCTCACTTCTCTTAGGATCTAATAAGAGTTGTTGACATTTTGATTTATTCAGCTTTTACCTGTGTTCAGGACAGAGTGATGACTTTCAAGCTTCTTATATTGCTTCACCAAAACCCAGAAATGATTTTGATTTTAAAATATATTTATCCAAAAGACCAAAAAAGATATAGAAGATCTGAAAACAAAATTATCAAGCTAACTTAACAAAGCTGTGGAAAGCACTTAACCACAAATAACAGAATTCACTTTCCTTCTAAGGCACATAAATGCTTAGCAAAATTTAGATCATAATGTAAGTTGAATAAATCTCAAATAATTGAAATCATTTGGGGCATAATTTCTGATCACAGTTGAATAAGTTCAATGTTTAAGAAAAAAATAGCCACAATGACGTTAATAGTGAACACAATACCAGTGAACCGGATATATCCCTTTTACCCTAAAGGATTTTCAGTTTGCCTTAGCAGGGTAGCTTGTAAATTAATTAGATATTATCATTGATATACTTAATAAGAGACAATTATGAAAAAGTAGATTCAAATGGCAAGGGGTGACTAATTTCTATGTAAGTAAACATATATGTATAATTAATATAATTAAGTTTACAGTGGCATTTTAAAGCCAAAATGACTGTTAATTCAGAACTTAGCATAGAACTTAGCAATCTAAATTATTTTATGATAAAAATAATAAATATATTCCTTTACGATCTTAGCAAGTTACTGTAGAGAAAGATGAGAAAAAGCATTAAGTTGCAAAGTTATTAATGTAATTTACTTTAGAACTCTATTTGTATACATCAAAATATATTTGTCTTCAAATATTATTGCAGATCCAATTGAACAGTTTGAAGATGAGAGTGTGCACCCAATTAAAAGTTCAGTAGTAGTCAGGTGCTCTATATGCTTACTGTTATTTCTTTATTATATTTGTTGAATTGCTCAAGTCAAAGATGTCTACCATGTAATGATTTGCTAATTTAAGAAGTATCATCCCAAAACAGCTCCCCCCTGCCTCCCCTATCATCTGCTCCTCATTCATCCTAGTTCAAATATTCCACCTTAGATTCAGACCAAAGATGACTAATTAAATGCTTATAATTAGGAAGCATATCTATTGGCTACCTGACTGCTGGGTCTATTTAGCGGTTTAAGATTTTGCATCAGTTTTGCCAAAACTAGGGGAGGGGGAATAGGGCAGGGACCGAATATATGCCTGGTGGATGCACGTTGATTTTAGAGGGACCTAGCAGGTTCTGATAGTAATCTGTGAAGTAGGATTTAGACCTGGGGTGCATCTTGAGTCCTTCTCTTAATTTGTACAATAATACCATCATCATAAAGCTACATTCATAATTTTAATACATTACTAAATAATTTTACACCTCACACAGATAAGTTTCTGATTTCAATGAATCTCATTTGATCTTTTGACTCATTCAATGATTGCATGTTTGAGATCCTATGTAAACCATGCACTAAAACTGAATGTTAAAACTTTGGAATACTGCCTGGTTTAGAATCCTAAGGGAATTTAGACACATGCAATTCAGTAATTCACTCAAAAAGCAGTTCATTGTGGTGGGCAATCTATCAGATACTGAGCCTATACAGAATAAAGGATTCACAGTCATCGCTTTATGTAATTTACAGTCTATTGTGTATTCATGTGGATGGGGGGACACATTCATCAAAGTTCAAACAATGTAATAGAACAACAGCGATGACTACTAGGAAAAAATATTGGCGGTGGGAATTTCAGAAAAGACTTCTCTGAGAAAAAAATGTTTGAGCTAAGATCTAAAATGTAGGAGTTAACCAGGGAACTCCCTCAATGTCTAACTAATGCTCCAGGAATAATACCAATTCCCTAAAACTCTTATAACTGCAAATTTTAGTTATTATCATTTTGGACAGCATTGTAGATAGTTTTCTATTTTTTATCTAAGTTGGGTAATAACATTACTTTAATAGCATTTTATTAGACCATGGAAAGAGAAGCAGAGACTAAAAGTAAAGCACAAATAAAAAAATATGTCTTAACAGCTACGATTTATTTTCTTGGTTTTGGACTTATTAATTTTAATATTAGGCCAGGCAACTTTGAACTTTTATGGAAGAAGTTCTTGCTCTTCACTACCAAAGAATATGCGTTTTCTGCCCCCACCGCTGAATAAAACTCCTTCCCTTTTGTAGTCTACATTTATATTGCCTTTTCTCATCCTCATTGTCATGAACGTTATTCTGCCACATCTTAAGGACAAAAGCCAAAGTCTAGATGAATTAAATGTGACAGGTTACTTAGAATGTCAGGTTCTGCCTTATCACTATCCTGGGTGAGTCAACATTCACGTTAATGTCCCTTTCTCTATCTCACTCTTACATCCATATCCCCACCCTCTACTAACCTGCTGACCATTTAATCAAAATAAGCCTTCCATGATGATACCCTGGGGCTGAGCATCACTAAAACTCTTCTTCAGAATTTTAAACCATAACCTTTGTAATGTCAACCACTACCTATTTACTGTCCACCAACTTTCTTATTCCTACCAAAGTGGCAGTTTATTATCCAATTATGTTCTCCCAGTTTCCTGGCTGTGTTTTGTTAAACCTTGAATCTACTCCTAACCGAAAACTAGGCTGATGATATCCTCCTCAGAAATTACTGATATTTTCCCTACTTAATCTTGTGAGGTCTTTTTGTGAAAGCATAAGCCTGATTAACTTACCCCAAATACATTCCTTGATTTCCTTTCTAGGCTCCGAAACATTGGTTGAGAAATAACCAAGCCATGCTGATTTGTCTCTTCAGAGTCCTGCTATCAAACTCAAATGGGTCTTCAGTGCTACTCAGTAATTCTGGTATACATTTCTGTTGGACTCTGGTATATTTCCACTATTGTAAAATTTTTTCCTCCCTCCTAAAATCCTTAACTCCACCTCTGCCTTTTAACTCACAGAAGGTGATTTTATCTCCTAATCTGTAGAGGTATTTAAGAATATATACTGCTTGATCTTCCTCAACTTTTTGTGCCTTAAGTATTTATATACCTTCCGACCAGGCGCGGTGGCTCACACCTGTAATCCCAGCACTTTGGGAGGCCGAGGAGGGCGGATCACCTGAGGTCAGGAGTTCCAGACCAGACTGACCAACATGGAGAAACCCCATCTCTACTAAATATACAAAATTAGCCGGATGTGGTGACGCATGCCTGTAATCCCAGCTACTCAGGAGGCTGAAGCAGGAGAATCGCTTGAACCCGGGAGGCGGACGTTGTGGTGAGCCGAGATAGCGCCATTGCACTCCAGCCTGGGCAACAGGAGCGAAACTCAGTCTCAAAAAAAAAAAAAAAAGAAAAGAAAAAAAAAGTATATATTCTTTCATCTTCTATTTCCTCTTAGGAAGAAACATCTGTCCTCATATAATAAATAACACGCTGGTTTATTTAGATTTTCTCTAGCTCTTTGTATACTACTGGAATGTAGTACACATTACTAGTTGGTTTATTAAAACTAATAGTAATGTAAGCAGTCAATCCAAACCTTACTTATGAAATTAAGTATAAAGTCATTGTTTATTTGAGGTACATGAACAATGATGGTTTATAAGCATTTAGTGGATCAGAGGACTTTGGGGCTAAAATCAAGGGTCTGGTGTGGCTTATTAGGAATCTTAAAAATAAATTTTTTTTTGTTGGGAATCTTCATGAACCCAAACAGTTTTTTACCCTTACCTTCCATTGCTACAAAGAAAAATGGAGAAGCACAGGAGAAGTAGAGTGGGGTCCCTTATCCAAACTTACAATCCCAGAGCTAACATTTCTGAGTTCTATTTTTGAAGGCAAACATTGGTAGACTGTTTGGGGACAACAATGGTCTTTAGAAAGCTCTTTTCTTGATAAGACAGCCAATCAAAAAGTTTACATAGAGAAATTAATTACAATGGCAGGTTATTTCATTGGGGAGATATTTTCAGATTTGAATTGTTATGTAAAAGTGTTCTGGAATTTTTTCTTTTTTAAAAATGTGCTTGCAATTGATTAGGAATCTTGAAGAGTCTTCATCAAATAAGTGATTTCTAGAATTTAAAAATTGAATTAAAATCTTTTCAGCAAGTATGCTGCCTTATTCTTTCTACTGCCAGATTTGAAGACTTCTAGTTATAGTATTCTATTAGCTTCTAAATGTTTTGTATGCTGATTTTTAAGAAATAAATGCATTGTTCAACTGTAAGTCATGCTCTTTTAAGTGGAGAATGATAAAATTGAGAGGAGAAAATTGTGATCACATTATAAATACTATTTTGCTTTTAAATGTAAAAACATATTGTAATCCCTTTTTAATAGACATATTACTTAGTAGTATTAGTTTTAGTGACTGCAGTACCTTCTGTCCTTCATAAATTCATTTAACAAGTATTTGTTGAACATCTACTACTTATCAGGTGACAAGCATAAGGCAATGAACAAAATATACAAAACCCTTCTTCGTGAAGCTTGATAATATTTTCTTATACAGCTGTGTTGCAACTTTTTTCCCCTTTTTATATTTCTGCATGAAGTACTTAAAATTTTTCCCAGATTTATTGATATATATTTGACAAATAAGAGTTACATGCACTTGAAGTGTAGAAGATAGTGTTTTGATACACAAAAACTTTGTGGAATGATTACTGAAATCAAGTTATTAAGCATATGCATCATCTCACATAGTTACATTTTTTTGTGGTAAGAAAACTTATGATCAACTTTCTTAGTAAATTTCAATTATATAATTCAGTGTTAATTATAGTTACCTTGCTTACATCAGATATTCAGGACTTATACATCCCATATAACTGAACCCGTATTAGGGTTCTCAAGAGGGACAGAACTAATAGATATATATACTAATAGATACATATACATATATATATCTTGTTTTATATATGTATATATAATGTTATATATATTACATAATGTATATATATATCTTGTTATGTATGTACATTATATGTTATATAACATATATACATATATGTATATATGTATATGTACACACATGTGTGTATATATATCTTGTTATATATATGTATATGTATATAAAGGGGGCATTTATTAAGTATTAATTCACATGATCACAAGTTCCCACAACAGGCCATGTGCAAGCTGAGGAGCAAGGAGGACCAATTCAAGTTCCAAAACTGAAGAATTTGGAGTCTGATGTTCAAGGACAAGAAGCATCTAGCATGGGGGAAAGGTGTAGGCTAGGAGGCTAAGCTGGTCTAGTCTTTTTACATTTCTCTGGCTGTTTTATATTTGTTGGCAGCTGATAAGATGGTGCCCACACAGATTAAGGGTGGGTCTGACTTCCCCAGCCCATTGACTCAAATGTTAATCTCTTTGGCAACACCCTCACAGACATACCCAGGATCAGTACTTTGTATCCTTCAATCCAATCAAGTTGATGCTCAGAATTAACCATCACAAGTCCACTCCTAGTCAACTTGAACCCATACACATCTCCTGAGATCATACGTAATCTTCAAGTAAGGACAGTAATAAGGTCATAATTATGCCTAACATAATACCACTATCCTTCATACAACTGGAAATGCACCAATCCCCAGACCAAATGCTATTACATAAAGTTAACAATACTAAAATGCTGATACAAACTCAAAAAGTCTTGTGTCACATGATAAAGAAAAAATAATAAAATGAAGATGTTTCCTTAGTACAAGTGTATACATGCACAAACATGTTTTTAACAAAAGAAGGAGGAAATACTCATGACAATTACAGTCTTTGTTTCTGCAGTTGGTTACGTGGTCGTGGCTGGTATTGATGACTACCTTCTTCTACTACCCATTCTGTATTCCCTTTGCCTTTAGCAAGCACCTCAGCCGGTCATGACTTTTTTCCTGGTGGAGTGACCCAAACCTTCATTCCTGAAGGGTCTGGGCCATTTGTAGCCCTGCCTGGATTGGGCCATTGTAGTTTCCCTTTGACCTTCATCACAGGGTATGGTAATACTAAGAGACACTGTAATGCCTTGTGTTGTACAGCAGTAGACTGATTTCATCTTGATAGTCCAGGTCAATCACCCCAGTCAGCACTGTAACTCCCTTCTTATCCTGTTGACTTAAAGGTAGGAGGAGCCCAAAATGTCCAGGTGGCAATCTTAACTTCCAGTTAAGAATCATTGTTGTGTCTCCTGGTGGCAGCATTCCTCCCCCTGGAATTAAGACTCTAGGCTGTTAGAATGTAATGTGGTAACAGGAAGCAAAAATTTTGCACCATCACTAGGGGTGATGGTGAGTGGTGCCACTTCCACTTCCACCCCTTGATTCCTGGGCCCGTGAATCCTGGCCAAGGAAGGAAGAGTACCATATACTGGGCGCTGATTCAGAGCATACATGGCCTCCTGGAGAACTTTTCCCAAGCCCTGCAAAGTACTGTCAACTAGTTGGCACTGTAATTGTAACTTTAAAAGGGCATTTCACCATTCTACCAGTCTAGCTGCTCCAGGATGATGAGAAACATGGTAAGACCAGTGAATTCCATGAGCATGAGCTCACTGCCACACTTCTTTAGCCGTAAAGTGAGTGTCTTGGTCAGAGGCAATGCTGTGTGGGATACTGTGACAGTTAATAAAGCATTCTGTGAGTCCATGGGTGGCAGTCTTGGCAGAAGCATTGCGTGCAGTATAGGCAAACCCATCCCTGGAGTAAGTGTCTCTTCCAAAGAGGATAAACCTCTGCCCTTTCTATGATGGAAGAGGTCTAATGTAATCAAGCTGCCACTAGGTAGCTGGCTGATCACCCTGAGAAATGGTGCAATATAAAGGACTCAATGTTGGTCTCTGCTGCTGGCAAATCAGGCACTCAGCAGTGGCCATAGGACCATAGCCAGGTCAGCCTTGGTGAGTGGAAATTCTTGTTGCTGAGCCCATGTGCAGCCTCTGTCCCTGTCACCATGGCCACTTTGTTCATGGGCCCATTAGGTGATGACAGGAGTGTCTGGGGAAAGAGGCTGAGTGATATCCACAGAACAGGTCATCCCATCCACTTGATTATTAAAATCCTCCTCTGCTGAGGTCACCCATTGGTGAGCACTTCACAGTTTTTGACCACTCAGAGAGGTCGATTCACATACCTCTTCCCCAAATTTCTTTGTCGCCAATTTTCCAATCATGCTTCTTCCAAGTCCCTGATAATCCAGCCAAACCCTTCGCTACAGCCCATGAATCAGTATATAATCACACATTTGCCCATTTCTCTTTCTATGTAAAGTGCACAACCAGTTGCATTGCTTGAAGTTCTGCCCACTGGGAAGATTTCCCTTCACCACTGTCCTTCAGGGGTGTCCTAGAAAGGAGCTGTAGTGCTGCAGTTGTTCACTTTTGGGTGGTGCCTGCATATCGTGCAGAACCATCTGTGAACCAGGCCCTAGTCTTCTCTTCCCTTGTCAACTGATCACAGGGAACTCCCCATGAGGCAATCAGTGGAGGCTGGGGGAGAGAAGGCACGGTGACAGGAGTGGAGACCATGGACATTTGAGCCACTTCCTCTTGTAACTTACTTGTGCCTTCAGGACCTGTTCGAACCTGATCACATATATACCATTTCCATTTGATGATGGAATGCTGCTGTGCACGACCCTCTTTATGGCTAGATGAGTCAGAAAGCACCCAGTTCATGGCAGGCAGTTCAGGTCACATGGTGACTTGATGATCCATAGGCAAACGTTCAGTTTCCACCAGAGCCCAGTAACAGGCCAAGAGCTGTCACTCAAAAGGAGAGTAATTATCTGCAAAAGATGGCAGGTCCTTGCTTCAAAATCCTAGAGGCCTCCACTATGATTCACCTATGGGGGCCTGCAAAGACTCCAAACAGCATCTCTATTTGCCACTGAGACCTCAAGCACCATGGGATCAGCTGCGTCAGATGGCCCAAGTGCTAGAGCAGGTTGCACAGCAGCCTGGACCTGTTGCAGTCTTCTCCTGTTCTGGACCCCATTCAAAACTGGCAGCCTTTCGGGTCACTCGAGAAATGGGCCAGAATAACACACACCACATGAGGAATGTGTTGTCTCCAAAATCCAAATAGACCCACTAGGCATTGTGCATCTTTCTTGGTTTTCTCTTGGTTGTAGGAGAGGCCAAATGCAGCAACTTATCCTTCACCCTAGAAAGAATATCTCAACAGGCCCCAGACCACTGGACCCCTAGAAATTTTATTGAGGTAGAAGGCCCTTGAATTTTAGTCAGATTTATTTCCCATCCTCTGGCACACAAATGTCTCAGCAATAAGTCCAGTGTGTTTGCTACTTCTTGCTCACTGGATCTAATCAGCACAATATCATCAATGTAATGGACCAGTGTGACATCTTGTGGAAATGAAAAATGATCAAGTTTTCTCTGAATAAGATTATGACACAAAGCTGGAGAGTTGATAAACACCTGAGGTAGGACAGTAAATGTATATTGCTGGCCTTGCCAGTGGGAGGCAAATTGCTTCTGGTGGGTCTTACGGACAGGAATGGAGAAAAAGGCATTTGCCAAGTTAATGGCTGCATACCAGCTACCAGGAGATGTGTTAATTTGCTCAAGCAATGAAACCATATTGGGTACAGCAGCTGCAATTGGAGTCACCACTTGGTTAAGCTTATGATAATCCACTGTTATACTCCATGATCCATCTCTTTTCTGCACAGGCCAAATGGGAGAGTTGAATGATATGTGGTGAGAATCACCATCCCTGTGCCTTTCAAGTCCTTGATGGTGGCACTAATCTCCACAATCCCTTCAGTGATGGGATATTGTTTCTAAGTTACTATTTTTCTAAGTAGAGGCAGCTCTAATAGCTTCCATTCAGCCTATCTCACCATAATAGCCCTCACCCTACCAGTCAGGGAGCCAATGTGGGGGTTTTGTCAACTGCTAATGATATCTATGCCAATTATGCATTCTGGCACTGCGGTAAAAACCACAGGATGAGTCTGGGGACACACTGAGCCTACTGTAAGTTGGACCTGGGCTAAAACTTCATTTTTCCTGACTTCCATAAGCACCTACTTTAACTGGAGGACCACAATGACATTTAGGGTCCCCTGGAATGAATGTCAGCTCAGAGCCAGTGTGCAGTACTCCCTAAAATGTCAGATCATTTCCCTTTCCCCAGTGCACAATTACCCTGGCAAAAGGCTGCGAGGTCTCCTTGGGGAAGATGGGGAGAAAGATTAACAACATAAATTGTTGGTAGTGTAGTGGGGTCCTTCCTCAAGGGGACCCAACTTCCCCTTCATTCAAGGGGTTCTAGGTGTACAAACTGGCTCAGGTCTAGAAATTAATTGAGGGGCCATGATTCTCTGTTTTTATAATTCAATTTAGTCTTTCATCCATTTGACCTAGAAATTTTCTGCTTATACAACTTAAGTAGGGATGCAGCAGGCTCCCTATCAATTTCACTTCTAGGAACATTGTAATTAATTAGCCAATGCCAAAGCCTACATGAGTCAGACTATTCTGATTGTCACTTTGCCTCTGGTGTCCATTATGGTAGCTATGTCTACCTTTTCTTTGATGATTGAGTGCCGCCACTTGGTCCCTGACATCTCGTGATCCAATTATTCTCATTGTATTTAAATTTTGTAGTTGAGTGACTGTGGTTCCCACCATTAGATCTGATATACAGAGAAGAGCAATTACAGAGGCCTTCAAAGATACAGGTGCTGCCTTCACAAATCTATTTCAAAAGGCATTGGTTAAGGGTATATCTCCTGAACCCTCCCAGCTGGGAGGAGTAGGTCTAAAGTCACTAATCCACTCCATCATCCAATCTCCCTAAATCTTGGGATCCCTTCCTCTACATTAAACCAAGGGAGATCAGGTATTTCCACCTAGCTCAGTGGGTCATATTTTAATCTATCTTTCAGTTAACCCAGCAAATAAATTATTAGAACCTTTTGTAACTTCATGAGCTGACACATTAAATGCAGAGTCCCTACTTAGTAGGCCCAAATCAGTAAATTCAGCCTGATCCAACAATATGTTCCTTCCACAATTATCCCATATCCTTAATATCCATTCTCATGTCTGTTCTCCAGATTTTTGCTTATATAAATTAAAAAACTCAAGCAGTTCCTTTCAAGTGTAGCACACCTCCTCATGGGTGGCACTCTCAACCTCACCTCTAGTAGCCTGCTGGGACTGTAGCCTAGTTATAAGTCTAGAAGCAAACATGGGTGTTTCGGGTGGCTCCTGAGGAGAATCAACATTATCTTGCCTGGCAACTTCCTCAGAGGATGCCATCACTCTTGCCTCAGGCAGCGCAGGGTTTATCTCCTCAGACAAATGGGGAAAGGCTGATGGCAGTATGGGTCGGGAGGGGATGTTGTCACTACTGGAGATGGGGAAGCTGTTTTTTCTGCCAAAATATGTTCATCAGAGTTTACAAACTCAGTGTCCCCAGCTGCAGGAGGGTCCTCTCAGGCATTCCCATTCCAAGTGGCAGGGTCCCATTCTTTTCCAATCAATGCCCTCACTTTAACAGTAGACACCTGGCGACACTGTGCATGCATCTTTCTTTGTAGGTCAGCCACTCACATGATAAGAGCTTTTCAGCTCTCTCTCTCTCTATAGGAGGTAAGACTCTCATTATTTCAGCTCTCTCTCTCTACAGGAGGTAAGACTCTCACTCAGGGCAATCTTAGCAGATTTCAGGCTCAGTATCTGCTTCAGAAGCCGTGAGTTAATTTTCTTTCCTTACTTTCTCCACTGAACTTAGGAGCAGCTATCCAGCTTCATTATGTTCCTTAGTTCACATATAGAGCACATATGGACCACATATGGTCAAAGGTATTATATATAGAGCTGCTAAACTCATTGCCTCTCACAGGTGGTGAATCAGGAGTGTCAAATGCGTTTGTTTTGCATGACTCTCTAAACAGTTAATCCCAAGGACTCTCAGGGTTCTCCATACTATTAGAAGCAGAGACATTAGCATTTTTGGGTCTAATAATATTAAGCAGCCAACTCCAGAAACCCCAAAACTAATGAAAGAACTTCATCCTTAATATTCTGTTCCTCTAGAACCACTCCTGGTACCAAAAGATGTATTTATTCATTAGGGTACTCTAGAGGGACAGAATTAATGGGTGAGATAGTGATATATAACATATATATGTATATATGTGTGTGTGTGTGTGTGTGTATGTGTAGTAGTTTATTAAACATTAAGCCACATGATCACAAGGTCCAACAATAGGCTGTCTGCAAGCTGAGGAGCAAGGGGAGCCAGTCCGAGTTCCAAAACTGAAGAACTGAGTCCGATGTTAGAGGGCAGGAAGCATCCAGCATGGAAGAAAGATGTAGGCTGGGAGGCTCAGCCAGTCTCATCTTTTCACATTTTTCTACCTGCTTTATATTCACTGGAAGCTGATTAGATGCTGCCTACACAGATTAAGAGTGGGTCTGCCTTCCCCATCCCACTGACTCAAATGTTTAGTAACACCCTCACAGACACATCCAGGATCAATACTTTGCATCCTTCAAGCCAATCAAGTTGACACTCACTATTAACCATCACAGTACCCAACATTTCCCCATTTCCCTCATCTCCCCAGGCCCTAGCAACTATCATTATACTCTCTGCTTTTAAGAATTTGACTATTTTAGATTCTATATATAAGTGATATCATGTAGCATTTATCTTTCTGTTTCTGACTTATTTCACTTAGCAAAATGTCTCTAGGTTCATACATGTTGTCACAAATGGCAGAATTTATTTCTTTTTTAAGGCTGAATAACATTTCATTAAACAATAATAGTCTACACTTGCTTTATCCATTTATTTGTTGATGGGCACCTATGTTGATTCTACATCTTGGCTATTGTTAATTATGCTAAAATGAACATGGAGAAGGGATAAGGCACAGATATCTCTTTAAGACACTGATTTCATTTCATTTGGATATAAATAGAAATGGCATTGCTGGAACTTATGGTAGTGTAGTTTTAACTTTTTGAGGAACTTACATTCTATTTTCTGTAATGGCTGTACCAATTTACATTTTCACTAACATGTACAAGTGTTCTCTTTTCTTCACATCCTTATACTTGTTATCTTTTGTGATAATTGCCATTCTAACAGGTATGAGATGATATCTCAATGTGGTTTTGATTTGTATTTCTGTGATGATTAGTGCTATTGAACACGTCTTCATATAATAGTTGGCCATTTGTATGTCTTCTTTAGAAAAATGTCTATTCAGTTCTCAAAACTCAGAATGAAAGCCCCACACCTAAAACCATCTGACCTTTCACAAGGCTGACAAAAATAAGCAATGGTGAAAGGACTCCTTATTCAATAAATGGTGCTGGGATAATTGTCTAGCCATGTGCAGAAGAATGAAACTGGACCCTTACTTTTAACCATATAAAAATTAACTCAAGATGGATTAAATATTTAAATGTAAAACCTCAAACTATGAAAGTCCTAGAAGAAGACCTAGGAAATACTCTTCTTGACATCGGCCTTGACAAATAATTTTTTGCTAAGTCCCCAAAAGCATTCACAACAAAACCAAAAAATGACAAGTGGGAACTAATTAAACTAAAGAGCTTCAGCACAGCTAGAGAAAATATCAATAAACAGGGAGCCTACATAATGGGAGAAAATATTCACAAACTATGCATCCAAAAAAGGCCTAATACCCAGAATCTATAAGGAACTTAAACAAATCAACCAGTGAAAAGCAAATAACCGTACTAAAAATTGGCAAAGGATACGAGCAAACACTACTTAAAAGGAGACATACAGGCAGCCAACAAACGGTAGCCATAAGAAAGAGTGAAATCATGTCCTTGCAGCAACATGGGTGCAGCTAGAGGCCATATGCTAAGTCAATTAATGCAAGAACAGGAAACTAAATATCACATATTCTCATTTATAAGAGGGAGCTAAATGTTGAGTACATATTGACATAAATAAGGGAACACTGTGGACAACTAGAGGGATGAGGGTGGTGGGGGATATGGGTGGAAAAATGACCTACTGAGCACTATGTTTACTATCTGCCTGATGGGATCTATACCCCAAACCTCCGCATCACACAAAATATCCATCTAACAAACCTGTACATGTACCCCTTGTATCTAACTTAAAAGTTGAAATGTTAAAAATGAAAAATATCTTTTCAGTTTCTGAGTTCAGTTTTCATTGTGTTACTTGTTTTTGAGATATTGAAATATTTGTTTTAGATATTTTGAATATTCCTTATTGAATATATGGTTTGCAAATATTTTCTCTCATTCCATAGGTTGCCTTTCATTTTACTGATTGTTTTCCTTGCTTTGCATAAGATTTTTAGTTTGATGCAATCTAATTTTCCTGTTTGCTTTTGTTGCCTGTGTTTTTGTGTCATATCCAAAAAATCATTGCCAAGACCAATGACAAAAAAATGACAAAAAGGTTTTCCCCTATGTTTTCTTCTAGTTGTTTTAAGTACTTACTCCATTTCAAGTTAATTTTTGTACATAGTGTCATAAGGATTCAATTTCATTCTTCTGCATGTGGATATTGAGTTTTCCCATAACCATTTACTGAAGAGACCATCTTTCCCCCATTGTGTGTTCTTGGCATCTTTGTCAAAAATCAATTGACTGTAAATGTACGTTCTTATTTCTGGGGTCTCCATTCTGTTTCAGTGATTTATGTCTGATTTTATGACGTAGCATATTGTTTTGGTTACCATAGCTTTGCAATACATTTAGAAATCAGAAAGTGTGATGCTTTCAGCTTTGCTCTTCTTATTAAAAATTGTTTTGGCTACTAAGGCTCTTTTGTGCTTCCATATCAGTTTTAGGATTGTTTTTGTGTTTCTGTAAACAATGTCATTGGAATTTTGGTAGGAACTGCATTGGCTCTCTAGATCAATTTGGGTAGTACGAAAATTTTATCAATATAAATTCTTCAAATCCATGAAACCATTATGTCTTTCCTTTATTCATTTATTTATTCATTCATTCATTGAGACGGAGTCTTGCTCTGTCACTCAGGGTGGAGTGCAGTGGTACCATCTCAGCTCACTGTAAGCTCCACCTCCCAGGTTCAAATGATCCTCCTCTTTCACCTTCCTGAGTAGCTGGGGTTACAGGCATGGGCCACCATGCCCGGCTCATTTTGTTGTATTTTTAGAAGAGACGGGGTTTCACCATGTTGGCCAGGCTGGTCTTGAACTTTTGACCTCAAGTGATCCACCCCCTTCAGCCTCCCAAAGTGCTGGGATTACAGGTGTGAGCCACCATTCCTGGCCAATGTCTTTCACTTATATCTGTCTTATTTCTATCACAGTGTTTTGTAATTTTCAAAGTACAAGTCTTTCACCTCTTTGGTTAAGTTTATTCCTAAGTATGTTATTGTTTTTGTTGCTATTGTGAATGGGATTGTACTTTACTTTTTTATTTTTTGTTTTATAAATTTTTTATGTATATATTTTTGAAATGGAGTCTCACTCTGCCACCTAGGTTGGAGTGGCAGAGTGAGATCAGCTGACTGCAAACTCCGCCTCCCAGGTTCAAAGGATTCTCCTGCTTAGCCTCCTTAGTAGTTGGGACTACAGTGCCACCATGGCTGGCTAATTTTTGTGTGTGTGTTTTTAGTAGAGGTAAAGTTTCACCATGTTGGCCAGGCTGCTCTCGAACTTCTGACCTCGGGCGATCTGTCCGCATCACCCTCCCAAAGTGCTGATTACAGGCGTGAGCCACTGTGACCAGCCACCTTAATTTTTTTAAAATAATAGTTTGTTGTCTGTGTTTAGAAACATGACTAAACATGTATGTTAATTTTGTGTCCTGCAATTTTACTGAATTTATTTATTCATCATAATAGGTTCCTTTTTTATTGAGTCTTTAGGATTGTCTACATAAATGATCATGTCATCTGTAAACAGGCCACCCAAAGTACTGGTTAAAAAGAAGAATGCTATGGAATGACGATGCCTATGGTTACTCAATGTAGTAAGAACTATCTTAGTACCTCTTTCTCAGAGGGTCGTTATGTACACAAAAAGAGTTATAGTAGTGCAGGGCTTAAACAAGTGCCTGCCACACAATGAGCACCATTTCAGAGTGGCTCTTACTGTGATGATCCTAACCTCACCTTGTTATATCTTTGAATTGTTTAAAGTATTTTGATCAACAAAGAGATCTCTTGAAGACTCAATCATATACCGGTAAAAACCATCAATAGGAACTTTGAAATTAAGACATTTCCCTTTACGATTGCCCAATTAAGATTTTTATTCAAGGATTTCTTTCCGTAATATAATTTTCTATGGAAGATAGAAGTAGCTATAACCTTTTAGATCCTGCTTACTTTTGCATATGTGATAAGAGAGATGTGTCTGTGTTAAATAACATTTTTTCCTTTTCGCTACTCTATATCTATATCGTCTACTATACCCTCTGTCTATATCTATATCTATCTATATTATCTATGTCTTCAACGTTGCCTTCATGTGTACCCAAATGAGTGCTTGACACATAGTGGTGTTCAATAAATCTTTGAAAAACTAAATAAATGAATAGGCTCAGATAATAAAAATTTTTCTTCAATTTCAGTATACTCATGCCCTGGTGCTTAGAAGCAAACTTGCTGAGATATTATCACCATCACCTTTTGTTCATATTTTGCATTTTGACTTATGAAGCACATTTAGACTGTATTTCTATAATGGCATAATATATGTTGAGCATGTATTTTGTGATTCCAGTTACACATACTATAATTGGTTGTGTTTTTGTAATGTATCCTGCTTAGAAACATTTTCATAAATTCTGTGTTTACCCATTTTATCCTCAGAATGATTTAACTAAACAGATGATACAGATCGTAAAGTCTTTTCAAAGGAGAAAAAATGAACTAAGTAACTTTAAGCAAATCAAACAATAATAGACTTAGATAAGTTGTGGAGTTGAGGCAAAAATAGAGATTTAACACTTCACTTTGTCTTGAGTTACATGCTCATCTTGGGATCACCCCTTGTGTGGTGAAGGATGCAGTGTTATAATTGGCCAGACCTGACACATAAGAGTTACCATGGACTTTTTTAACTCCATAGACTAAGAACGAAGGAGGGAAGAGTTATTCCGATGAAAATGTGGTACTGTTTTCAGAGGAGGAATTGAATGTTGGCTTAGTAAAAATGATAGCTGAACATTGTACCATCTAGCTAGCTTATTACCACAGATGCCTGTAATTTTGCTTTCTGTATTTCTTGTTTTTAATTTTTAAATTTATTTTTATTACTATTTTTAAAATTATACTTTAAGTTCTAGGGTACATGTGCACAACGTGCAGATTTGTTATATATGTATACATTTGCCATGTTGGTGTGCTGCACCCATTAACTCGTCATTTACATTAGGTATTTCTCCTAATGCTATCCCTCCCCCCCCACCCCACCCCACAACAGGCCCTGATGCATGATGTTCCCCACCCTGTGTCCAAGTGTTCTCATTGTTCAATGCCCACCTATGAGTGAGAACATGCGGTGTTTGGTTTTTTGTCCTTGCTAGTCCAACCATTGTGGAAGACAGTGTGGCAATTCCACAAGGATCTAGAACTAGAAATACCTTTTGACCCAGTAATCCCATTGCTGGGTATATACCCAGAGGATTATAAATCATGCTACTATAAAGACACATGCACACATATGTTTATTGCGGCACTATTCACAGTAGGAAAGACTTGGAACCAACCCAAATGTCCATCAATGATAGACTGGATTAAGAAAATGTGGCACGCATATGCCATGGAATATTATGCAGCCATGAAAAAGGATGAGTTCATGTCCTTTGTAGGGACATGGATGAAACTGGAATCCATCATTCTGAGCAAACTATCACAAGGTTTCTGTATTTCTATAGATACCTCCTTGTAAAATCATTTACTCCAAGTTATTCTATCACCTGTTTCCTTCCTCCAATGTCCCACACACATACTTCTGCATTTGGAAATAGTCTTACCCATTGAAACTTTTTTTAACTTAACGATTATATTGTAATATCTTTGGCAAATTTAACTTTCACAAGCGTTACATTTGTTGATTTTAAATTATGAGAGAAAAGATCAAAATAATATGTGTGAGAGAAAGTGGATGATTTTGTTAAGGTGAAGAGTAGAAGTATAAAGGTGGGTATATTTGAGAGGTAAAAAGAATTTTAAGTCTATTTAAGAGATCTAGAATCCTAAAATAATGTATGTAATACTAAATTGATTAATGAACAAAAATAGCAGAAATGCTTAAATACATAGAACCATAGAATAATACATGTAAGTTTAAAAATCATTAGGACTGGAAAAAAAATTTGGTTTTGAAAAATTGGTCACTTGTGTAGATTCAAAGCTCTTGCCTCTCTGACATATAGGCTGTCTTTTTTATTTCAGATAAAAAGGAATTAGAATTGAGTAGGACTAACCATAAAGCACATAGTCTTGATTCCAGTTCAATTTCTGCTGTAAGGAAACACACACACACACACACACACACACACACACACACACACACACACATACATGAAGTTTCTAAGCTTCAAATTCCTGTTCTGTAGAATGGGTGGTGGTGAGGTAGGGTCAACTTACATTTGGTCTACAATTCGTAGTGGTGCTTTGAAATTTACAGTTTGAATGGAAATTAAAAACCATGTTTTTCATCCTCTTCAACTTATAGATGTGGAAACTGAGGGACGGAGGCATTGACTGATGGATCTAAATGAACACATAGCTGATTATTTTCAACACTGGTTAGAAAATTGCCTGAAACAATTGATGAAAACTTGCTGGAGGGGGGTGGATAATAGAGTGCTTCCCTCTCACCTCATCATCTCGGAACTTTCAGCCATCCCTGTTCCATGTAATATTTTATTCTAAATAAAATATCTTGGAAGAGGAAGGTGAAGTAGAGGAGAGAAGATACAGCCAGAGAACATGAGGGTTGCTGCAGAGGACTCATCCTCTGACATAATACAACAATGAAGCTCTTTCTAAGAAATTGAAACATAGTTTTATCTTGTTCTCCCTTGTTCAAAGTTCAAATTATAAACTTTATTTGCCTCATAAGTATACTTCGCGATGGCTATACGTACACAGTTCTTAGGAGGGTTTTTGAACTGCACTCTAATGCAGTGCTTCTAACTTGGCTTATTTTGAAAGCCAATTGAAGTGAAAGAGTATAAATACATTTACAAACCATTTTCAGATTTTTGAAGGTGTTTAAAATGAAGATTTCTATTTTCCCTTTCTCCACAAGTTCCCAACTCAGCTGATATTCTCTAATCACTGAAGAAATCTCTCTTCTCATTCTGAGTCCTACATCTGAACTTTTATTGCATATTGGCTACTTTTCAGAGAATAATGCTCTTAACTGTTGGGATAATTTAGCTTGAATGTGTTTTTGGCATTATTTCATTCTGAGGGTTTCCTCCATGCTTTATTCCGGCTGCACCGGATTTATCAAATCAGCCATCTGTGCTGTATCACCTCTTCCTTACCAGTAGGGGGCAACTGAGAATTTTTAACCAAGTCTTTTAAACTCATTTCTATATCAAAAA
This sequence comes from Colobus angolensis palliatus, assembly GCF_000951035.1. Lineage (NCBI taxonomy): Eukaryota > Metazoa > Chordata > Mammalia > Primates > Cercopithecidae > Colobus > Colobus angolensis. The sequence goes on from NW_012117188.1 coordinate 512,661, forward strand.
ACCCACAATGGTCAAGATCTATTTGTTTTTGACCTCTTCTTCTATCACCCAAGCAAACTTTTTAGATTTCCCATTTAAAAAAAACAGCGACCCTCTATTGCCTATCAGTAAATTTTCAACCCCTTAGCCTGGATCCTAAGGTCTCCTGTGACCTAACATTTACTGATGGAACACTGCCTCTCTTCCCCTCTTTCCATATTGAGTGCTATCATGTAACTAGTGTTCCCAAATGTTTGGCACTTTTGTATTTATGCACGTCAAAAATATACTGACTTATGTTGACATATTTTTGAGGTACACAAATACAAAAGCTTAGCTTAGCCTAAGCTTAAAGCACCACCTGAGTTTTCATAAAATTAGTTTCATGAAATTACAGTTCAATTACTACATTTCTATCATCTCACTAGTCAAGAAATACTGACATTTCCTCTTAATGTCAGTAAACAGTTTTTAAAAACCAGAAGTTCTTCATGGAAATGCTAACCAAAAGTTTATTTTCTATTATCTTAAAAGAGAAAAATTGTAATGTGTTGTATATCATGCCAAGGACCCCCAATTAATTTCTGAAATGTTGCTACAATATATCAAAGTACCTATGTATAAGCAAGAATTATATTAGGTTACAAACAGTTAAACCAAATAGCAGTTACTTTATATAAAATAATATACGTAGCCTACTATGATCTAAACACCTTGGTAACATGGAGTGGGAAATAGTATATAGCAATAAGTAAATTTCTTTTAAAAGTACAGCAAAAATTATATTTAAAAAGTCAATTTTCTGTCTAAACTGTTACCCATCAAGTAATGTGTAAATATGAAGTTTGAAGAAAGTTGAGAAGGAAGAAAGGAAGAAGGGTCTTAATGGCCTTTGTTTGACACTGGTTGTGGAAGGTATTGCTGGGGGCAAATTGGGTAGTAATAGAGAAATTTTAGGCAAACCATCAGTTTCAGAGTAATTAAATGTGATTCTCCTTCACTTTGGTTCTGTTGAAGATACACAAAGAAATGCTTTGCGGAATATAGCCAAGGCTTTATGATAAAACATTTGCAAAATGGAGCTTTGTCTACATTCCTAAGGTTCATGCTGATATGTATATATATAACATATATGTGTGTGTATATATACATGACACATATAAACATGACATATATACATAAACATTATATATTTCAATATTATATATATTTTTTGGGGGGATCTAATACTTATTATGTGTTGAACTGCCTCCCTTCACCCAAATTCTTATGTTGAAGTCCTAAGCCTCACTACTACCTAAGGATGTGATCTTATTGGAAGTTTACTTGTAGATATTTACAGAAGTAATCAAGTTAAAGTGAGGTCATTAGGGTGGGCCCTAATCTGATGTTACTGATGTCTTTATAAAAAAAAGGACATTTGGACACAGTGTGAGGCCCTGTCTCTAAAAGAAAAAATAATATGAAGCAATGTATATTGTACTTTTTATAAATGATTTAGGATATTTTCATTTTTATCACATTTTTACTGCCTATGAATTGACTTTAGATTCTTAGCCTCTTTTGAGCTGTAAAGATCTGCAAATAATTTGTATTAAAAGTAACTTAAAAAGTATTAGCCATCTTCTAAGACTTGTAAATTTGCAAACTACTCAGGGGCAGAAATACATATTATTTCTTTCTATTTCTCAGACACAGTATTTAATAACTACTAACTACATATTATCCATAGATAAGTGTTACTCCTGAGGGAAAAAAACTTTTCTATTGCAAACACTCCTTGATTAATCTGAGTACCCAGTCCCTTGCTTAATCTCTATAGTTTTCATAGGTGGACAATGACAATAGTTCTAATGCAAAATTCATTTTCACCTAGAGCTAATAAATGTTTGATTGTTAGGTGATCCAACTCATTGGGCATCAATAGTTTTTTAAATATATTCAAACATTATTTCAAAACTATAAAATATTATGTCTTTTTGTACTTGAACAGCAAGAGTATCCTACTGGTGGAGTGGCGCCAACATATAGTAGACTAATCCCAAATATTTTTAGAATTGGGTGGTAGTAGGGGCTGCTCCCTAGTTAGTATTCATATAGGAAAAGATCTACTCAAGCAAAACTTTTTTTCTAGTCATTTGTTTTCATTTGGGATCATGAGACAGTTAATAATTTGGAATAGGTACAGAGAAGGGAAAGAGCAGCCACGAGAAAAGAAAAAGAATTAATAATGGACTCAGGAAGAACCACATGAAGATGACTCTCATTAAAAATCAATGAGACATTGTGATGTTACTATTAAGTTATTGCTAAGAGAGTTGAAATCCAGAGAAAGTAGAGTCTACTGGTAACATGCCAATAATAGGAAATACATTGGACACATATTTGCTCAGGGATAATTTCAGTTAATGATGCAACAAAATCAAGAGGTGAAGGGTGTTCCATTATCTTACATTAAGCTAACCTGTTTCATTGAGGAGCAAAGTATTGAGGTACCAAGGCTGCACGACTGTGACTCTTGTTTGGAGTTTTAGGGAGCTAGACATACCAGCCTGATTTCTTTCTGTTTTTCCTCCTGATTCCAGAAAAGGAAAGTCTGTGGCTAGAGCTTCTAAGGCTAAATTTGGCCAGGATGGTTGAAAATGTTTCAGGGGATTTGTTTTGATATGCACCGTGGATCCTTGTCCAGATTTCTGTACTGATTTCTTCCAACTGACTATGGTCCTGACTGTGACCCCAGCTCCTCTGTACCCTAAGACTTTGTGCCTACAGACATGTCTAAGTAAGAGTCATAGGAATCACACCCATGATCCTGGTTATATTACCTTTGTGTGTGTGTGTGGGAGGGGAATATCTTTTAATTCTCTTGTCCAGAAGTGCCTTAACATGGATTTCATTATTTAATCATTAAAATTATCATGTTTTTCTAAACTCCATGACATTTTTGCTGAATTTTTAATGTGTGATACTTTAACTTTTAGTATCTGACGCTTTAGATCTCTAATTATGTTTTATTGACTGTAAAAGCAAGCTAATCTCTGTCCCAACACTGTCCCAGATTGATGGGAGAGCATGAACTGGTTCCACCTATTGTGTCTTAGGCCAGGCAAGGGTTTTCTTTCCTTCCCAGATCACCATCTATTGCCCAGAGGTCTGCCATTTTCTCTTTTCTAGAGAGATACAAGTGTTCTGGCCATTGAAAGGGAGATTATTCTATGTATGGTAGATAGGATGGAGGTTAAGCAAGTTTTGAAAGCATATAGGCATCATTCCTGCTAGACTTTCAATAGGTAATCTCCTACCTACTGTCAATGGGAAGGGCAACAGAGGCAGTACTTCAGGGCAGATGCTGTGCAGTTATCATTTAATGAAGACTGCAATATTTCCAAGCACTAACACCTGATCTGGCCTCTGACTTGGCTCTCATTTGCTCCCTGTTTCTCCCTAGTCTGTTTAATAATCCATGTCTGACAAAGCCAGGCCAATTCTTTAATGTCTAGACTTTAACTCTTGTGTTCCTTTGGTTTCCCTTCTCTTCATCCCCTACCCTGTGAAAGCTTTACCTACTCTGGGAATTGGAGTGTGTGTGTATGTGTGTGTGTGTGTGTGTGCGCGCGCACGCGTGCGCGCGCAGAGGGGACTTCAATCTTCTAAATGTTTTCCCTCCCTCTTTTAGACTGTGGCTTTGGAAAATGTTTCTACTTTTGTTATCTGAATTTGAACTGATAGGGCTAGCGGTACAAGTGACTGAATCACAATGGGCTGAGTGGAGCTTATTTCAAAATGATTTTTGAATTTTCTGACTTTAAGTAAAATGACTACTTGTGGAACATATTTAGCACAGGCAGTCTGTGACTGTGGGGCACAGCAATGATGCTGTACATCTCTGTCTCATCAGTCACTGGACTGTTACATAATTGCTTGTTCATAAGTCTTTCTCCGATAGAAGACTAAATGTTCCTTTTAGTTTAAATTTTAAATTTTTAAATTAAATACCATCAATTTATCATTTCAACCGTTTTTAAGTTTGCAGTTTAGTGGCACTAAGAACATACATATTGTTAGGCAATTATTACCACCATGTATGTATCTCCACAACTTTTAAATCTTCCCAAACTGAAACTCTATACATATTAAATGATAAATCCCAATTTCCCCTCCTTTCTTTGTCTGATAACCACTGTTGTACTTCATGACTCTATAAATTTGATTACTCTAGGTACCGTAGGTAAGTAGAATCATACAGTTTCTGTTCTTTTCTGTCTCTTTTGTTTCACTTAGCACAATGTCCTCAAGGTTCATCTACACTGTAGTATGTCAGAATTTTCTTCTTTTCTGAGACTGAATAATATTTCACTTTAGGTATATATCACATTTGTTTATCCATTTTTCCATTGATGGACACTTGTGGTGCTTTTACCATTTGGTTATTGTGAATAATGGTGCTATGAGCAAAGGGGTTATAAAATATTTGTTTGAGTCCTTTTCAATTATCTTAGGCATATACCCTGAAGAAATATTGCTGCATCATATGATAATTCTATTTAATATTTTGAGGAAATACCATACTGATTTTCATAGGGGCTGCATCATTATACATTTCTTTTTTTATATATTATTATTATACTTTAAATTCTAGGGTACATGTGCATAACGTGCAGGATTGTTACATATGTATACTTGTGGCATGTTGGTGTGCTGCACCCATCAACTCGTCAGCACCCATCATTCGTCATTTATGTCAGGTATAACTCCTAATGCAATCCCTCCCCGTCCCCTCCCCATGATAGGCCCTGGTGTGTGATGTTTCCTTTCCCGAGTCCAGGTGATCTCATTGAT
>NW_012117188.1:522672-562991 GCF_000951035.1 Colobus angolensis palliatus
TCCCTTCTCAGATCTCAACCTCCGTGTTGGGAGATCCACTGCTCTCTTCAAAGCTGTCAGACAGAGTCGTTCGCGTCTGCACAGGCCTCTGCTGCTTTAGCTGTGTCCTGTCCCCAGAGGCGGAGTCTCAGTTGAAAATGCAGAAATCACTGGTCTTCTGTGTCGCTCGCACTGGGAGTTGGAGACTGAAGCTGTTCCTCTTCGGCCATCTTCAGCTTCTGATTTTATTTAGGTTGATTATCTACTTTTGTGTGAATATTAACAATGAGAACCATTTTCATGAATTTGTACTATAAAAGCAAATATATGTGGAAAATGTGAATAGACATTAATTTAATAAAATTGAATATGCTTTAAGAAAACTCCACTTATTCACTTTGCGTATTCTGACATGCATCCCTAACTGAGAACAATTGCTTCAAACCGTATAGGCATTTTTTAGGTTAAGCATGTGTCCTCATGAGTCAGACAGGTTTGACTTTAAATCCCAGTCCTGCCATTTGCCAATAATAGAGTTTCTTCTGCGTGTTAATTATCCTCTTATTATCTTAGTTTCCTCACCTACCTCACTAGTTTTTTTAACACGTAAATATAATGTAAACTACTTAGCTCAATGCCTGGCCCTTAGAGAGCACACAATACAAGAAAGCTCAATTGTTATCTAAGAAATCCTTTAGGTATCAATTCACTCTAGCCTCCCCTTTTTCAGATCAGGGATACAACCTATGAGACTGGAATCCAAGTCTCGTTACATCCTAGAAGCTAGGTGGCATCCACCAGAAACCATGGGTTTTGGAACCTAATGGATCTAAATTTAATTCTAATTGTTTTTCCAATTATCTCACAAGCTTTGTTTCATTACTCTCAGCCCAAGTTTTTCATCATAATGAAAAATACAAAAATATTATTAGAATATAATCTATATTGATAAAGCACTGAGGCAATTCTTGGCACAAAGTGAACATACCAAAAATATTTGTCTTTCCCAGTGGCACTCCAAGAGTAAAGCAGTGAGTATGACCTGCTCCAAGTACAGGCAATAAGCGGCGGGGGCATTATTTGTAGAAAATTTAGAAATGGGAATAAAAGCAACTCTTTCTTTTTTTCTTTCTTTTTTTTCCTTTTTTTTTTTTTTTAATTTGAGATGGAGTCTCACTCTGTCACTCAGGCTGGAGTGCAGTGGCACAAACTCTGATCACTGCAAGCTCTGCCTCCTGGGTTTACGCCATTCTCCTGTCTCAGCCTCTCGAGTAGCTGGGACTACAGGCGCCCGCCACTGCGCCCGGCTAATTTTTTGTGTTTTTAGTAGAGACGGGGTTTCACCGTGTTATCCAGGATAGTCTCGATTTCCTGACCTCGTGATCCGCCGCCTGGGCCTCCCAAAGTGCTGGGATTAAAGGCGTGAGCCACCGCGCCTGGCCAAAGCAACTCTTTCTTTAATTATCGCTATGCACAACAAATATAAACAATGACACAAATTCTGCAATAAATACTATTCTTTGAAAAAGTGTTTTGTTGGTCTAAGTTCCTAATTATTTTTGGGCGTACTGTTGAGTGTGTGTGTGTGCGTGCATGCACACGTACATGTGCTTCAAACTGACACATTTCTCTTACTTTTCCTTTAGAAGACATTGTATTCTACATGGAAGTTAATTCAGGGAAGAGCTGGCCCCTGGCACATACAGACTGTGTTATAATCCTTCATTTTGTGTGTGATTTTGTAACAGGAGCCTTTGTCTTCTTCCCCATCCTCAGATCACATGCCTTCAGGCTGGTGCTGTTACCAGTTCATCAAATACACCCACCTATGTCTAAATCCAAGTTTAGTTTCAGGCAGGAAACCTCTTTTATGTAAGAATAAATGTGCTAATATGACACCCTCCAAATGTCAACTGTACCGCAGTCAGAGGCTGAGAAGATTTAACCCTTGACTGTTTCTTTCTGCTTTGGTGCGGGAATGGTGAAAGGGAATTTGATTAATCTGATATTGCCAGGATTAAAAAAAAAAAAACAGCATTCCATAGAAAAATGAGAATTTAATGTGTTTTTAGGGGAAAAAAAGGAGAATAGAGGGTCTGAACTCAAGTGGTGCTGTTTTTAACTAAGTGATTCAAGATGTCTATGTAATAAATGATTTGGAATGTAGTGGTCATCTAGGGTTAATACTAGAAATAGAGACTGAGACTTTCCCTCAAAGTAATGGCACAAAATAAAGCCAAGCAAGCTAAAAGGGAATGGCTGGGATGTGCATAGAGAGTCAGGGATGTCCTCACTCCCTATGCACATCCCATTTAATGTAGGAAAACATTAAAAGCGCATTTAGGTAGAAATGTTAAGTCTTGTGAAGGAAGAATGGCATTAACGTTGGTAAGCACAAAGAAAAGATGGAACAGATACATATATTAATTGATTAAAAGAAAAATAGAGTAGCAAGCAAGAAAACTGATAATTTTCAATCTATTAGCCATTTCCAATTCCCTTTTCCATGCTCGCCTCCAGGTATAGAGGCTGAAAATGGCACTTTCTTTACCTTCCTTGCAGAGAGAGGTGGCATGTTGCTCAGTTCTGGGCAATGAGACACAAACAGAAAACTGTCGGGGATTCTGCAAAGGATTATTCTCTCTTGTAAAAGGAGAATGCTGCAGAAGGAAAGCTTTATTCCCCTTCCCTCCTTTTTTTTTTTCTTAGGATGTTATTATATGATGACATGATGTTTGGAACTTCAATACCCACTCTGCCACCATGACAGTATGATAAGAGGCATAGCTAAAGCACAAAGGATAGCAGAGCAGACAAACAAAAAATACCTGGGTCCTCCTTGGCATAATTCAACCACAAAGCAACCCTGCAGCCTCCTATATAGAGACTTCTTTTTTATAATTTTAAATAAAAAATATTTATTGTTTTATTTATTAGTGGTATAAAAACTATGTTCTCACCAATCTGTTAAAATGTTACTAATATATAACATTTTAAGTGAGAAAAATTGAATATAGGTCCCTTTTTTGAAATTTTAAAAACACTTTATGATACAAATAATGTAGTGGTCTGGTTTTAAAATTAGACTATTTTAATAGTCTATTGTAATTACTGTTGAATTTGAAAAGATAATAAAAAAAGATATGATTGGCTGAGGTTACTAAATTATGATACTTATTTTTCAGTTTTACCCATCAGTGGGCAAACTTTTTTTTTAAACCTAACTCTTTTTGTTGAAATAAAAGACTTTATATTTCAGTAATGTTAGCTGGAAAATCTACTACTTGTAGCCAAAAGTATTCTAACTATTAAAGCAGGATATTGATTAATTAGCAATATTTAAACAGTATTTTAGATGATACTAGTCTTTTCCTAGATATTCCAGGCAATTGCAAGACTAAAAGAAAATATTTCTTTTATTTCTAGTTTATGCTAGGAGGCATGAAAAGCAATTAAGACCTTCTCATTCACCACATAATGTTTATTCTAGTTTATTCATGTCTGATAGAGACAGAAGAATAGATATATATATCTGAGGAAAACTGAGGCAATCAATTGAGAAGAACATAGCTTGTCATCTAAGAAAAAATAAGTAGTAACTACAAAATGTACTGTAAAAGGTGTTTATGAGACAAATCTAAAAGAAATGCAAGAAAGAAAAAATGTAAAAAGATTTGCAAATTCTAACAAAAAGATCATAAAAATATTGATATCAAAAGGAAGAGATATTTAACCAAAAATTATTACATGGAAAATTATCAGTATCTTGAAGAAAGGTACAATTCTCCAGGAAGATATTTTTTACAGTAGTTTATTTTATTTTATTTTATTTCAAAAACATCTTTTTTTTCTCTTTTTAAACTTTTAGTTTTAGGGGTACATGTGCAGGTTTGTTACTTGGGTATATTGCATAATACTAAGGTTTGGGACATGAATTATCCTGTTACTTGGGTATCAAGCATAATATCCAACAGGTTTTCAACCCTTGTCCTCCTCTTTTCTGCCCCCCTCTAGTAGTCCTCAGTGTCATTGTTGCCATCTTTATGTCCATAAGTACCTGATGTTTAACTCCCACTTATGAGTGAGAACATGTGGTAATTTGGTTTTCTGTTCCTGCATCAATTCACTTAGGGTAATGGCCTCCATGGGTGTCCATGTTTATAAGGGGAACCACGCCAGATATTTCAACATAGGTTCTTTTCTATTTCCCTAAGTGTTGGCCAGTCTGAGAAATAACAAGAAAGAGTACAAAAGAGAGAAATTTCAAAGCTGGGTGTCCAGGAAAGACATCACATGTTGGCAGGTTCTGTGATGCCCCCTGAACTGCAAAACCAGCAAGTTTTTATTAATGATTTTCAAAGGGGAGGGAGTATGTGAATAGGGTGTGGGTCGCAGAGATCACATGCTTCACAAGGCAATAAAATATCATAAGGTAAACGGGGACAGAATGAGATCACAGGACCGGGGCAAAATTAAAATTGCTGATGAAGTTTTGGGCACGCATTTTCATTGATAACATCTTATCAGGAGACAGGGTTTGAGAACAGACAACTGGTCTAACTAAAATTTACTAGGCAGGAATTTCCTCATCCTAATAGGCCTGGGAGCACTATGGGAGATCGGGGCTTATTTCATCCTCTGTCTACAACTATATAAGACAGACATTCCTAGAGCGACCATTTTAGAGACCTCCCCCTAGGAATGCATTCTCTTTATCAGGGCTGCTCCTTGCTGAGAAAAAGAATTCGGCCATATTTCTCCTATTCACTTTTGTAAGAAGAGAAATATGACTCTGTTCCACCCAGCTCTCAGGCAGTCGGACCTAATGGTTAACTCCCTTGTTCCCTGAACATTACTGTTATCCTGTTCTTTTTTCAAGGTGCCCAGATTTCATATTGTTTAAACACACATGCTTTACGAACAATTTGTGCAGTTAACGCAATCATTACAGGGTCCTGAGGTGACATACATCCTCAGCTTACAAAGATGACAGGATTAAGAGATTAAAGTAAAGACAGGCATAGAAAATTATATGAGCATTGATTGGGGAAGTGATAAATGTCCATGAAGTCTTCACAATTTATGTTTGGAGATTGCAGTAAAGACAGATGTTAGAAATTATAAAAGTAGTAATTTGGAGAACTAACAAATGTACATGAAATCTTCACAATTTATGTTCTTCTGTCACGGTTTCAGCAGGTCCCTCCATTCAGAGTCCCTGACTTCCCACAACACATGTTGCTGCACAGAACATGATTTACTGCTTTTTTTTATTGCTGCATGGTATTCCATGCTATGGATGCACCATGTTTTCTTTATCTAATCCACTGTCACTGGGCACCTACGTTGATTTCATCATGTTGCTATTGTGAATAGCACTGCAGTGGACATGTGAGTGCATGTGTCTTTTTGGCAGATGATTTGTTTTCTTTTGGGTATATACTCAGTAATTAGATTTCTGGGTCAAATGTTAGTTTTAAAAACATTTAGAATCTAAGAATTGATGTCAAAAACTGTTAAAACCAGAACCTTAGTGGGAGACTGTAAGGTATTTATCTCTGCAATGATTGATTAAATTGATAAAAAGGAATGTATACAATGAACAATTTCATTATTACTATAATTAAACTATGTATATACAATTATATACATCTATAAACTACAACACACATAATGTAATATTATATGTGTTATATTTTTCTCCCATAATAAACTCTAGGTTGAGAAAAAATCAGAGCAAATGTTTCAGATTAGCAGTGAAAAATGAGATCACCAAATATAAAAATTTATCACTGAAAGCTTAGCATAATCCTAATGTCAAAACCAGCCATGAATGACACAGAAAAATAAAACCACAAACAAGTGAAAAAATGCTGATAAAATATTTCCAAATTAAATTCAGCATTGTACTTAGGGAATAACATGAAGAAATAAAAGTAAAATATCAGTAAAACTCTTGACAGAATTAATTAGGTTAACAGTTAAATGGAAGAAGATTATGTGATTATCTCAATAGATGCCAAAAAATTGCTTATTGTTTCAAGTTTCTGTTTTTTTATAAAGTGTAGAAAGTACTTTAAAAAATTTACCAAGCAAAAGTATAGATTCTTTCATATTTTTATGTTTTCTCAAGTATTTACAATAATCCTGTTCCCTAAATCAATAGAATTTTTTTTTTTTTTGGTGATTTACCTTTTTCCCCCCAAAAGCATTGAATTTAACAGAGAAAGAAGTTTTTCTCTTCATACTCATCTTTTATCAATAATTGTTTCTGTTGATCGATTGCACAATTATTATGACAATAACAAAGAGATCAAGCAGATTTTGTAATAAATGTAACTCCATCTTTGTCAATGTAAAACTCAACCAGGGAGAGAAATGCCGCTAGGGTTACTAATGAGTAACATCCTATTAGCAGCAGATGTCAGCTTCTTGTCATTCAGTGTGGTGCACAGAGCAAAGGGAATACGGCTTAATTTAAAATTATACTGTCCAATCCTATAGCCATATGTGGCTATAGAGCACTTAAAATGAGATTAGTTTAACTGAAGAACTAAATTTTTAATTTAATTTAATTTCAATACATTTAAAGTTAAATTTAATAACCTAAGTATATTTGGGGCAACTTATATGCAATCTAAATTTTATAAAGTTTAACTAAGAATTTCCAACAAAAATGTAGCTTCTTAATTAAAATGTACTGTAAGTATAAAATACATACTAAATTTGGCTGACTTGGTATAAAAGGAGGAATGTAAAATATCTTCATAACTTTTACATAGATTACATGATGAAATAATAATGAGTTAAATAAGTTAGATGCTCAAATTTATTTTACATTTCTTTTACTTTTTAAATGTGTCCACTAGAAAACATAAAATCAGACCGGGTGCAGTGGCTTACGCCTGTAATCCCAGCACTTCGGGAGTCCGAGGCAGGTGGATCACCTGAGGTCAAGAGTTTGAGACCAGCCTGGCCAACATGGTGAAACTCCATCTCTACTAAAAATACAAAATTAGCCAGGTGTGGTGGCACTTGTCTGTAATCCCAGCTACTCAGGAAGCTGAGACAGGAGAATTGCTTGAACCCAAGAGGCAGAGGCTGCCAGTGCAGTAAGCCAAGATCACACCACTGCACTCTAGCCTGGGTGAGACAGAGCAAGACTTCATCTCAAAAAAAAAAAAAAAAAAAAAAAAAAAAAAAAAAAAAAAAAAAAAAAAAAAAGAAGAAAGAAAGAAAAAAGAACACGGAAAATTATATATTAGGATTGCATTTTCATGAATTAAAACCTTGTTAAAATAATATGTATTTTTTTCTACCTAGTGTTCTATATTCTTTCACATTTTTCAAGAGTATATGCTACACTTATTTTAAATAACTGAGTGACAAGATTAGAGATATGCAAAAACTGTTTACTACATCTTGATTTATGCAACTATTTTTCATTTAGAATGAAAAATAGCTATAAAATAATAATTTTCAAAATTATTGCTGATTTTTAAATTTGTAAATAAATCCATAGGCAAAGCATGAATGACTTAGTTTTAGATACAGAAAAGATTGTGAATATTCTAAATCCTGCCAAAGTAAAAATTGTGGAATTAGGAAATAGTGGGAAGAGAATGCACAGTTGTTGATTCTCTCATCTCATATAATGGAATCAAGAAATAGTGCCCCTAATATTTCAGTTTAAATACTATTTAAGGTCAAAAAGTAGCCACAAGAAATTAAATATAACAACAAAATTATTTACAGGATGGTAATCTAAACTTTCATCCTTCCTATTAAGGAGTAAAATGAAATGATCTATTATCAATCAAGTAACAATTATTGATATTCCTTTATTTAACATTTATTCAACAATTATTTGTTGACTGGGATAAACATGACAAACTAGTAAAGTTAGTAAGCAAAATAATTTCTGATCTAGACAAATATAGAGTGAATCAAGAAGGTAACATGATGGAAACTGCTGTGAGTGTTTTATCACTTAGGATTATGTTTATCTTTGATTACCAGAAAACTTAATAAATAGTGGTTTAAACAATTAAAAAAGTTATTTGTCTCATGAAATAAGAAGTTTGATTTTTCAGTTCACAGTCAATATGGTGTTATTAGGAACCAGGCTCCTTTCGCTCTATTCTGCCCTGCTTATCAGGAATTGCTGTACATCCAGCTTTCCTTTTGCATTCCGGGGAGGAAGAATGAAATAGAAGAAACCATGGCCAACTTCATCTTATGTCTTATGGGCCAGAACCAGTAGTATGGCCTCCACTAACTATAAGGAGGCTGAGAAATGAAGCCTTTATCTTTCCAATACCCACTTGAGAAAGGAAAGGGAAAGGAGGTTAGGATGGGTTAGCCACAGGTTGCTCCTTCAGGAAGTGATATTTAAACTAAGACCTTAAAGATGAGAAAGAATCCAGGTAAAAAGTAGGAAATTACCATTCCAGGCAGATCCTTCCTGGAATGCTCAAGGAAAGGAATGGAGCCTAATGCAACTGGAGTATAGGGTGCAAATAGAAGCATGACATGAAGTGAGGTTAGAGAGGAAGGCAAGAATTGGATTACGCAGGGTCCTATAGTTCACAAATAGGCATTATGATTTTTATTCTAAGTGTAGTGTAAGAGTTTTAAACAGAAAAGTTTTAGGATCTGATAGCATTTTAAAGACTTCTCTGGCTACTATATAGAAAATAGATTAAAATGGGGTAAGAGTTGAAGGAAGGAAACCAGTTAACTGTTCCAGTTGTTCGGTTAGGAATCAGTGGTGGCTTGGATTAAGTGGAATGGACACGGATGCAATGGGAAAGATTCAAGATATATTTTGGTTAGAGAGCATTCCTATGACTTGGTGATTAATTGACTAGAGGGAGAAGGAAATGGAAGAATCAGAGATGACTCCTAGGTCTTGATTTGAGTACCCTTTTAGATCATAGTGTCACTGAAATTGGAGAGACTTGTGGTGAACTAAATTTGGGACAGATAATGGAGTGGAATCTACAATTCTGTTTTAGAGGTGTTAGGTTTGCAATGTTCATTGAACATACAAGCTGGCGGCTGCCTCTATGAGACTGGTGTTCAGTCAAGAAGTCATGGTTACAGTTAAAAAATTTAGAGTCATCAACATAACAGCCATTTTTCCAATCTATAGGTTAAACATATCACTTAGAATTCGGTAGTGATTACCAGAAGATTAAGAGTAGAATTAGTTAAAAGTTATTTTTCCCCATATAAAGGAACTGGAGTTTGTGAGATTGGGTAGGAGACTGTCGCTTCTCATTTGGTATTGTGTAATTTTTTTAAAGTATGTATTTTCATTTCATGTACATATTTTTAAAGAGACAGAATGCTGAAGAACAACAACAAAGAATAAAAGCATGAGTCAAATAGCAGGAAAAAAAACATATGCTTTAATATATTTACTTCACACTTTTCTTACATTGCTCTAATTACTCCTGTTGATGGTGGGAGCAAGGACAAACTAGATTAAGTTTTAAGAAAAGCTAACGAAAACTCATATTTGATTTCTTTCATGGTCTGGGTTAATTTTGGAAACACTTTGGGTACATCATTCTGAACGAGAGCACTTGGTTTAGCCTTCAGATGATCTCATTCATAAGAAGAGCTTAAATTAGTTGTGTGGGACTCTGGGTCCCCTGTGTGCAGCAGACTGTGTCCATTCACTCTTCCGATATGTCCTTCCTTTACCTTCTTAAAGTGGCTTCCCCACAAATCCACTGGAATTTCTAAGCAAATAAATGCAGACATTGGAGAAAAAGAGAACAGCCCCAAAGGAACATGCCAATTCATATACACTGGATAAGCCAATTTTATTATTGCATAAAGTAAATACCCTAAATGAATTGTAAGTACCCAGCAAGTGGCTGCAAAACTATGGTGAATTTTCAGCTTTATTTATATGAAAGTAAAGCTAAAGTTGTTATACATCATTCTGCTTGTATTAAATAACCAGAAAATATTCAATTTGCAACAATAGTTACATTGAGCTTACTCTGATGTCCTGTTTTTCTTAATTATTTACTACTTTTATTCTGATGCTATTTTACCACAATTCTTTTTCAGGCTCCCCATGAAGTTCTGATTTTAATAATTCTTTATGAGTACCTTCTAAAGGTGTCCCTGACAGACAGCATATCTTATGTACATAATTAATTACATGCTTCAATATTTCAAAGTGAGGTTGGATATTTTTGTTTACTCACACAGTAGAAGTGTATAGTGGGTGTAGTCGGGAAATAAAATCACATGATCTTTTGACACTCTCCAGACTGGTTAGGTTTGTAGATATATGACAGCTGAAGGGTGAGGGGTATGGGAATGTGGAGATGAGGGAGAAAAGAGACTTCAGATTATCTGGATACTCTTGTTTTAGTTTTCTCCATGAGAACATAAGCAAGCAAGAAAGGCTCAGATTATTTTGCAAACAGATAATTCAAACAAACACAAGATTTAAAAAATGAAATACAAATGTCAATTTCTACAATGATGTCTATGTAACAGTGCCAATATCAAATATAAACATAATAAAGAACAATATTCTTATTTAACATTTGATGCACTCCATTGTCTGACTACCATAATGATTTGGGACTGTGGTGAGAAGAGAAGTGCGCCAAACTTCTAGGACCGAATGCATGGCCAACCTGGGGAATGTTTTGTAAATTTCAGACATTATTTAAAAAATTGTTATAATAGAATTGAGATTCATCGTTCATAGATAGCACATAGTATGACGATATATTATACATCTCAAACATATTGCTTGGAGAAACCTACCAAGAGGGTTGAGATCTGTTGTTATTGTGTAATCTGTTAATTTTTTCCTGTTTAGCATCTCTGTTACCTTTGGGGAATGCACCTCCTTCAATGCCTGTGCACCCGATGATTCCTCACAACCATCACAGGGTTTGGGCAAATGATGAACTCTGAAAGAATCCTAGTAGCTTTCTTTCTCTCTAGCTACAATAGGTATTCTATTTGGGTACATGGTCTGTACTAAGCCAGTCATTCTTTCCTAAATTATTATACAGTTGCTGTGAGAAAGTTATTTTTTTCCCATCCAGTTTCTATGCTAAGTGGATATGAAAGTGGAAATGTCCATGGCCATTTTCCCCAGCATGTGCAAACAACCAATTTGCAAATTGAAGTCACACCACAAACAAGAGCAAAGCAGAGAAATGGGAGAATAATAGCAAACCCTGAAATAATAATATGAACCCTCATTTGAAGGGAGTTCCAGCACTGGGGTTTTAAGTTACAAGAATGTATCAGTTCCCATTTGAGCCGACTATATGCATCTTGCAACAAAGAAAATTGTGGCCAACATTGCTGTCCTCCACACTCAAACCTTCCCCTTTTATCAGGTTTGCTGGTTGTTGGCTGTATATATACATGCACTCTTTGCTAGGAGCTTTGGCTTAGGTTGTGACCTTACTGGTCCCTTACATTTATTGTAAAACTATTTATCTAAATTCTATTTATCCTTTATGTCCCAGGTAAAATTCTTTCCTCATCAACCTTCACTAACAGTCTTCTTCTGAGCTCATTGCATTTATTTTCTGTACTGCTAAATGAACATTTAATCTAATACTGCCTCAAGCTACTTCTTGAATTATTGTTATTTAATTTACATATGTGTGTCACCAATTAATTTATAAGCTCATTGAAGACAAAGAATATGTACTATACTGCCTATATCTTTCTAAAAGGTAGTCATAATGATAAACACATTATAAGAACTTGAAAAATATTGGTTGTCTGTGTAATAGAATGAACTGAAAACAATACCATACATTTTTTAAAAAAATTTGTATTTTCGTATTTTTAATTTTTGTGGGTACCTAATAGAGGTATATGTTTACGGGGTACGTGAGATGTTTTGATACAGGCATGCAACGTATAATAATCACATCATGGAAAATGAGGTATCCATCCGCTCAATTATTTACCCTTTGTGTTACAAACAATCCAGTTACATTCTTTTAGTTATTTTCCAATGTACAATTGAGTTATTGACTATAGTCACCCTGTTGTGCTATCTAATAGTAGATTTTATTCATTCTTTATAAATTTTTTGGACCCACCAACAATCGCTGCCTCTCCACCACCCACTCACTCCTGTTCCTAGCCTCTGGTAACCATCCTTCTACTTTCTATGTCCATGAGTTCAATTGTTTTGATTTTTAGATCCCATAAATGAGTGAGAACAAGTTATGTCTTTCTGTTCCTGGCTTATTTCACTTAACATAATGACCTCCAGTTCCATCCATATTGTTGCAAATGGCAGGATCTCATTCATTTTTATGGCTGAATAGTACCCCATTGTGTTTATGTACCATATTTTCTTTATCCGTTTGTCTGCTGGTGGACACTTACATTGTTTCCAAATCTTAGCTATTGTGAACAGTGCTGTGACAAATATGGGAGTGCAGATATCTCTTCAATATATTGATTTTCTTTCTTTTGGGTATATACTCAACAATGGGATTGCTGGATCATATGGTAGCTCTATTTTTTTTTTTTTTTTTTAAGGAGGCTCCAAACTGTTCTCCATAGTGGTTGTACTAATTTACATTCCTGCCAATAGTGCATAGGGTTCCCTTTTCTTCACATCATTACCAACATTTGCTACTACCTGTCTTTTGGATATAAGCCATTTTAACTTGGGTGAGATGATATCGCATTGAAGTTTTGATTTGCATTAGATCTTCTGCCCATTTTGATTGGATTTTTGATTTTTTTCCTGTAGAGTTGTTTGGGCTCATTATATACTCTGGTTATTAATCCCTTGTCAGATGTGTAATTTGTAAATATTTTTCCCATTGTGTGGGTTGTCTCTTCAGTTTGTTGATTGTTTCCTTTGCTGTGCAGAAGCTTTTTAACTTGATGTGATCCCATTTACTCATTTTTGCTTTGGTTTCCTGTGCTCATGGGCTATTAATCAAGAAAATTTTTCCCAGACCAATGTCCTGGAGATTTTTCCCAGCATTTTCTTGTAGTAGTTTCATAGTGTGAGGTCTTAGATTTAAGTCTTTAATTCATTTTGATTTGATTTTTTTGAATGGAGAGAGAAAGAGGAGTCTAGTTCCATTCTTCTGAATATGGACATCCAGTTTTCTGTGCACCATTTATTGAAGAGACTGCCTTTTCCCCAGTATTTGTTCTTGGCACCTGTGTTGAAAGTGAGTTCACTGTAGGTGTGCAGGTTTATTTCTAGCTTCTCTTTTCTGTTCCATTGGCCTCTGTGTTTGTTTTTATCCCAGTACCATACTGTTTTAACTACTATACCTCTGTAGTATAATTTGAAGTCAGGTAATGTGATTCCTTCAGTTTTGTTTTTTGCTTATGATAGCTTTGGCTATTCTGGGTCTTTTGTGATTCCATATAAATCTTAGTATTGTTTGTCTATTTCTGAGAAGAATGTCACTGGTATTTTGATAGGAATTGCATTGATTCTGTAGATTGCTTTGGGTTTTATGGGCATTTTAAGATTATTGATTCTTTAATCCATAATCATAGAATATTTTTCCATTTTTTGGTGTCCTCTTCAATTTCTTTCATCAATGTTTTATAGTTTGCATTATAGAGATATTTCACTTCTCTGGTTAATTCCTAGGTGTTTTACTTCACTTGTGGCTATTGCAAACGATATTACTTTTTTATTTCATTTTCAGATTGTTCACTGTTGGCATATAGAAATGCTACTGATTTTTGTATGCTGATTTTGTGTCCTGCAACTTTACTGAATTTATTCCCCAGTTCTAAGTTTGTTTGTGTAGTATTTAGGTTTTTACAAATAGAAGATTATATTGTCTGCAAGGAAGGACGATTTGACTTCTGCATTGCCAACTTGGATGCCCTTTATTTCTTTCTCTTTTCTGACTCCTCTAGCTAGGACTTCCTGTACTATGTTGAATAACTGGTGACAATGAGCATTCTTGTTGTGCTCTGGATCTTAGATGAAAGGATTTCCATTTTTCCCCATTTAGCATGATACTAGCTGAGGGTTTGTCATATATGGGTTCAATATGATGAGGTATATTCCTTCTATACCCAGTTTTTATAAAAGGATGTTGAATTGTATCAAATGCTTTCTCACCATCACTTGAAATAATCATATGGTTTTTATCCTTCATTCCGCTGATATGATTTATCACAGTGATTGACTTGCATATGTTGCACCATTCTTGAATCTCAGGGATTAATTCTGCTTGGTCATGATGAATAATCTTTCTAATGTATTTTTCAATTCAGCTTGCTAACATTTTGTTGAGGACTTTTGCAACAATATTCATCAGAGATATTAGCCTGTAGTTTTCTTTGTCTGATGTGTCTTTGACTGGTTTTCGTATCAGGGCAATGCTGGCCTCATAGAATGAGTTTGAAAGCATTCCCTCCTCCTATGTTTTTTGGAATAGATTGAGTAGGATTGGTATTAGTTATTCTTAAAATGTTTGGTAGAATCCAACAGTGAAACCATTAGGTCCTGGGCTTTTCTTTACTGGGAGACTTTTTATTATAGCTTTGATCTCATTACTTGTTATTGCTCTGTCCAGGTTTTGGATTTCTTCCTAGTTCAATCTTGGTAGGTTGTATGTATCTAGGAATTTGTCCATTTCTTCTAGATTTCCCAGTTAATCGGCATACAGTTGCTCATAGTAGTCTCTATTGATCCTTTGAATTTCCGCAGTATCAGTTGTAATGTCTCTTATTTTGTTTCTGATTTTATTTGGATCTTCTCTTTTTTCTTCTTAGTCTGGCTAAGGGTTTGCCAATTTTGTTTAACTTTTTTAAAAAACAACTTTTTGTTTCATTAATCTTTTGTATTTTTTTATTTCAATTTCATTTATTTCTGCTCTACTCTTTATTATTTCTTTTCTTCTACCAATTTTGTGTTTGATTTGCTCTTGCTTTTCTAGTTCTTTAACATATATCATTAGGTTGTTTATCTGAAGCTTTTACTGTTTTTTGATGTAGGAACTGATAAGTGACAAACTTCCCCCATAGTACTGCTTTTGCTGTATCCCATAGGTTTTAGTATGGTGTGTTTCCATTATCATTTGTTTCAAAGCATTTTTTAATTTCTTCATTGACCCACTGGTCATTCAGGAGCCTATTCTTCAATTTCCATGTGTTTGTATAGTTTCCAAAATTCCTCTTGCTGTTGACATTTGGTTACATTCCATTGTGACCAGAGAAGATGCTTGGCATTATTTCAATATGTTCAATCTTTTAAGACTTGCTTTGTGAACATATGGTCTATCACTGAGAAGGATCCATGTGCTAAAGAAAAGAATGTGTATTCTATAGTCACTGGGTGAAATGTTCTGTAAATACTTATTAGATCCATTTGGAATATAGTGCACATCGAGTCTAATATTTCTTTGTTGGTTTTCTGTCTGGAAGATCTGTCCAATGCTGAAATGGGGTGTTGAAGTTTCCAGCTATTACTGTATTGGAGTAGCTCTAATAATATTTGCTTTATACATCTTGGTGCTCAAGTGTGGATACATATATAATTAAAATTGTTATATTCTTTTGCTGAACTGACCTCTTTATCATTACGTATTGACCTTCTTTGTTTCCTCCTATGGTTTTTGTCTTGAAATCTGTTTTGTCTGAAAGAAGTATAGCAACTTCTGCTCTGTTTTGGTTTCCATTGGCATGGAATATCTTTTTCCATCCCTTTATTTTCAGTTTTTGTGTGTCTTTATAGGTGAAGTGTGTTTCTTATAGACAACAGATCAATCAGTCTTGTTTTTTCATCCATTCAGCTGCTCTATGACCTCTTATTGGAGAGTTTAGTCCATTTATAGTCAATATTACTATTGAGAAGTAAGAACTTCCTCCTGCCATTTTGTTATGTGTTTTTTGGTTGTTTTGTGATAATCATTTCCTTCTTTCTTTCCTTCTTGTCTTCCTTTTGTGAACATGATTTTCTCTGGTGATATGACTTATATTCTTGCTTTTAATTTTTGTGTATCCATTATACCTTTCTTGGTTTGAGGTTACCATGAAGCTTGAAAATACTATCTTATAACCCATTATTTTAACCTGATAACAACTTAACATAGTTTTAATGAACAAATAAAAAGAAAACTTAAAAAAAACTCTATGCCTTAACTTTGTCTCTTGCTTTTTAATTTTTTTAATTTTTATTTTTATCTCTTTGTACTGTACTGTCTATGTCTTGAAAAGTTGTTTTAGTCATTTATTTATTTGGTTCATTGTTTAGTCTTTATACAGAGGATGAGTAGTTTACACATCACAGTTAGTGTTATAATAGTTTGTGTTTTTCTGCATGCTTACTATTACCGGTGAGTTTTATATCTTCAGATATTTCTTTTTGCTCATTATGTTCCTTTTCTTTCTTATTGAAGTACTCCCTTTGGTATTTCCTGTAGGACAGGTCTAGTATTAATGAAATTCCTCAGCTTATGTTTGCCTCAGAAAGTCTTTATTTCTCCTTTACATTTGAAGAATATTTTTATCGTATATGCTATTTTCTCATTCAGCACTTTATATATGCCATGCCACTCTCTCCTGGCCTGCAGTGTTTTCACTGAAAAATCTGCTGCCAGACATATTGCAGCTCCATTGTATATTATCTGTTTCTTTTCTCTTGCTACTTTAGGATCCTTCCTTTATCCTTGATCTTTGGAAATTCTATTATTAAATTCTTTGAGGTAGTATTCTTTGAGTTAAATCTGGTTGGTATTTTATAACCTTCTTGTACTTGGATGTTGATATCTTTCTGTAGGTTTGGGAAATTCTCTGTTATTATTCCTTTAAATAAATTTCCCACTCTTATCTCTTTTCCTACCCCCTATTTGAGGCCAACAATTCAGATTTGCCATCTTGAGGCTATTTTCTAGATTCTGTAGCTGTGCTTTATTGTTTTTATTTTTTCTTTTGTCTCCTCTCACCGTGTATTTCAAATATCCTGTCTCCAAGCTCACTAATTCTTTCTTCTGCTTGATTCATTCTGCTATTAAACGACTCTGATACATTCTTCAGTATGCCAATTGCATTTTTTCAGTTCCAGAATTTCTGTTTGATTCTTTTAAGTTATTTTAATATCTGTGTTAAATTTATCCGATAGAATTCTGAATTCCTTCTCTGTGTTACCTTGAATTTTGTTTGAGTTTCCTCAACGCAGATATTTCTAATTCTCTGAAAGGTCACATACCTGTGTTTTTCCGGGATTTGTCGTGAATGCCTTATTTAGTTCATTGGTGAGGTCATGTTTACCAGGATGGTCTTGATGCTACTAGATGTTCTTCAGTGTCTGGGCATTGAAGAGGTAGGTATTTATTGTAGTCTTCATGGTCTGGGCTTATTTGTACATGTCCTTATTGTGAAGGCATTCTAGATATTCGATAAGACTTGAGTGCTGTAATTTAACCTGTATCTGCATTAGGAAGCATCTTAAGCTCAGTAACACTGTGGTTCTTGCAGACTTGTAGAGGTACCACCTTGGAAAAGATTCAGGAGAATTCTCTGGATTATTAGGCAGAGACTCTTGTTCTCTTGCCTTACTTTCTCCCAAACAACTGGAGTCTCTCTCTCTCTCTCTGTCCCTCTCTCTCTCTCTCTCTGTGTGTGCCATGTAAAAAGCTGGGGGTGGAGTGACACAATCATCCCTGTGTCCACTACCACTGTGTCTATGCTGGGTCAGACCTGAAGCCAGCATAGCACTGTCTCACCCAAGTTCTGCAGTGACTGCCCTCTGGCTACTGCCTATGTTTGCCAAGGCCCTGAGGCTCTATAATAAGCAGATCACAAAGCTAGGAAGGCCTATGTCCTCCCCTGCAGTCTAGGGAGTTCCCCCAGGTCTTGGGTGGGTCCAGAGGTGCCATCTGGGAGTCAGGCACTAGAATAAAAACCTTAGAAATCTACCTGGTGTTCTATTGCGCTGCAACTGAGCTGGCACTCAATTCACAAGGCACGGTCCTTCCCACTCTTCCCTCCCATTTCCCAAGGCAGAGAAGCCTTACCTCTTAGCCCCCACCATCATAGACAATGGGAACTACTGCCAGACTACTGCCAACATTCCCTTAAGGCTAAGGTCTCTTAAGTCAGCTTATGGTGAATGCTGCCTGACCTGAGACTCACCCTTCAGGACAGTGGGCTCCCCTCTGACCCAGGGCATGTCTAGAAATGCCATCCAACATTCAGTTTCTGGAATCAAGAATCCCAAGGGCTCACTTGGTGCTCTACCACCCTGTGACTGTATCAGTGCCTAAGGTGCAAGATAAAGTCCCCTTTTGCTTTTCCGTCTGATTGTTTCAAGCAACAGGAGTTTTACATCATAGCCACTACAGCTGGTACTGTGCTGAGTCTCACCTGAAGCCAGCAGGTCTCAGAGGCTCACCCAAAGCCATCAACATAGTGCCTAGGTATCACTGCCAGTTATTCAGGGTCCAAGGGCTCTTCAATTAGCAAATGATGAATGCTGTCAGACCTAGGTCCTTTCCTTCAAGGCAGCCAGTTCCCTTCTGGCCCAGGTTGTGTCTAGAAATGCCTGGAATAGGGGCTTGATGACTCTGACTGATACCATATCATGCTGTGGCTGAGCTGGTATCCAAAATGCAAAACAAGTTCCTCCCCACTGTTCCCACTCCTCTCCTTAAGTGGAAGGAAGAGATCTGTTTTGAAGTTGTGAGCTGTGCAGCCTGGGGTTGGGGGAGGGGTGATGCCAGCACTCCCTTAGCTTCCACAGCTGGCATCTTAGCAGGTTGCCTCTACCTCCCACCCCAGTCCACTGTCTCTTGTCCCAGTTCAACACTAGGAGTCACCTAAGAGCTGCAGTCCTTGTGTCCTAGGCTGCTTTTCATGTCCACTTAGACACACAGGACACTGTAGCCCTCGGTGGTGAGGTTTTTTCTTTTTTTTTTTGAGGCGGAGTCTCGCTCCGTCCCCCAGACCGGAGTGCAGTGGCCGGATCTCAGCTCACTGCAAGCTCCGCCTCCCTGGTTTGCGCCATTCTCCTGCCTCAGCCTCCCGAGTAGCTGGGACTACAGGCGCCCGCTACCGCGCCCGGCTAGTTTTTTGTATTTTTTAGTAGAGACGGGGTTTCACCATGTTAGCCAGGATGGTCTCGATCTCCTGACCTCGTGATCCGCCCGTCTCGGCCTCCCAAAGTGCTGGGATTACAGGCTTGAGCCACCGCGCCTGGCCGGTGAGGTTTTTTTAAAAACATTTTACTTTAAACTCTAGGATACAAGTGCAGAACATGTAGGTTTGTTACACAGGTATAAGTGTGCCATGGTGGTTTTCTGCACCCATCAACCTGTCATCTAGGTTTTAGGCCCCGTATGCTATGCATTAGCTATTTGTCCTAATGCTTTCCCTCCCCTCGCCTCCCACCCCTCAGCCGGCCCTGGCGTGTGTTGTTCTTCTTCCTGTGTTCATATGTCCTCACTTATGAGTGAGAATAGCAGTGTTTGGTTTTCTGTTCTTATGTTAGTTTGCTGAGGATGATGGCTTCCAGCTTTATCCATGTGCCTGAAAAGGACATTATCTCATTCTTTTTATGGCTGCATAGCATTCGGTGGTGTATATGTGTGACATTTTCCTTATCCTATCATTGATGGGCATTTGGGTTAGTCATGTCTTTGTTATTGTAAATACTGCTGTAATAAACATACATGTTCATGTGTCTTTATAGTAGAATGATTTATATTCCTTTGGGTATATACCCAGTAATGGGATTGCTGAGTAAAATGGTATTTCTGGTTCTAGATTCTTGAGGAATCACCACACTGTATTCAACAATGGTTGAACTAATTTACATACATTCCCACCAATAGTGTAAAAGCGTTCGTATTTCTCCACAGCCTCGCCAGCATCTATTGCTTTTGGTTTTTTAATAATTGTCATTCTACTGGAGTAAGATGGTATCTCATTGTGGCTTTGATTTGCATTTCTCTAATGATCAGTGATGTTGAAGTTTTTTCATGTTTGTTGGCTGCATAAATGTCTTCTTTTGAGAAGTGTCTGTTCATATCCTTTGCCTGCTTTGTGATGGGTTTGTTTGTTTTTACCTGTAAATTTGTTTAAGTTCCTTGTAGATTTTGGATATTAGACCTTTGTTAGATGAGTGGTTTGCAAAAATTTTCTCCCATTCTATACGTTGCCTGTTCACTCTGATGATAGCTTCTTTTGCTGTGCAAAAGCTCTTTAGTTTAATTAGATCCCATTTGTCAATTTTGGCTTTTGTTGCAATTGCTTTTGATGTTTTCATCATGAAGTCTTTGTCCATGCCTATGTCCTGAGTGGTATTACCCAGGTTTTCTTCTAGGGTTTTTATGGTTTGGGATTTTACTTTACTTAAAGTCTTTTATGCATCTTAATTCATTTTTGTATAAGGTATAAGGAAGGGGTCCTGTTTCAGTTTTCTGCCTATGGCTAGATTGTTTTCCCAGCACCATTTATTAAATAGGGAATCCTTTCCCCATTGCTTGTTTTTGTCAGGTTTGTCGAAAATCAGATGGTTGCCGAAGTGTGGTGTTATTTCTGAGGTTTCTGTTCTGTTTTATTGGTCTACATGTCTATTTTGGTACCAGCACCATGCTGTTTTGGTTACTATATCCTTGTAGTATAGTTTGAAGTCAGGTAATGTGATGCCTCTTAGCTTTGTTCTTTTTGCTTAGGATCGTCTTGTCTATACGGGCTCTTTTTGTTTTTTTTTCCATGTGAAATTTAGAATAGTTGTTTTCTAATGCTGTGAAGAATGTCAGTGCTAGTTTAATGGGAATAATATGGAATCTATAAATTACTTTGGGCAGAATGGCCATTTTTTTGATATTGATTCTGAAGATGGAATGTTTTTCCATTTGTGTCCTCTCTTATTTCTCCTTCCCATCCCTTGTTAGCTGTATTCCTATGTATTTTACACTCTTTGTAGCACTTTTGAATGGGAGTTCATTCATGATTCGGGTCTCTGCCTGTCTGTTTTTGATTTATAAGAATGCTTGTGATTTTTGCACATTGATTTTGTATCCTGAGACTTTGCTGCAGTTGCTTATCAGCTTAAAGAGTTTTGGGGTTGAGATGATGGGATTTTCTTTTTTTTTTTCATTATTATACTTTAAGTTCTAGGGTACATGTGCATAACGTGCAGGTTTGTTACATATGTATACTTGTGCCATGTTGGTGTGCTGCACCCATCAACTCGTCAGCACCCATCAATTCATCATTTATATCAGGTATAACTCCCCAGTGCAATCCCTCCCCCCTTCCCCCTCCCCATGATAGGCCCCAGTGTGTGATGTTCCCCTTCCCGAGTCCAAGTCATCTCATTGTTCAGTTCCCACCTATGAGTGAGAACATGCGGTGTTTGGTTTTCTGTTCTTGTGATAGTTTGCTAAGAATGATGGTTTCCAGCTGCATCCATGTCCCTACAAAGGATGCGAACTCATCCTTTCTTATGGCTGCATAGTATTCCATGGTGTATACGTGCAGAATCATGTTGTCTGCAAATAGAGACAATTTGGCTTTCTGTCTTCCTATTCAAATGCCTTTTATTTCTTTCTCTTGCCTGATATTCCTGGCCAGAACTTCCAATAGTATGTTGAATAGGAGTGGTGAGAGAGGGCATCCTTGTCTTGTGCCAATTTTCAAAGGGAATGCTTCCAGCATTGGTTAATATTATAACCAATCTTATCAGAAGCATTTTTAACTATTGGGAAACTGTTAATCTCATAGTTGCAGGTACAAGCTTTCTATAATTCTAAGTTTCTCTTTAAAGGTTATATACATTGTCACTGGCATTGGATTACTATCAGTTGTTTTCCTTTTAATGACAGGCTTATTTCATTTTTGAGAAAATGTCTACCAGATACTCAAGTCTGAAGAACCATGGTTTGTCTGCCAGCATTCCTACAAATAAACATGGTGTTCCATGAGAAAAGAGGCTTGTTCAGCTTGCAGCTCAAACCATCATGCAAGAGCTTTTCCCAGAGGCAATTTTTGTACTTTGGTATGCAGTGAAAGTGCTTTATATGCACTTTCCATTTTTTTCATACAGACTATTAAAGAGAGAAGTACTGAATGGTTAAGATTTAATATAATTAGTATTTTTTATTGACTTATTAAGGACATTTTTAACTGAAACTTGCCTTTAAAAAAATACAAACTGAATTTAAACTGACCCTGCCTTGATTTGTGATAAGGTGACAGCAGTTCTAAGCACTATTAATTTTGTACTATCAGTGCAAAGGTCAACACAGTGAAAAAGGCAAATAATATCCTAGTATAATTATCAAAATAGTTTTGACATTGCAGGCTGCTTAAAACAGTCTCATATACTCCTAGTGTTTTTCAGATACTGCTTTGAGAACCACTGGGGTAGAAATTAGAATTTTGGAAGTAAAAACCATAAATTTAAATGGAAGCTTTGGGATGGGAGCCTAATCTGTAAAATAATCAAATTCTTCTCTTCATCTTTTTTTGCATGTTTAGTGGATGGGTATGTGGGGAAAATGGACAAAAGTAAAGTTATGTCTACAGAAACAGTAGCATATTAGAATATGAGATTAGTCTTGTTACTGAGAAAAAAGAAAGGCTTAGATAGGTGTCAGCAAACTAGTACCCTCCTGCTACCTGTTTTGATAAAAAGTTTGATTGGGCCTCTCTGTCTTCTCTACGCTGGGAGAAGCTCTCCTGCCACAGCCCCTCACCCCCTGAAAATGTTCACCTGCTCCAAGTTCGTCTCCACTCCCTCCTTGGTCAAGAGCACCTCACAGCTGCTGAGCCGTCCGCTATCTGCAGTGGTGCTGAAACGACCGGAGATACTGACTGATGAGAGCCTCAGCAGCTTGACAGTCTCACGTCCCGTTACCTCCCTTGTCTCTAGCCGCAGCTTCCAAACCAGCGCCATTTCAAGGGACATCGACACAGCAGCCAAGTTCATTGGAGCTGGGGCTGCCACAGTTGGGGTGGCTGGCTCTGGGGCTGGGATTGGGACTGTGTTTGGGAGCCTCATCATTGGTTATGCCAGGAACCCTTCTCTGAAGCAACAGCTCTTCTCCTACGCCATTCTGGGCTTTGCCCTCTCAGAGGCCACGGGGCTCTTTTGCCTGATGGTGGCCTTTCTCATCCTCTTCGCCATGTGAAGGAGCCATCTCCCCCTCCCATAGTTCTTCCTCCCGTGTCTGGTCGGCCCTGTGTGATCCTTTTCCTATACCTCCCAGGCAGCCTGGGGAACGTGGTTGGCTCAGGCTTTGACAGAGAAAAGACAAATAAATACTGTATTAATAAAAAAAAAAAAGTTTGATTGGAAAACAGAACATAGACCACATGACCTGCAAAGATAAAAATGTTTACTCTATGGCCCTTTAAAATAAAAAGGGTCGTTAGCTCTTATCTTAGATAAATGTACTTACCTCTTAACTAAAATAGAGAGAAAATCAACTTTGAGTGAAATTCAAACATTTACCAAAAGGCTTTGAGTAGCGTTGTTTGCATCCAGCCCTATCTTGGGGAATTTAAGTTTATAATATACACAAAGGGCCTGAGGGAACAGAGTCACCTTTGATGGAGAAAGCTGGAGTTTCCAGAGGCTAAGTGGTGAGATATGGGACTGGAGAACAAGAAGGAAAGATTGGAAGGGTTAGAGAAGAGACAGACATAGGAGCAAAATATGTGATACAAACTTGTAAATGACTTCCTTTCTCCCATAGGTAGACAGTGTCACAACCTTTTTTTTTTTTCTTCACATACTATATGCATTTTGAAATCTACCTAATCCTTGAGTAAAGAACTTTATCATCTTGATATGATGGTCTGAGATGTCTAGGGAATATTTGGAAGGGAAAGTACTAAAGAAAGGCTAATAAAACTCCTCAGTCATGAGTTGTTTCTTGGATGTATTGGGAAGCTCCACCCTAATTTTCCTTTCCTCACAGAAAAGGGAGAGCTCTCCAGCACTTGGTTCAGAGATTAGTTTTTTTAAAAGGAAAACCTACAGAGTTTATTTTTGCATGGCTTCTATGAATTGGAAACATTATTTATCCTCACCACAATTGGAGTTCACTAATCAGTTTATTTAAGCTCATAGTATCTGTGTCAATAGAAGTACGCAAAAACAAAGCTCTTTATTTTGTAGGTGTTACCTTGGCAACATTATTTGAGGGGATTATTTGAGTACTCACTTGCAGGATGAGAGGCAAGGTTATGAGCAGGTATGTTTCTAGCTAAGCACTTCCCCGCTCCCCCTTCTTTCTAGCCCTGATAGAAAGAATCCTAAAATTGGAATGCACTTCATAAAATCTAAGTATATTGCACTGCCAAATTAGAGGAACTGAAACCATCCCTACAAACTTTATAACGTGAATCAGGGAAGAAGGGAGGAGGAAAACAAAAATAAATTAAGCTTGCAGTACATTCAGCATTAATCATTAGGTCAGCTTGTTCTCTGACCCACGTCCTCATAGTTGTTTGCCTACTGCCTCAAAATCACGTAGACTCTGTTAGAAGATTATAATTCCTCTTAACTGCTCTATAGATAACAACTCAAACATTTTAAAATGTTGAGTTTTCCCTTTGAAATATTCTTTCATGTTCTGCATAACAGTGAAACTACTGACATCCGCTGGTCTGAAGGGCCACAGGGGAAGCTGACTCGACAAAGAATGTAGTTTTCAAGACCCCATGCTTTCATCCTCCTAACCCCAACCAATCAGTGACCTCAATTTTCCATCCCCTTAAAAATCCACAATACCCTTAAAAATACCAGCCCAGAACTCCTTGGGGAGATTTATTTGATGGTCTCCTCCTATCTCCTTGCTCAGAACCCTGCCATCATTAAACTCCTCTTCTGCTGTAAACCTTGCTGTCTCGGTGTGTTGGTATGTTACTGCACAGCAGGCAAACAAACCAGTTGGTCCTATGACAGAAGCATAGGCAGCCCTTTCAGAATTCAAATAGTAAAGAAATGAGGTGTGGTACTTCCTTGATGGCGTGCCCATTTAAAAGAGAGTGTTGTGACCTTTCCAGGAGCACTTTGCTGCCTTGCATTCTCAGGTAGAGCATGCCATCAATTCCCCTCTCTCAGTGGAGAAAATAGGTGGGTAGGATTTGGGACATGAGCCTTATCTGGTGAGGGATAACTCATATTCTGTTCACCACAAAGCAAGA
The DNA here is from genome assembly GCF_000951035.1 of Colobus angolensis palliatus. Taxonomy (NCBI): domain Eukaryota; kingdom Metazoa; phylum Chordata; class Mammalia; order Primates; family Cercopithecidae; genus Colobus; species Colobus angolensis. Next base: position 547,816 of record NW_012117188.1, read on the forward strand.
TGACACCTTTTAATTAAACATATTAAAGTGGAAAAGCAGTTATGGATTGATTTGCAAGTGCCAATCCATACTATAATCATTGCTTAATCTTGTTTTCATTAAACAATTCTTTCCATAAAGGGAAAAGGGAGAGTTGAAGCAGAGAACTTAACAGAGAATGATATTCCACTACCAGCCATTCCAGGAACTGGCTTTATTTTCTATTTTATTTTTTAAAATTTTATGTTAATTATTATAGGTACATGATACTTGTATATATTTATGGGGCACATGTGATGTTGTCATACAAGCAAACAGTGTATAATGATCAAATCAGGGTAATTGTGGTATCTAGCACCTCAAGTATTTATCATTTCTTTGTATTAAGAACACTCCAATTCTACACTTTTAGTTATTTGAAAGCATACAATAAATTATTATTAACTACAATCATCCTGTTGTGTTACTAAGTACTCAGTCTTAGTAACTAACCCCTTTTTATGCTCTCCTCCCCGCTACCCTTCCCAGCTGCTGGCAATCATCACTGCACTCTCTACTTCTATGAATTCATTTTTAAGACTCCCACATTATAAGTGAGAACATGCAATATTTGTTTTTCTGTATTCAGATTATTTCATTTAACACGATGTCTTCTGGAACTGGTTTTATTTTTGCCTCTACTTTCTGTTTACTTCAGCAATACATCTTCCTTTTCATTTTCTATAAGATGTAGGTCCCAATGCTTTGCCTCTTTCCTTGAATTAAATGATTGTCCTTAGTTACATGTTATTCCCATGGCTTTATTCAGGAGGGAGTTCTATTTTATTCAAACTGTAAGGACAAAGTTGAGAGCCCCAGTATAGTAAAGTGACCTTGTTCGTTGCAGAAAAGCAACATACAGCTATGTTAAAACTGAGCTTAAATTCTCTAAGATGAGAATAATCACAACTTGTCCTTTTTTGTGACACTTGATAGTGTCACAAAATACATAAGTACCTTTCATTTCTTGTTATTTGTCCTCTATATTTGCTGAAGGAATGAGACTTCACAAAAATGTTAAAAATGTAATATGTAGAATATCTTGACAATGTTCCTCACAGCTCTGTAAAATCTGGCAACCTGTTCCCTTTCTGGACCACCTCCCCACTATCCTTGTGCATTGCTGCTCCAATCACACTGGACTCCTTGCTTGATGTTAAACTTCCCAGGCATATTCCTACCTGTGGAACTATGCACTTGTTTCTACTGTCAGTTATGTTTTTCCCTTAAATATCCATTTGCTCTCTCTCCTTATTTTGCTGAAGACTCCTATAACCTCTGGTGACAGGCGTACTCTAGGCTGGCCTCAAATGAAGCACAGCCTTGTGTAAACCCCTCCTTTTGAGTGTGGGCACATCTGTGACTTGCAATTAACTGAAAAAATATGGCAAAAGAGATGGGATAGTACTTCCATGATAACGTCACCTTATATGGCAAAGGTGAAAATAATTTTTCAGGTATAATTAAGAGCCCAAATCAGTTTAAGTTAATAAAAATAGAGGTTATACTAGTGGGGCTAATCTAATCAGGTGAGTCCTTTAAAAGTGTGCCTAGATTTTCCCGGAGCTCAGAGACTCTAAACTACAGGGAATCTTTTCTTCTGGCTGTGTAGAATCATCCTGCCCTGAGTTCTACAGTTGGGAGGAAATGCATTTTGCTAACAACTACATGAGCTTGGAAGAGGAACCTGAGCCTCAGATGAACCCAGCTCTGGCTGAGTACTTGATTACAGCTTTGTAAGATCCTGAGCACAGCACACAGTGAAACTGAGGCTGGACAGTGGGTGTTGTTTTAAGCCACTAAGTTTGTGATAATTTGTTACCTAGCAGTAGAAAACTAATACGCCTCCCTTTTGTAAGATGTACCCCATCTACCCTCTCTGTCCCTTTTTGCCACTTTGTTTTTCTTCATAGCCCATATACCTTTTATACTTTAAATAATTTAATATGTGTGTGTGTTTTTATTGTCTTTCCCCACTATGGTATAAGCTTCGTAAGTGCAACTATTTTGGTCTCATTTGTTTACTGCTCTGTCCGCACTGCTTAGAAGAGAACCTGGAACACAATAAACACTTAATATGTATTTGTTCAACCAATGAATAATAATGTTCTTCTGACTTCTTTGTTTTCTCTGTCACTCAACTGACTTTCGCATTTCCAAGTTTCCCACAAAAGAATTTTTTTTTATTTCTTCAATTTTTATCTTAAGAGGAACTTACCTCTCAGCAAAAGAGAAAATTATGTCAGTCAATACCTTAACAATGGAGATTTACAAGCAATCTCGCTTACCAAAGGACAGAAAATAAGAAACAGATTGTCAGATTAATTACAATCCATGGCACAGAATACTTATTAGAAAAAAATCACAGTAAATACATTCTACAGTTTTAATATTTTTTATGCTTTTTCCAAAATGAACAGAAGATATAAAATTTCTTTGCACATACAATCCCCAACACACTGTGATCATTGATCTAGAAATATCTAGAGTTTCAGATTGGAAAACAAATTTTGAGGGCTATAGAGTGGGTTGGAACTCCCTTAGCTACTTTTGTTTGCTTCTAATAAACATTCATGTTCCTAGCCGGACTCAGGTCAGTTTGGTAGAGTATTCTCACCTGGTTCCTCTGCCTGGGACACTGCTGGCACAGAGACTCAAGGCTATTAATACAAACTGTTAGATTTAAATCACTGAATTTTACTGGCAATCTCTGAACTTCCAGGAGGAAATAGGCAAACTCATGAGAAGCCCTCCTGTGTCCTTCTCAGAGCTGTGCCTCAGAGAGATTTGCTAAATATCTATCGTGTCTCACAATTGTCTTGACTCCTTGAACGTGGGGAAGGGTATGTGCAAATTAGAGGACCCTGGGCAGGCCTTTCAGAAATCAAGTTTTCAGGACTAAGAAGCTTTTGTTTTTCCCTGAAAGCATACCTTTGAAAAAGAATATTTTAACCATGCTTTGAGCATGTGGCTTCTATATGTTCAGAAGTACCTCCATGACATTGGGAACGAGTGTGAGTAATTTATGATACACACACAAAAGCATTTCACAGATGTGAAGATCTATCTCTAATTTTCCTTTAAATGGATTGATTCCTCTGCAGGCCTTTCATCCATTTTTGCCGTTTTCTGTTTGCAATTACTCTCAGATTTCACTGAGGGTAGAACAATTACATATTCCTGGACCTGTGCTTGTGGCTAGGAGTAGGAACCCTACAAGACAGTAGGGCTTTTGACACAATCCCTGAATACATGTCTACCCAAGTAAGCAAAGACTGACCCCAATTTGGGGTGAGAATTAATCTTGCTAATCTTTAAAAATTTTCATTCCATCTTGTGCCCAAGATTAAGTGAAGTTTGGGGAAAAAATGTCGTTTCTCCAATTTAGAATTTTTTAAATATATTTTTTAAAAATAGCATGCCTTCAAATCATTCCAACTATAATTATGGCAATATATTCATTTGTGAGAGGAATGATTCTCCTGCATATTTTAAATAAGAAAATTATGCCTAAGTGATTTATTTTATTTAGCAAGACAAAGACAGTTACAAAATTATAATTAAAAACTCTTGTGTGGAGAGGCCAGTCTTAGATTTCCTCTAAGAAATGTGTAAAAGAAATTGATTACTTCTTTTGTATAGCTAAAAATATATTTGTTGATAAATCATTGTTTTAAAATGTTAATATCCATTTTGTTCCTTATTGATTTGATTTTCTTTTTGTATATCAAGCCCTTTGAATAATAAAGGAATGTTAATAAATTACATTTTTTGTTAGGGACCATAATGCAATACTTAGATTTATAAAATGTAGAAACAAAAAAATATGAACAACAGAAGATAAACTTTTTTAAAGCTCCATAATTATTTTTATTATAATGTGTATGGAGAGACTATTGTCTGCTTAGCTTTATCATGATTACAAATATAATTTTCCTCTAATCTTTGCTGTTTAAGAAAACAGTTAATCGCTTTACCAGACCCTCTGAAGAACTGAATTCTGAGTTTCTCTTCCTTAGACACAGTCTGAAAGTTTTATGAATTTCTTTTAAAAAATAAAATTATCAGAAATTTAAAAATTCACTTTTGCATCTAATTTGATAAATCATTAGATATACCTTATAGAAGAAAGGTAAAAGTTAAGTATTATTTAATGTTTCTACCAATATGGGTTATAACTCAGTGGGTTATAAAATCAATTTAGTGAATGAATAATATTTAAAAAACACTAGCTTGGACTAGACTAGAAAAATACTGAAACTATCAGACTGCATTGTATACCCTAAGAGAGTAAGGTTGACATGGGTTTGTGAAACTTTTGTTTCAGTTTTGTGTATAACATGTGTTTCTTATATTGCAAGCCACTATACTATCATATTAATTTTAAATATTGATGTTAGTAGTATAATTGATGCAATCAATGAACAAGTTCTAATAAAATGATTTTAGCACACCACATAATCATAGTGAAGGGTACAGGCTTTTAGTTAGACTGACAGTATTCACATACAGCCTTGTCACTTACTGGCAGTGTAGCCATGCTCAAGGCACTGGGTCATCTAACAAGTAAGATGGGTAAAAATTGCATCTATACCAGAGAATTGTTATATTTATATGAGAAATATACATAAAAGGCCCAGTATATGTCTCACACAAAGCTCAGAGAAACCAGTTACTATAACCATCACACTTTAAGTTTTTTTTTTTTTTTTTTTTGAGATGGAGTCTTGCTCTGTCGCCCAGGCTGTAGTGCAGTGGTGCGATCTCGGCTCACTGCAAGCTCCGCCTCCCGGGTTCACGCCATTCTCCCGCCTCAGCCTCCTGAGTAGCTGGGACTACAGGCACCCACTAACACGCCCTGCTATTTTTTTTATTTTTAGTAGAGACGGGGTTTCACCGATTTAGCCAGGATGGTCTCGATCTCCTGACCTTGTGATCTCCTGGCCTCGGCCTCCCAAAGTGCTGGGATTACAGGCCTGAGCCCCTGCCCCCGGCCACTTTTAGTTTTAAGTTACTATCTCCTAATGAGATGAACAAGATATTCTCTTTGTTTCAAGCAACGAATGACCTAGGTAAGAAAAACTTACGAAAAAGGAAAAGAACAAGCCAAAGAGAAAGAGAGAATTGGGAGACCAGGATGGTAATGACAAATGTTTGCAGTTATTTTCAGATCAATATTCAAAAATATAGTCCAATTGTTTATGAAAAACTAAATTTTAGGCAACCAACAACTTTACTGTTGTCCAATGTCAATAGGAAATTTTATATATGAAATGTGGAATTAATTTCTTACAGTTTTAGCATTTTTCACACATGAATTAAGGGTTAGTTTCTCCCAGATATCATAAGTGGCATATCTGAACAACATCATGAGGAAGAGTAAGGTGGTCAATTCTTAAAGAAGATATAGCAATCCTTTATGTGTATTACCTAACATAGCATAAAAATATGTGAGACAAAAACTGAACTGCAAGGGAAAATATCCACTATTGTATTTGCACTTCAACACTCCCTCTATCAGAAATGGATAGCTCCAGCTAGCAGAAAACCTGACAGGACATAGTTGAATTAAAAAATACAAATCAACGAACTGAATATAATTAACATCTAAGACTGCTTCATCCAACAATAGCAGAATACACATTCTTCTGAAGCTCACATGACATATTCACCAAGATAGACCACATTATGGTCCATAAAGCACACATTTACATATTCAAAAGAACAGAAATCTTACAATGTCTGGTCTCAGGCCACAATAGAACTAAACTAAAATTCAGTAACAGAAAGATAGCTAGAAAATCCTCAAACATCTGGAGATTAGACAACACATTTCTACATAGCACATCAGTCAAAGAAGAAATCTTAGAAATTTTAAAATATTTTGAGCTAAATAAAGATGAAAACACAATATATCAAAGTTTTTAGGATGCAGTGAAAGCAATGCTCAGAGGAATATTTAGACACAATGCATATATTAGAAAAGAAAGCTCTAAATCAATCATCTAAGCTTCCACCTTCGTAAACTTAAACAACAGCAAATTAATTGAAAGAAAGCAGAAGAAAAAATAGTGAGAATTAGAGTAGAAATCAGTGAAATTTAAAATGGGAAAATAATAGAGAAAAATTAACAAAGTCAAAACTAAGGCTAATAAAAATAAAGGAAATAAAGAAAGAAATGAACATCATTACAACAGAGGACATTAGGTAGATAATAAAAAATAATATAGACAACTCTGTGTTCACACATTTGATAACCTAGATAAAATAGAATGGACCAGTTTCTTGAAGAGAACAATATGCCAAAACTCATGTGAGGAAAATAATCTGGATACACTTACATCTTTTAAAGAAATTGAATCAATTATTAATAACCCTCTAAAATAGAAAGCATCAGCCACAGCTGGGTTCACAAGTGAATTTTATCAAATGTTTAAGGAAGAAATTATATCATATCTCTGTAATCTCTTTCAGAGGTAGAATTAGAAGGACTATTTTCCAACTCATTCTATGAGACCACATAGCTGCCCAAATACGAAAACCTCATAAAGACATTACAACAAAAGAAAACTACAGACCAATAGACATGAACATCTTCAACAAAATATTAGCAAATAAAATTCAACCATATATAAAAAATATGCACCAAAACTAAATGGGATTTATCCCAGGTATCCAAAGCTGTTTCAACATTTGAAAACCAACTAATATAATCCATCATATCAACAAAATAAAGAAGAAAAATCGCATGATTAAGCAATAGATGCAGAAAAAGCCTTTGAGAAAATCAAATATCCATGCATTATAAAACTCTCAGTAAATTAGGAATAGAGGGAAGCTTCCTCAACTTTATAAAGAATGTCTACCAAATAACCCCACAGCTAACATCATACTTAATAGTAATAAACTTAGGTTTTCCACTAAGATCAGGAACAAGGCAAGGATACTCCCTCTCCTTACTGCTTTTCAATATTATATTAGAAGTCCTAGCTGCTGTGAAAGACAAGAAAATGTATGTAGATTGAGATGGAAGAAATAAAACTGTGTGCAGATGGCATAATTGTCTATTTAGACAATTGGAAAGAATCAACAAAAAAAATGTTGAAACTGATAAGTGATTATAGCAAGGTTGCAAGATGCAAGGCTACCATAGAAGGTCAGTTGCTTTTCTGTGTTCCACCAATGAATAGGTGGAATTTGAAATTAAAAACAATATAATTTCATTAGCATATTCCAAAAATAAAATACTTAGATATAATTCTAATAAATACGTGTAAGATCTATGTGAGGAAAACTATAAAATGCTAATAAAAGAAATAACTAAGTAAATAGATACTCCATGTTCATGAATAATGAGACTCAATATTGTCAAAATGTTAGTTCTTGCCAACTTGATCTATAAATTTAATGCAATACTAGTCAAAATCCCCCAAATTATTTAGTGAATATCAACAAACTGATTATAAAGGTTATATGGAGAGGCATACATTCCAGAATAGCTAACATATTATTAAAGGAGAAGAGCAAGATAGACAGACATTATCTGATGCCAAGATTTACTCTAAAGCCACTGTAAGTAAGACAGTGTGGTATTGGTGAAAGAGTAGACAAATGCATAAATGTAACAGAATAGAGTCCAGAAATATAGTCAAATGATCTTTGACAAAACACACACACACACACACACACACACACACACAATACAATGGAGAAAAGAATAGACTTTTTAACAAATGGTGCTGGAACAACTGGATATCAACATGCAAAAAAAGAAAAAAAAAAAAGAAACTAGACAATGACCTCACACTCTTCACAAAAATTCACCCCAAATGGATCAAAAACCTAAATATAAATCAAACAACTATAAAACTCCTAGAATGTAACACAAGAAAAAAATCTAGATGAACTTGGGTTTGGTGATGACTTCTTAGACCCAATACCAAAGGGATAATCAATGACAAAAATAATAAATTGAACATCATTAAAATTTAAAACTTCTGCTTTGTAAAAACACTGTCAAGACAATAAAATGACAAGGCACAGACTGGAGGAAAATATTCACAAAAGATATATTTGGTAAAGAAAAACAAACAAAAAACCTCTCAGTATTATACTTATTAGTAAAAGTGCCACTAAATACTGGAGTAATCAGGTCTTTAGATTTCATGAAAGAGCAGGAATGTTTTGGCCACTCAGAAATATCTTCAGCAAAACACACCTGAATTCAACATGGATCTAGAATGACATTGAACTTGTGAGTTCCTAGTCCAGGCTGAGGATATGAGACAGCAGTATAGAAATTCTCATTCACATACTAGAAGAGAAAAATAAACAGGATTGTAGTTTTAATATTTTAATAGCTACCTTAGATCTAGCATGCTGTACGATGATGTTCTTGCCTGAAAAAATTGGTCAATTCTGTACCCTAACTCACAGAATCTATGCCTGTTAAATTCTGATTGAGTTGAAAAAATCCAGCATTTAAAAGCCATGCATTCTAGAATGTCAAGTTCAAATGATGTCATTTTCTGTGAGTCTTAGAACCTGTTTGGCTATATATCACATACATAATCTTTCATTCCTAGATGACAACATTGTATATTGTAATACACACACACCCTCATTTTAAAGCTTCTTTACATATTCATTCAACAATATAGTTAAGTGTGGGCAAATTGGGTATATAGTTTTGCTGATCTCAATTAAATTCAGAGAATATTTCCTGAATTTTCTGCCCACATAATAATGAGAACAAAGGTCCAGAGATATTAATTCAAGGAAAAGAGATTCAAATAGGGCTTTCACTTCTGTGTTACTCCACTTTTCAATGGTTCACTGAGTATAAGCCAAGATGCAACAAAAGATCACTGGGCACTTGACAAGGGAAGAGAAGAAAGGAGAAGGGAGGAGAAGTAACTAAATGAGAGAAGGAGTTAATACATGGAGGAAAAGAAAATACTGCAGTGTAGAGGGCAATAAGATAGATTTTTTCATATGCTGAAGATTCATTCATAATTGTATACACAAGTTTATGTGTCCTGGGAGTTTAGAAATGGGTTTGTTTATTGGCATAAATTCATTCAATAAATAAATTATTGAGTAACTACTATGTGCCAGGCAGTGTACTGGGTCCTGGAGATACACCATGAACTAAAGAGAAAAAGATGGTGCCCTTAAGAAACTTATATCCTGGGGAGTGGGGATGGGAGATGCAATACAAAATAAATAGGGAAATCAAATAGTAGGTTATATAATTGCTGTGGGCAAAAAAGGTAAAGCAGGAACAGTAAGGAGGATTAGGGTGTCTAGGTGCCTAGGGTTAAAGAGAGAAGCCAGTTACAGTATAAATAAAGCAGTCAGGGCAGGATTCATTGAAAAGGTAATATTTGAGCAAAGATTGTAGGAGATGAAGTTAACCAATCAGCTTTCTGGGGGAGTGTTGCAGCAGAAGGAAGAGACAGAGCAAAGGCTTTGTGGGGGAAGGGTAGGAGTTTAGTTTGGACATGGTGAGTTGGCAAACTATTGGACATCCAAGTAGAGATGGCAAGTCAGCAGTTGGATGTATGAGTCTGGAGTTTGGGAGCAAGGTCCAGACTAGAGGTAGGTATTTGGGAGCATTAACAGAGAGATGGAGGATCAAAGCTCAAGCCTGGACGAATTCACTGAGACAGTGAGGATATCGAAAGAAGAGGACCAAGTCTGTTCTGAGATGCTCAAAAATTGAAAGGTTGGGCAGAATTTGAAAACAAAGTGAAGGAGATTGAGGGGAGGTTTACTGAAGGATGGAAGAAGAGCACAATTACTCCCTCCATTTTCAAAACTGGTTAATGTTGGTAAGTCTCAAAGAGTGTTTGCTCTACCTAATAAAAGTCATCTCCTCACCTGTAGGAGGAAATAAAAATTATGCAACACTGGCAAAAAATAATAATAACCTTGGTCTCGAAACATGTACCAAAGGTGAGGGGGTGGCAAGATGGCTAACTAGAAGCAGCTAGTGCATGCTGCTCTTATGGAGAGAATGAGTGGGGCATAAACTCTATCTCATTCACTGGATCACCCAGGTAGACACATTGGGATTAATTGAAGAAGAAAATGACCTATGGAGAACAGACAACAGCTAGACAGGACAGCCACTCACATGGGATAGACACAGAACCAGGGCAGGATCCCCACCACAGAAAACAGTGAGTGAGTGAGAGCCTCCGTGGACTCACATTTCTGCCACAGACCTTAGCAACCCTGGGCTCAGGAGATCCCCACTGACATCCCCCAACCCAGGGCCTCCAGATTGACAAAAGAACTGCATGGGGTCTGGGCAGACTCATAGCTCAGATACATGCAGAGACCCAGGGACCTTGGATCTCTGGCAACAGTGGCTGTAGCTCTAGCAATTGGGGAGGCCAGACAACCTACAGAATAGGAGAAAATATTTCAAACTATACATCCAACAAAGGTCTAATATTCAGAACCTATAAAGAACTCAAACAGATCGACAGGCAGAAAACAAATAACCCAATGAAAAATGGGCAAAGGACATAAACAGACACTTCTCAAAAGAAGACATACACACAGCAAAAAAAAACATGAAAAAATGCTCAATATCACTAATCAGTAGGGAAATGCAAATCAAAATGATAAGACACCAGTCAGAATGACTATTATTAAAAAGTCAAAACATAATAGATGCTAGAGAGGTGGCAGAGAAAAGAGAATGCTCAAACACTGCTGGTGGGAATGTAAATTAGTTCAGCCAGTGTAGAAAACAGTTTAGGAATTTCTCAAAGAACGTAAAATAGAACTACCATTTGACCCAGCAAGTCTATTACTGGTTATATACCAAAATGAATATAAATTTTTCTACCTTAAGACACATGCATGTGTATGCTCATTGCAGCACTATTCACAATAGCAAAGACATGGAATCCACCTAAATATTCATCAATGGTGGACTGGAGAAGGAGAGTGTGGTGATCGAGCATAGTGACTCATGCCTGTAATCCTAGCATCTTGGGAGGCCAAGGCAAGACATATTGCTTAAACCCAAGATTTTGAGATCAGCCTGGGCAACATGGTGAAACCCTGTCTCAAGAAAAAAAAATTAGCCAGGCAAGATGGCATGTACCTGTAGAGGTTGAGGCAGGAGGGTGGCTTGAGCCCAAGAGGTTAAGGTTGACATGAACTGTGATTGTGCCTCTGTACTCCAGCCTGTGTGCCAGAGTAAGACCTGTCTCAAGGAAGAAAAAAAACAAAGCAGGGGGGAGGGAAATGTGGTACATACACATCATGGAATACTAGGTAGCTATTAAAAAATGACATCATGGCCTTTGCAGCAATATGGATGGAACTGGAGGTCATAATCCCAAGGGAATTCATGCAGGAACAGAAAATCAAATATCACATGTTCTCATTTATATGTGAGAGCTAATCATTGGGTAAGTATGGACACAAAAAGGGAACAATAGACACAGGGGCCTGGTTGAGTGTGGAGAGTTGGAGGAAGGTAAGGATTAGCAACCTCCCTATTGAGTATTATTCTGATTACTTGGGTGACAAAATTATTTGTAGACTAAACTCCCATGACACACAATTTACCCAATTAACAAACCTGTATATATACCCCTTGATCCTAAAAGTTGGAAAGTGGAAAAAAATGTACCAAAGAGAAGACATGTTTTAAGCATATGTAGAAATTAAAGAAAAAAATCTTTTAGTTTAATGCTAGAAAAATTGTAATGAAAGCTTTTTATCTGAAAAACCCATTCAAATTTTTCCTTAGGCAGTAATCCAATTCCTAACACTTTTAGTAACAGCAGCGCTCTGGCAGCAGATCTTCCCCACCTCCTCAACTTAAATTTACACACTAATCTCCTCTAGAAACACCCTGGCAGACACACCCAGAGTAATGCTCTATCAGCTTTCTAGGTATTCCTTAATCAGCCTATAAGTCCACTTCTTCTCAGCTTGGCACTCATATGTGCCTCCTCAAATCATACTTAATTTCCAAATAAAGACAATAGCAAGGAAATAGTCCCACCTAACATGGCACAACTAATATGAACCATCGTGCCTACAACCGAAAACACGTTAATCCCTTATCCAGAATCTGGTTTTCAGGATTTCAATATTTGGGATTTTAATCTTTTGGAATTTTAGACTTTAGAAATTTTAGATTTTAGTGATTTTAGACTTTAGGGATTTTGATCTTTAGAGATGTTGATCTTTCTGTAGTTCAACATTCAGGATTGTGGCATTCAAGACTGTCTATAGGAATTATGATCAGCACCAGACTCTGGCACCTAATTTTTCTTAAATTCTCTGACTCTGGGATGATAAAAGGCATCTGTCATCCAAAGACTGTGTTAGATTCACTAGAAATGAAGGTTGACAACTTTTCTTATGCCTGATAGAAATGTGCATGTAAAATTTGTAGTACCTTGATTTCATCTAATGGTAAAAAGTGGCTAATAATTCATAAATACATGTACTTTAAATAAAAAAGACCGAGATGTGCATAAGTACAAATCCAGTTATTTTATTACTCTAAGTATAAAAAACTTGGATTAATTAAAGATATGACTAGAATAAACTATAAAATGAAAATTACCTTGATTTACTATTATCCAAAAAAAATCTCCTTTTTCTTGATTTATTACCCAAACTTTAAGAAGTCCACAGATTTCTTCGATAAAAAGCTATAAAAACCATAAAAGGTTATAAAACTAAAGGAGGTGAGTGCAATTCCTGTACATAGTTTTAGATATTTATAGCAAATATTTCAACATAGTGAAGGCCTATCCTTTGATCCCAGTTAATTAGTCAAAATAAGCATATTTATTCTTTGCTGTGAAGAACTCATGACCTAACGTTCCTAGCTGGTTGAGTGTAATTTGAAAGCAAGCTTAACATAGATCAGGAACGCTGACTTCTTAAAACACAGTAATGTCTTGTGAAATTTAACTTAGGTTTAACAGTTACTCTATGTATGAATGTTATAGGAACTCATAGAACTTTGCAATAAGCAATTTCAAGAGGAGAATGTAAAAAAACTATAAAAAGATGTTCTTTATTTGATATTACTACTAAAAAAATACTTGACCTGGCGATCAATACAGTCAAACAGTCATGAATGACTAAAAACTTTCTGAGAGGTTCCCAGTGACTCTCAGTGAATGATATCCTTGGTTGATTTGAATAGTTCCTCATGTTTATTAACATTGAGAAGCTAATATTTATAGCCAAAAGCACTGGGAATGTTTTTTCAAAGTGATTTTTGGCTTGCACTGTACATGGCTTTGCCTAGGATGATATTTCCCTTGCTATTTGTCAAAATACAAAGATAACTCTCTCATAGATAATTGTCCCATGTTTATTTATATTATATGTTTCCATATTTGATCACTATTGATGTGTTTGCTTGCTCTGAGTTGATTTTCATTCAGACTTTTAATGCTAAATAAAATACCAAAAAAAAAAAAATAAGTAAAATAAGGGATGGTTCAAATTTTGGGCCTTAAATAAAACAATTTAGGACAAAAAGTTTTGCTGTCTTTTTATCTGCACATAAGAACAAGACCAGGACAAGGGCAAGGTGGGCACTTGCTCAGGTGCAAATTCAAGGTGGCCTAGACCAGGTAATGAAGGATCTTCTGTACAGTTTGAATACTATTCTCTAGATAAGGAATTAGCTGGGCTATCTGAAGCAAAGGAGTGATGTGATTAAGTCTTTCTTTCAGAACCATTCTTTCCCCCAAACCTGATCGAAATCAAAAGTGAATAGTAGGGAGTAGTAGCAGCTGCATACTATGAATACAACATCAATGGATTTCTGGTATATATAGCACAGATGGCACCAGATTAATGGAGTCATCAAAGATTCCATTATCTTCTAAGAAGGTAATGAAGTATTGCAGCTTTTGTATGAAACAAGGTAGTCCTGGCCTTTAATACCTTCTAATTTGGAGGAGTTCAAGTTATTAGTGAAGATGAGTATGGCAAGATAAGAGCCATTTTTCTTGGAGTTCCTAACAATAAGCATTACTTGAAGGCATAGTCAGTTATATGAAAGGTACCTCAGAATAAAAACTCATAATCAATGTCATGATAGGAAAGCACTGATGTTAAGCACTGAAATCATTCAAAGACAGTATGAACAACTGTTGTGTGTTTAAAAAACCATAATTTTTGAAAGTGATGATACATTTAAAATGATCTCAGATTATAATTTAAACATTATTGAACCTAACAGATCACAATTAAAAAGCAAAACAACATCAAAAAAAGTGTTGGTGTTGAGGAAGGCACAAACATACTAATTATCTCATCGCTGAAAAAGCAAACACTTGCTGTTTCATTCTTGACATTGATAATTAGAGGCTAATGGCTTGATTTTAAGACTTACAAGTAAAACAGCACATGTACCTTCCAAACTTCTAGAGGTAAAAGATATCAATGAATATATGCACCATATAGCAGAAGACTAAAAACAAAAGAAACGGCAAGGAGACAAAGCATAAAATGATATCTCTTATGAAATTACATGTAAGTGGGACCCCTCAGTGAGGTAGGGTGGGAAAGACGCAGTCATCAGCGAATTCCGCTTCAGACTTGCCCCAAATCTCAGGTACTATGCTCAGTGAAATGTCACAATTTCCTTTAGGTTCCCTGTGGCTGCTTACCTATTGATGCAGGTAATGTGAAGGATGCTCTGAAAAATACTTTTATTCTCATTATTTGGTTTCTAAAGCCCCAAATCCCACCAATAGAATACACTCCCTCTTTCTTTTAGGTGAAAAATTCTAGCGTCCCTAGATATTTTCCAGTTTCTTCTTGAATCAATCACCCAACCTCTTCTTTAGCATTCAAGTACATTTTAGTGTGTTTATCCAGTTATCAGCTACTGATGTCTTAGCGGAGGCAGATTTTCAGATCGTCTCTCAAGGATAAGGGAGAATAAGTTAGCACTGTGGTGTGGCCTACGTAAGGGTTGACAGCCAGTGCATCTGGAGTGGTGATTTCCTTGCTGAAATATTTACTAGTATGAAAGAAAATACGAAAAGTACATTGAGGGGGCGGAGCAAGATGGCCGAATAGGAACAGCTGCAGTCTCCAACTCCCAGCGTGAAGGACACAGAAGACCGGTGATTTCTGCATTTTGAACT
>NW_012117188.1:568066-589418 GCF_000951035.1 Colobus angolensis palliatus
ACATTGCACAAGTATACATATGTAACAAACCTGCACGTTATGCACATGTACCCTAGAACTTAAAGTATAATAATAAAAAAAAAAAAAGAAAAGTACATTGAATTTCTAGAACAGCTAAATATATGCACTTGTTTCTGATATAATAGATTCTTGATGGTTTTTAGTGTTAAAGATTTCTTTGATTTAGAAAATCAGTCATTATTAGTTAGCAATTTTTAAAATGCTCATACTTGGCAAAATAGGTGATGACTAATCTTGTGCTTGTTTGCTTCTTTTTTTCCCCTGTAATATATGACTGTTAATTGAGGTCAGAAAGACTCTCATTCATTCATTTACTTATGTGTCAAATATCTATTGAGATCCTATTCTTTGCACTGGTTTGGGTCTTGAGGATATGATAGGAAATAACAAAATATTTGCTCTCATGGATCTTAAACACTGGTGACAGTGGAGTCAAGTTATAAGGAAATAAGTATACATCAGGTAAACATAATGCGAACCAAGCACAGTAAAAAAGACAGTGAACAGTGTGGTGCTATATTTGATTAGGTGGTAACAGAGTAGAAGTCTTTGTGAAATGAGGGATTATTTCCTGACTGGGTAGAAGGTGTCTGCTTGGTAAGGAACAGTGAAGAGGCCTATCACACTGCAACAGAGTGAGCTAGGAGAAGGTCGATAAATTGAGAGACAAGGAGTAGGTTAGCACAATGTCTTGCAAATAATATTGTCTCAAATTTTTGTTTTTCTCCCATACTCCATATCTATATTTGTTCACCAAAGAGGACACAGGTTGATAGAAAATCCAAAGTATAGAAATTTTGAACAGTCAAGGAAGAAAGTAGTACAGTGACTGCTAATTAGGTTATATGACAGACATTTTCCATAATTTGAAAGAGTTAAATCTCTAGTGCCAGGTTTTGGCAAAAATATATTTAAAACACATGACAAAATAAAAATGTATGATCAAAAGTTATACCAGCTAGGATGTATTGAAATGAACATTTAAAAATTTTTTTCCAACTCTTTTTGAGTGTGTCAATTCAAATAATTTGCTTCTATGTAAAAAAGTAAAAGTACAATTAAGAGTCATTTTATAGTCTTGATAAGTCCATCTGAGCATACTTTACAGAACTGGAAAACCTATATTGCTGTCATGGTGTGTAACTATTTCATTTGCAACCCAAGTGGTTTCTAATTCTTGTTTTTAAATGATATTGTTAAAAATAATTTTTGTTGATAGATCAATGTGATAGTTAACTAATACAATCAGTATGTGACTTTCACCATGTAAATTGAAAGCAGTTCAAATAATTGAGTGATACTGCTACACAAAATTCCTTTCATTTCCATCTAAATAATTTCTCTGCACTTATGTCTATAAAAATGAATAATAGAAATGAAATGTCTGTTCAACCCTAGCTCATTCTAGAAATGGCTAATATTTAACTATAGTGAACCAATTGTAGAAAACAGCTACATCTGATGACTTATGTTTCTAAATAAAATTTTACTTTTCTATGTTTAAAATTATCAGTATTTATAATTTTGTTATATAATTATTTTTTACTAATTAAAATGGTAATTGAATAGAGAATATTTTAATACAACCTTATAGTCTAAAATTAAAAAAGATATATATACGTGTGTGTGTGTGTGTGTGTGTAGATTTTAGTGCCAAAGAAGATAGATTGATTAACAAAATAATTTCAAATATGAAAGTAGATTGGATTTGGGTAAAATTCTACTGTCAAAGTTAGTAGAAATACAAGGTGTAAGCAGAAAAGGGAGCATTGTAAAATTTTTGACTCGTAAAAGAGCTAATTCAAGTATTTATTAAAACAGACAATGATATTTATATCTTTTGTGGATATATTTAAAATAAAGATTTAACAGTTTTATTTACATGTCAATGTTTAAATATACCAGAAATTATACTGTTTGCAGTTGTTTAAGTTTATGATAAAATGTCTTAGTTGGTAAGTTAAAAATGTGCAGAGGTACACAGTTTGCCAAAAATCTTTATGCTAGTATAGGAGTAAGAAAAATACTGGAGACCATTCTTCTATGATATTTCTTAGTAGAGCCTTTATATGTAAACATATGCTAAACTCCCTTAACTTCACTGCAGTAATAAAACTGAAATAAAATTAAATCTTAAGAAAACCCCACTGGTTATGGTATACCTGAAAAAGATTTCCACTTCTTATCATTGACCATGAAACCAAGCAAGAGCAGTCTGGTATTCTGTAAGTTGAAACAAAATGTTCTGAGGCTAAAATTGAATGATATCAATCTTCTCATTCTTTGATAAATAATATGATAATCAACAGAGTTAAAAGTTAAAAGTAGCAAATGAGTAAATATAGAAAAACTTGAAAATGATTCAATATATTAGACTTGATAGTTCATTTTTCTTTTCAAAGGGTGTGCGTACTAATGATTATGACTATCTATTCTATTACATATATGTAATATAATTTTAGTGCTTTTTGTTTTTGTTTCTTTTTCTAAGAAAGTAGTTCCTGGTTTGTGTTAAGGAATTAAATATCAAAATTTCAAAGTGCTGTACAAAGGTAATAATATTTTGAAGAGTCCCATGATGTTGCTACCATGTGAACACATTTGAGAACCATTAAGGTGGATCATTGTTTGTAAACTACTATATAATCTGAAGAAACCAGCTAGTTTTATTTGACACATAAAAATGATTAGACTATTTTTTATATGCACAATATATTTAATTTCTAAAATAATGCATATTTCTTTATAAAAATTATTATATAATAAATGATACTTCTCCAGAAGGACTTAATCTCCAAATATGGTTCTTATTTTCTTGAGTAATTACAAAGACCACGCAGGATGAAAGGTTGGATTTTCAAAGACCTCAATAAATAGTGGTTTATGGAATAAACATTTCATAATAAGGAAGAATTATTGAGGATATTTCCTACTTATTAATAAAAAAAGAACTGTATGTCCCCACAACATGTGCATTTTAGTCCTGCATATGAATCAATAATTTTGTTTAAAACTTTATGTCTATTGACAAGGGTTCCTGACAAGCAGGCTTTTTCTATTAGCCTATTCCAGGAAGCATCTCATTTCAACTACATCAGAGTATCTTTAGAGTTGACTAAATGTATCAGCTGAATATAGCTTTCTATCAAAGATGAGAGTGATTTGAAATCACTTAAGAAAAAGCTTGCTTATAGAATTTATGGAAACATCCCAAGTGGACCAATTTTTACTTTCTTACATTAATTCTTGTTGAAGAGTTTTCTTCTTTGAGCTACCAATTTAGTGTTTTTGGTTTTTTTCTTAACAATGTGTTAGACGAGAGATGGATTCACAGGGATCTCTTGTTTCTCCTCAGCCCAAGTTCTACACATGAGAAATTTTTAAACCCCCCCCCCTTTTTTTTTTTTTGAGACAGAGTCTTGCTGTCACCCAGGCTGGGGTACAGTGGCGCTAATTTGGCTCACTGCAACCTCTGCCTCCCAGGTTCAAGTTATTCTCCTGTGTCAGTCTCCCGAGTAGCTGTAAAAGCCTTTATTTTAAGGAAGAACATATTTAAAGGTACATTCTTAAAGGGGTTGATCAAGTTTTATGTATGTATATACCCATGTAACTACCACTAAGATCAAGAGACAAAACTTTCTTAGCTCCTTACAAGTTGTTCTTCCCAGTCAGCCCTGCACCTGAGCTGCCCACCTCTCCGTATTCTATGACCATCCATGAAGTTTACGTCTTGCTGAACTTCACAAATGTTATCACGCAGTATGTCATCCTTGTGTCTGTCTTCTTTCACTTTACACATTGGCTGTATGCAGAAGCTATTTCATCTCTTTAAGGCAAATACAGACTATTTAATATGAGAGATTAAAAATAAGGTTTTTGGTTTTTTTTTCCTCTGTAATAAAAAAAAAGATCTCCTATTCCTCCCTCCCCCCTTGCCTCTGGCAACCACCATTCTACTCTCTGCTTCTACAAGTTTGACTATTTTAGATACTTCATATAAGAGGAATCATGCTGTATTTGTCTCTATGACTGGCTTACTTCACACAGCATAATGTCCTCAAAGTTCATTCATGCTACTGTGTATTATAGAATTTCCTTCTTTTTAAAGGCTGAAGATTATTTCACTGCATTTATATACCACATTTTCTTCATTCATCCATCTGTCCAAGGACATTTAGGTTGTTTTCACATCTTGATTATCGTGAATAATGGTGCTGCAATGAACAAAGGACAGGCATACAATTTTAGCTATGCAAGATGAATAAGCTCGAGAGGTTTACTGTGAAACATTGTACCTGTAGTCAACAATAATGTACACTTAAATATTTGCTAAGAGAATATATCTCATGTTAAGTGTTCTTACTAAGTAAAAAATTAATCAGTGTGATAATCCCCTTGACAAGATTCTGGTGATTCCTTTAAGGCCTACCTCCCAGAGCAGTTTACTTGCAGCGTGGGAGTTTGTGCTCAATTCAACCCTTTCTGGGCACAGGTTAGCATGTCCGTGTCTGCCGCCTTGTGGTTAGGTGGGGTCACTGATGGCAGAAATTACACCTGTCATTTTTGAGCTAGAGCATTTAGTTACTGATTGGTGACCATCCAGAGATCTCTTGCTCTCTGCCAGGGTGAGAGCATGTTCTAGAAAGGAGCTGCTGCATTAGCCTGAGGGCTGAATAAATAGATGGTACAGAGCAAAATTACCGGTTGATAGACGTTCATATGAAAAGAAAGAAACCATTGTGTTTTAAGCTGCTAGGATTTGGTGGTCCTTTGTTATCAAAGCATAACAGTGTATGCTGATGGATTCTAAGGGTGAGAAGTAAAATTTGAGTAGGAATCACAGGAAGCAATGAACTCATTATTGTTAACTGTGGTGGTGTGGATGTCAGGAAACGCTTCACAGAGTTGGTGGATTTTAAGCTAAATCTTGAGGCTGTCAGCAGTTTTGTACTTTTTTTTAAAGGAAAACAAGCATCAACTTTGACATGTACTTTAATATTAGCAATATAACACATTTAAGTTTCTTAAAATTTTCCTACATAAAGATAATAGACTATTTTTCAAAAGAAAATATCCATGAGAACTCCTAGCTTTGACTTAAATTATGTTTATTGTAATAATGCTAAAATATATATTAATGTTTTATATCTATTATGGTTATAGCTCATATATTGCTTTAAAATAGAAGCAAATTTAACATATGTCATACTTTAATAAAAGTTTTCAAAAATTTTTAACAAATTTGAGGGGTTCTAATGAGAGTTCCTTATGATATAATATATGAATTTTTTTTTTTTTTTTTTTTTGAGACAGAGTCATACTGTCACCCAGGCTGGAGTGCAGTGGCGTGATCTTCACTCACTGCAACCTCCGCCTCCCGGGTTCCAGCGATTCTCCTGCCTCAGCCTCCCAAGTAGCTGGGATTAGAGGCATGCGCCACCATGACTGGCTAATTTTTTGTATTTTTATTAGAGATGGGGTTTCACCATGTTGGCCAGGCTGGTCTCAAACTCCTGACCTCATGATCTGCCTGCCTCGTCCTCCCAAAGTGCTGGGATTATAAGCGTGAGCCGCCACACCCAGCCATAAATAATGGTATTCTATATTCTGGTTGAATTTAAAGTTAGTTTTACTAAAAGTCTTTAACAAAGTACTTTGGTAAATTGGTACCAATGGAAACACTCAAATTAATTTGGCATGACAAATGATGTTTTAATTTGCTAAAATTTAGTTTAGTGTTATAAAAATGTGCTTGGATAGTTTCTATTTTACTTGTGGTTAACTTGAATCCTTAAATTTTGATTATTCTGGACCATCCTCTGAGTCACTGTCATTAACACTGTTGATATTTTTTTCTTTTAAACACTACACCATTTTAAAACTACTCTGGCATTATTTCAATGAGCCAATCAATTCAATGTCATACTCCATATTATAATGTCAAAATAATTTAACAACCTATAACAAAATATTCTTCATATTCTCATGACTACACTTACTGCTACTGAATGCTTCAAGTTGGTACCTGCAGAGCTAGAATCAGTATAGTGTATCTGCTCTCAATGAGTAGATGGATTGATTAACATAATGTCAGTCTTTTTGAGTAGAGCTTGCTTATGCTACTATGTGCCCTCTAATCACTCAATTCCCCTTTGCTCAATTCTACTCATCTCTCCTTGAAGTACTCTGAAATCATTGTTTTCGCCTTTGTCAAATATTTATTAACACATGAAGGTTGCCTCTGCTTTTTACCCATTAATTCAAAATAATTAAAATAAAAACAACACATGATCCTGATGCATTTTATTGTTTTAAAATGGAAAATTAAAGTCTAAATTTATTCAATGATAAGCAAAATTTTTATTTTATGAAAATACCTTCCAAATAAGTTAATACTGCAAAAGAGTAGGGTAGCCTTTATACCTAGGAACGTATTTCAATATGAGTGCAAGGTCAAATTTGGAATGTTTATTATCATTTTCACAATTAGGAAAATGTCTACTACTGAAAAACTTCTAAGGTCTGAAATTCCAATCATATGAGTTAGGTATTTAGTCACACTGGTAGCTTCTCTTTTTTGTTCTTCATTACTAAGCAACCAAAAAAGTGGTTAGATAACCTGAAGAGTATAGTATAAACCTGTTTGGCTTTGTTTTGTTGAAATCATGCCTAGAAAATTGCATATGTGAACAAAATAATCATATTTGCAACTTAATTAGCACTTCACATATGTCAGGAAGTTTACGTGCATTATTTTCCTTAACCCTCACAACAGTTCAGACAACCTCACTTTATATATTAAGTTCAGATTATAGATCCACTACTTATAAGATAATTTATATTTAGAAGTATTTAACCAAGAGGTTGCTATAGTGTGCCATCATGCTTCCTTTCTAAACTGAGGCACTCATTTTGATGCGGGAGCGGATCAGCCATGTGCTGGGTGCAGAAGGGCTGAGTCCCTGGAGAGGGCTCCACCCTTGGACCTGTGTCCACGGACCTAAGTGAGAACAGGCACTTCTCTTTTTGCACCCTAATGTTACATTTTCCAAGACCACTCTGGCCTGCCATGCCCCCATCCAGTGCCCATATAAACCTGAAACCTTATCAGGCACACATACAAGCAGTTGAACATCGAGACCAGCAGACCAGCAGACCAGAGGCGGCAGAATGATTTGGCAGAGAAACAGAGAAAAGGAGGGATGTTGGGACATTGAGGGGAGTTTGGCCAGGCGTGGTTGGAGACGAGTCCATCCACTGGGCGATTCAACTCCAGGGAAGGACCACCTTCCCACTCCATCCTCCCTTCTGGCTCCCCATGCGTCTCACAGAACTCTTACTCCATCATTCAACAAAACCTTGCACTCATCCTTCGAGCCTGCGTGTGTTCCGATTCTTTTGCGACACTGGGCAAGAGCTCAGGATACAGAAGGCTGTCACACTGGCTCTCTGCCCTTGGGATAAGGCAGAGGATCTATTGAGCTGATTAATACACAAGCCATCTGCAGATGGCAAAACTGAAAGAGCTTGGTAACACATGCCCACTTGAGCTTTGGGAGTTGCAGACAGCCATCCCTAGACTCTGAAATGGGGCTGGAGCCCAAAAGCATTCACCCTGGCCTCTGCACCTGCCCATCTGCATGCTTCCCCCAGGGGTTTGGGCTGTGAGGTGATCAAGCAGGCGAGCCACACCCCTGTTGCACATCCTGCAGTAGGAATCAGGGAACTCTTCCATTTCAATTTTCCCTGCTGCTGGGGTTGTTAGCTCCTGAGAGCTCACTGTTGAGCCCATAAAGAAGAATGAGATCACATGTTTTGTTGGAACATAGGTGGAGTTGGAGGCCTTTATCCTTAGCAAACTAAAACAGGAATAGAAAACCAAATATTGGATGTTCTCACTTATAAGTGGAAGCTAAATGATGAGAACTCATGAACACAAAGAAGGGAACAGCAGACACTGGGACCTACTTGAGGGTAGAGGGTGGAAGGAAGGAGAGGAGCAGAAAAATAGCCATCAGGTACTAGGCTTAGCAGCAGTGATGAAATAATCCGCACAACAAACCCCCGTGACACAAGTGTACCTATATGATAAATCTGCACATATACCTTGAACCTAAAATATAAGCTTTAAAAATTATAAATAAGTTATAACATCTTATATTTGTAAAAATACTTAGCCTTACAAAATGCACTTACAAGTACTTTATTATTGCACACTCATAACTAACCCCGCAAGAAAGAACACATTTTGTTGTTTTTTATCTTATAATGAGAAAATGAAGGCTTCCATAGAAGAACCCATGATCACTTTCACAGCTGTCAGAAACCAAATCCAATATTCTTTCCGCTAATTCTCTCATCTTTACTGATACCATAATGATGCAGACATGCTTTGCCACATGTTCTGGTTGATATCCCAGATGTGGAGATGGCAAAAATAAACCTTGTGTAATTTGGAACAAAACAAAGTCACTGAGCCACAGAAGGCATGTTGAGGCAGCAAAGTGCTTGAGAATCTGTTTCTGAGGTGATGTAAAACTGAAAACAGAGGAGTAAAAAAATACCAAAGGTATAATTCACTGTTTTGACATGAATCAAGCTAAACAGCATCAGCAATTTTATTTTGGCAACTTGAAATGTTCCTTGACTTTTGTAAATGTATACTTCTCAAATGAATGACCCTGGAAATAACTATTTAAATGAGCTAGAAAAGTCACTTATAACCATAGTAAAATATAAATAATATTGAAATTCCTTGTCAAAAAGCCCTTAGTATTTTAATAAATTAATCCCTATTTGTCACATTTAAAAGCCACTTCTTTGTCTCTCAATAGTTGCATTCATATAATTTTTTATTTATATTGATGTCAGGCAAAAAAATTGATCATAACAAAGAAAACTTCTACTTAAGTTATACAAATGTCTTGGTGTGGCAAACTGAGAAGTAAATACTTTCACTTTTGAAATTTTGGAGACTATTTATAAAGGTGCTTGAAGGCACAACAGATTTTCAAAGGATATTATTTAAAACATTGGTAAGAGAGATTAGAGAAGACACAAACAAAATGACATCCTGTGCCTGTGTTACTGGATTGTAAAACATTATTGTTAAAATCTCCATAGTACCCGAAGTGGTCTAAGGTTCTATGCAATCCCTATAAAAATACCAATTGCAGGCCAGGTGCAGTGGCTCACACCTGTAATCCTAGCACTTTGGGAGGTCAAGGCAGGCGGCGGATCATGAGGTCAGGAGTTCAAGGCCAGCCTGGCCAACATAGTGAAACTCCACCTCTACTAAAAAAACAAAAATTAGCCGGGTGTGGTGGCACACACCTGCAGTCCCAACTGCTCGGGAGGCTGAGGCAAGAGAATCACTTGACCCTGGGAGGCGGAGGTTGCAGTGAGCCAAGATCGTGCCACTGCACTCCAGCCTGGGCAACAGAGGGAGACTTCATCTCAAAATAATAATAATAAATAAATAAACAATAAAAAAATTAAAAAAAAACCAGTCTTAAATTCATATGAAAGCACACAAGACCCCCAATTAGGCAAAACAATGTTGAAAAAGAAAAAAGCTGAAGGCATCATACTTCCTGACTTCAATATATCTTGCAACGTTACAATAATTAAAACAGTATGGTGCTGACATAAAGAGGCACATATAGACCAATGGAACAGAATGAAATCCACCACATATGGTCAACTAGTCTTTGACAAGGATACCAAGAATATACAACAAGGAAAAGATGGCCTTTTCAACAAATGGTGCTGGGAAAATTGTATATACACATGCAAAATAATAAAATTGGGCTCTTATACTGTATGGTATATACACATAATACACAAAAATAAACTCAAAATGAATTAAAGACTTAAATGTCATGACTTGAAAGTAAAACTCTTAGAAGAAAATGGGAAAAGCTTCTTGACGGTTTTGGCAATGATTTCATGAATATGACACCAAAAGCACAGGCAACAAAAACAAAAATAGACAAATGGGATTGTGCTATACTAAAATGCTTCTGCACAGCAAGGGAAACAATCAACAAAATGAAAAGGCAACTTACGGGCTCTCTCTTCAAAATAAGGGATTAAAAAAGGGCAGATGACTCAGACATTTCTCCAACAAAAAAGCATAAATGGCCAATAGGTATATTAAAAGATGTGCAATGTCACTAATCAGCAGTGAAATGCAAATGAAAACCACAATGAGGTATTATCTCATACCTATTAGGGTGGCTATTATCAAAAAGTCAAAAGATAACAAGTGTTGAGGTTGTGGAAAAACTAGAACCCTTGCACAGTGTTCATGGGCAACAGTTATGGTGCAATCACTATGGGAAAGAGTATGGAAGTTTATCAGAAAACTAATAATAGGACTACCATATAATCCACCAATTCCATTTCTGGGTATTTATCCAAAAGAATTAAAATCATGACCTGAAAGAGATATTAGCACTTACATGTCTATTGAGACACCCTTTACAATAGCCAAAATGTGAAAACAACAAAAATGTCCATCCAATAAATAGATTTTAAAAATGTGATATATATATATATATACACACACACACACACACACACACACACACACAAACACAATGCAAGGTCATCCAGCCTTTAAAAGAAAGAAATCCTGCAACATATGACCACAAGGATGAACCTGGAAGACATTATGCTAAGTAAATTAAATCAGTTTCAGAAAGACAAATGCTACATGATTCCACTTACATGAAGTATATTTCTTTAATTATCTGTTTTCTATACACTATATATGTCTATGTGTTTGTATGTACAACCATACAAATAATGTACATATAACAATATTGAAAATATTCCCCCGAGATTTTTGAATCCTGCTTTTCATTTAACATTCTATCATGAGAACAGTCTTATGTCTTCAAATAATCTTTATAACCATGCTTCTTAATGGTAGAATAGTATTCCGATATTGGGTTCTAGTCTTTTAAATCCATCATTACCTCTTTCTTGGCCATTTATGGTCCTTCTTTTTCTACTCTTTTGATAAGGGAAGATAGCAAAGCCCAACAGTTAGTAGTACCACATATTGACAGAGCACTTACTTCATGCCAGACACAGATTAAGCACTCTTTTCTCTCTGTATATTAGCTTTTCAATACTCCAATAATTATATGACAGAAGTACTATTATTATACCTATTTATAGAGGAATAAGCTAAGGTGCAGCATTTTCAAGAAAAAGCAAAGTGAAAAAGCTGTCAAGCACATGGTCAAGAGTCTGCATTCTTAGCTACTATAGCTAAATGAATAATTGCTCATGTTCACAAAAGACCAGACACTGCTGTAGGCATTTTGCATCTAATAATTCTATTAATCCTATTAAAAACAAACAAACAAACCTTAAGTGGTGACGAGGCTCGATTTAGAGGTATACAGCTCTCGTTTCAAACTGCAACTAACATCTTGTTGGTTCTGTGGCCTTCCCACATGGCCTTCCTATAGAGATGTTAATTGCTCCTACCACACATAATTTGGTATTATAATATCTGTAAATTGCTTTGCATAATACCTTGGCACATGGTAATCCTTTAATAGATGATAGTTGTGGATACAATAATTATTACTAATATCATCTTAAAATTAGCTTAATGGTCACCAATACATTCTTCTAATTATTTTGTAATGATTTGGGTATTTTAGCTCCTCAATCCATTTGGAATGTACTTTCATCTACCATGTGGAGTAAACATCTAGCATAATTTTTTCACCATGTAGCCAATTTTTAAGCAGTATATATTAAATAATCTATATGTTACTTTGCTACTTTCCGCTTTCCAACCAGAGTAACTTCTGTGTGTATAGGTATATGTACACAAACACATATAGTAGTCATTCTTTATCTACTGTTTCATTTTCCACAATTTCAGTTACCTATGGTCAACTGTGGTCCAAAAATATTAAATGGGAAATTCCAGAAATAAATAATTTGTAAGTTTCAAACTGCTTGCTGGTCTGAGTAACATGATAAAATATTGTGCCATCCCACTCAGAACCTGAATCATTCATTTGTCCAGCAGTATCCATGCTGTATACACCACCTGCAGGTTAGTCACTTAGTCATCTCAGTTGTCAGGGTATCACAGTGCTTGTATTCAAATAAACCTTATTTTACTCACTAATGTTGCCAACATGCAAGAGTAGTGATGTTGCCATATTGTCCTATTTTATTATTAGTTGTTGTTAGTCTCTTACTGTGTGTAATTTATTTAAGTTAAACTTTATCCTAACTATGTTTAAGAAAAAACATAGTATATATAGGGTTTGGATAATCTATGGTTTCAGGCATCTACTGGGGGTCTTGGAAGGGGAATACTCATGTGTGTGTGTGTGTGTGTGTGTGTATACATATAACTGTTGGACTGTTTTCAGGGCTGGATATTGGATATTCTGGTCCATTTATTTGACTATTATTTCTTGTGCCAAGTTGTAACCTTCTAATTATTTTATTTTTTTAACAATTTAATTGTAAATTGATAGATAATAATTGTGCATTTTCATAGGGTATATAGTGATGTTGCAATGCATATATATATATAGTGATCAGATCAGAGTAACTGGCATATCCATCATGTCAAACATTTATCATTTTTTGTGTGCTGGTGACATTCACTATCCTCTAGCTATTTGAAACAATATAATTTATTATTAACTATAGTCATCCTACAGTGATATAGAACACTATAATTTTATATTTTGGCTTTTACTGGGGAAACTCTTCACATATTTCTCTTCTTCTTGAAAATATGCTTAGCTGTTCTTACCAATTTTTATTCCAAATATCTTTAGAATCATTTTGTAAAGACTTATAGGCCTTGATAGGACTATGGAAAGGCTAGAAATTTATTTAGAGAATGTCTGATATATTATAATATTTAGTCTTCCTATGAGGAAGTATACCTACCACTTAGTAAAACAATTTACAACCATTAGAAAGCTTTTCTTCAATAAAGTCCTACATATGTCTTGATAGATGTACTCCTATATTATTTGTATTTTTGTTACCATTGTGAAGGAAATATTATCCTGCCTGTCATTTATTGTAACTAGTTATTATTGGGATAGAAGGAAATGATCGATTTTTAAACTTTTATATTGATAGTAGACACTTCACTAAACTTTTAAATAAATTTTAACAGTTTTGTAGTTGACTCTTTTGAGTTCTGGGCATATAATACTATGTTAAATAGTAATGATGGGAGCAAGCTCCTTCTTTTATAAATGATATTAATAGGACTGGCTCCAGTATTCTGCTAGTAGGCATGATGCAGCTGTTGCATTTAAATTGATATTCTTAGCTTTCTAAGCACTTTAATTAGGTGTCAAATGCTGTAGAACATCTTTTGTCTTCTTATTATCATAGGATTTTTTTGGTGGCTATATTTTCAGTAGCAACATAACGGATAGGAGGCAGGGCTTAATATCCTAGCTTTCATTCTCATTAGCTACATTTCCCCCCATTCTTTGATACAAACAATTGAGATATTCTGAATCTTTTGGTAAAAAATTTAGATCTCTATCTCACTTTTGCTTTTTCATAATGTCATGCTCTATATTTCCTATGTAGTTTCTCTCTGTAGTCATTTTTGAACCACGTAATATATTTATAATCTATATTTTAATATTTCTTTTAGTTCATAAAAAATCCATTTTCAAAGCTGGAATAAGAACGTAAAATGTACATTAGAAGCAAACTATCCTCTTTTAAGTCATGATAAAATGGATGTAAACAAATACTATCCCGGAAAAATGTGACATAAAATCACTTCATCTAGAAAGATCCAGAAGTGCCATTGAGCCTTGTTTTTTCTTCTGTCTTATTCAATTTATACTGATTTTAGGGGAAAAATCCATTGGAACTAGAAAATTAGTCTCGAACGCTTACTTAAGGAATATATTATTGAATATGTCTTGAGAGGCTAGTATGAAATAAAGTTGATTAATAAGGCCCAGTAGCTCATAGTAAAGAATTTATTCTTTATGCTGAGAATAAAATGTAGCATAATTAGATTAAAAATTTTTTTTTAATGTTTATGGGTATATAGTTGGTGTATATACTTACATGAGATATTTTGACACAGGCATATAATACATAATAATTATCTTAGGATAAATGGGGTATCCATCACCTCACAAACTCATTTCTTTATGCTGCAAGCATATCAATTATATTCCTTTAGTTTTTTAACATGTAAGAAATTATTATTAACTGTAATCTCCCTGTTGCACTATCAAATACTAAATGTTATTCCTTCTATTTAATTATATTTTTGTGCCCATTAACTATCTCACTTTTCCCTGTCCCCCACTCACTACCCTTCCCAGACTCTGGTATCCATAATTCTACTCTCTATCTCCATGACATCAATTGCTATAATTTTTAGCTCACACAAATAAATGAGAACATGTAAAATTTATCTTTATGTGCCTGGCTTATTTTACTCAACATATTGTCCTCCGGTTCCATTCGTGTTGTTGCAAATGATTAAATTTCATTCTTTTTTATGGTGAAATAGTAATCCACTGAGTATACATACATTTTCTTTATCCATTTGTCTGTCAATGGACACTTAACGTTGCTTCCAAATTTTGGCTATTGTGAATAGTGCTACAACAAAAAAAGGAGTGCAGATGGCTCTTCAATATACTGACTTCCTTTCTTAGAGATATGTAACTGGCAGTGGAATGGCTGGATCATAAAATAGTTCAATTTTTAGTTTTTTTTAAGGAACCTCTATACTGTTCTCCATTATGACTGTACTAATTTACATCCCCACCAACAGTGTACACGGTTTCCTTTTCTCTACATCATTACCAGCATTTGGTATTACCTGTCTTGTGGATAACAGCTATTTTAACAGGTGTGAGATGATATCTCATTGTAGTTTAGACTTGCATTTTTCTGATGATCAAGGATGTTGAGAATCTTTTAATATACGTGTTTGTCATTTGCATGTCTTTTTTTTTTTCAGAAATGCCTATTCAGATCTTTTGTCCATTTTTAATTAGATTATTAGATTTTTTTCCTATAGAGTTTTTGAGTTCCTTATATATCCTTATTAGATGGTTTGCAAATATTTTCTCCCATTTTGTGGGTTGTCTCTCCACTTTGCTCACTGCTTCTTTTGCTGTGCAGAGGCTTTCTAACTTGATGTGATCCCATTTGTCCATTTTGCCTTGCCTGTGCTCTTGGGGTATTAATGAAGAAATATTTGCCCAGACATGTTTCCTGGAGAGTTTTCTCAACGTTTTATTTTATAAGTTTCATAGTTTCAGGTCTTAGATTTAAGTATTTAATCCATTTTAATTTGATTTTTGTATATGGTGAGAGATAGGGATATAGTTTCAATCTTCTGCATGTGGATATCGATTTTCCTCAGCATCATTTAGTGAAGAGACTGTCCTTTCCCCAATGTATGTTCTTTGCACCTTTGTAAAAAATGAGTTTGCTGTAGATGTATGGATGTATTTCTGGTTCTCTATTCTGTTTCATTGGTCTATGTGTCTGCTTTTATGACAGCACCATGCTGTTTTGTTATTTGGGTTATAATAGCTCTGTAGTATAATTTGAAGTTTGGTAACGTGATTCCTCCAGTTTTGTTCCTTTTGATTAGGATGGCTTTGGCTATTCTGGGTCTTTCCTGGGTCCATATCAATTTTACTAGTTTTTTTTCTATTTCTATAAAGAATGTCATTGGTATTTTGGTGAGAATTGCACTGAATCTGTAGATTTCTTTGGGTAGTATGGATATTTAACAATATTGATTCTTGCAATCCATGAATATAAAATATCTATCAACCTTTTGTGTCCTCTTTAATTTCTTGCATCAATGTTTAACAATTTTCATTATAAAAGTCTTTCACGTCTTTTGTTAAGTTTATTCCTAGGTTTTTTATTTGTTGCTATTATAAATGGGATTGCTTTCTTGATTACTTTTCAGATTGTTGACTGTTGGCATACAGAAATCCTACTGATTTTTGTATGTTGATTTTATGTTCTGCAACTTTACAGCATTTGTTTACCAATTTTAAGAAGTTTTGGAGGAGTCTAGGTTTTCCCGAACATAAGATCATACCTTCTGCAAACTAGGATAGTTTGACCTCTTCCTTTCCAATTTGTATGCCCTTTCTTTCTTTATTTCTTTTGTCTGATTGCTCTTGTTAGGACTTCCAGTACTATGTAGAATAAAAATGGTGAAAGTGGGCATCCTTGTCTTGTTCCAGATTTTAGATGAAAGGCTTTCAGTTTTTCCCTGTTCAGTATGATATTAGCTGTGTTGTATATGGTTATTGTATTTAGATATGCTTCTTCTATACTCAGTTTTTTGAGTATTTTATCATGAAGGAATGTTACATTTTATCAAACCCAGAAATACACCCAATAATTTTCAGCAGCAATCAAAATAATTATATAGCTTTTGTCCTTCCTTCTGTTAATATGATGTGTCACATTGGTTTGCATATGTTGAATCACCCTTGCATCCCTGAGATAGATCCCACTTGATTATGATGGATGACCCTTTTAACGGATTGTTGAATTCAGTTTGCCAGTATTTTGTTGAGGATTTTTGCATCAATGCTTAGCAGGGATATTGGTCTGTATTTTTCTGAATGTGTCTCTGTCTAGTTTTGGTATTAGGGTAATTCCAGCCTTATAAATTGAGTTTGGAAGTATTCTCTGATCCTCTGCTTTTGGAAATGTTTGAGTAGTATTGATGTTATTAGTTCTTCTTTAAATGTTTGATAAAATTCATCAGTGAATCCAGTGGGTCCTGGGCTTTCCTTTGCTGGAAGACTTTTTTTATTATTATTACTTCTTTGATCTTATTACTTGTTATTTCTCTATTCAGGCTTTGGATTTCTTCATAGTTTCAATCTTGGCAAGTTGGATGTGTCCAGGAATTTATCTATTTCTTCTAGGTTTTCCAATTTATTGACATATTGTTGCTCATAGTAGTCTCTATTGACTCTTTGAATTTTGATGGTATCAATTGTAATGGCTCCCTTCTGATTGATCATTTTGTTTATTTCAGTCTTCTCTTACTTTTAGTCAGTTAGTTTGGTGAAATAATTGTGGGTTTTTTTTTGTCTCCAACAAGGCAAATTTTTATTTTGTTGACTTTTTGTATGTTTTTGTTTCAATTCCACTTATTTCTGTTCTCATCTTTATTATTTCTTTTCTTCTACTAATTTTGGGTCTGCTTTGCTCTCGCTTTTCTGATTCTTTCAGATGCATCACCAGGTTGTTTATATTTTACATTTTCCTACTTTTTTGATGTAGGTGCTGATTGCTATACATGTTTCTCTTAGCATGGCTTTTGCTGTATCCCATACGTTTTGGTATGTTATATTTCCATTTTCATTTTCATTTGTTTCAAGAAATTTTTAAGTTGATTTGAAAAGTTTATTGGCTTCTAGTTTTATTCCATTGTGGTCAGAGAGGATATTTAATACGATTTCAGTTTTCTTGAAATGTTTAAGACTTGTCTTGTGGCTCAACATGTGGTCTATTCTTGAGAATGATTCCTGTGCTGAGGAGAATAATGTGTATTCTGCAGCTGTTGGATGAAATGTTTTGTAAATACCTGTTAGGCCTCTTTGGTCTATAGTGCAAATTAAATCCGATGATTTTTTATAGGTTAGATAAATAAACCAAAATAAACCTTCCAGAATCTATAGCAATCATCATTTCTGCTAGAAATGTTGGTAGCCTGAACGAAGGTAGTAGATGTAAAACTAGAGAGAAGTGGATTGGATGGAGAGTTATCAAGGGAATTACATCGATAACAATTATTGACATGAGAAGGGAGAGTTGGGAATTACACAAGAGGAGAGTAGGCTCAGAAGCAAGATGTTATACCAATTGTGAACAGATTGAGTTTGAGTTAACTCTAGGGCATCCATGTCGTGACGTTCAAGATGAAGTTATGTACATGAGTCTAGAACTCAGGAGAAAAGTCTGGATTAAAGAGATAAATTCATGAGTTTGGCATTTAGTTGGTAACTGATGCTTGGATATAAATATGGATGAGCTTGCCCAGGGAGTTAGTGATTATCACAAAACTCCGTGGAACACCAAAATGTAAAGCATGATCAAAAAACAAACATGTATTTTCAAAGAATATTGAAAATAACTATAAGTGGGAGGAAAACAAGAAGAGTGTGATTTCAGAGAATCCAAATAAAGAAGACAGGAGAGGTTGAGAGTCACGTGGTACACACTGGTAAAATAAGATAAATACTGGAAGTTAAAACAAGGAGGTAATTGGTGACTTTGGAGTCAGTAGTTTTAGGGGAATGTATCCATTCCTCTAAATGCTACATGACACTGAGAGTGTCAGTGAGTAGCATCAAGATTTCAGTGGAATAAGAAATGTTCAAGAAGTAAGGAAATGACATGGTTCCTGTTTGCAAAAGGGCAATTATCCTGTGTAGGTGGATGCCATGAATTGGTATAAGACAAAACTCACAAGATCTAGAGGAAGAGCACATTGGTCAGGCAAGGGTGCTAATAGCATTCACCTTGGTTATGAAAGGCAAAAGAGGAATACATCAGTAGTTTAAGAGAGATCTGGGCTAATTTTTGTTTTTCTCTTTGCTATTGTCAGTTTTGTTAATAATAGTGGTGTGTGTGTATAAACAGTAATTCTTGAATAACTGTTCTCAACCCTAGATGTATATTGTAATCACTTGAGAAGCTTTTTAAACAATCTCAGATATTCTATTTAAACTGTCCTGGGTATGGCTGAACATTTGGTGATTTGGGTGTACAACAAAATGTTAACAATTACTGGTCTGAGCATGTGTAAACACTGATGGGAAAGAGCCAGAATGCAGGGGATGGGAGGGTGTTGCAGATATTGAGAGGGGTAATTAATTGACAGCTATCCCTGGGTGTGAACTGAAATCCACATTACAAGTGGGGAGATTGTACATACACAAGAAGAGGTAAGGCAAGGAATGATGGAGAGCAGAAAAGACAGATGACTATTCTGGTAACTGAAAGTCTGGTATCAAAAGATACACTGAATTCCTTTCTCATGTGATACGTTTTCTCTATGAAGTAGGAAGGGTAAGTTATGAGGTAGAGATTTTGAAGAGAATCCTTAAAAAAACAAACAAACAAACAAACAAACAGATGAGTAAATTTAAGGGTGGTAAGTGACAACTTACGTTTGCTTTGAGACCATGCCACTTTCTTCTACAAAAAATCTTGTTCAAAGATAACTGACAGTGCAATGGCTGTGAAAAAAGTGACCATAAATAACATAAGACCTCCAACTTCAAAGCATTAACCCATATAAGGACCTTTCTGAACAAATTTTCTGCACTAACAAGCCACAACCATTTTTTCTCTGAATTTTATTAGAATCGATAGTTGTCTATAACTCCCACAGATATGTAAGAAACAAAACATTTTTCACATTGCACGATAATAATTTGGGAACAAATTTATAATGAATTATCTCTTCAGCCGTTAAGGAAAGAAAAGTGAATTAAGTTAAGGCACAAAAGTGAATTACAAGGAATGGAGCTTCTGGAATGGTAAAATAAGGTTGGCTGAACCTCTAACCAGCAAAACAATTTAACTGGTGAAAATTACAAAACATGATTATTTAAAGTCTCTGAAAGTCATCCCAAGGACATATAGCAAATGGAAAAATATTCATTCAAGAAAACTTATTTTCGGTAGGCGGAGCAAGATGGCTGAATAGGAACAGCTCTAGTCTCCAGCTCCCAGCCAGAGCAACACAGAAGACAGGTGATTTCTGCATTTTCAACTGAGGTACCGGGTTCATCTCACTGGGGAGTGCCAGACAATCAGTGCTGGTCAGTTAGTGCAGACCGACCAGCAAGAGTTGAAGCAGGGCAAGGCATCGCCTCACCTGGGAAGTGCAAGTGGGAAGGGAATCCCTTTTCCTAGTCAAGGGAAGCTGAGACACAAAACACCTGGAAAATCAGGTAATTCCCACCCTAATACTGCGCTTTACCAAGGGTCTTAGCAAATGGCACACCAGGAGATTATATCCCACACCTGGCCAGGAGGGTCCCACGCACTCGGAGCCTCCCTCATTGCTAGCACAGCAGTCAGCGATCTAACTGCAAGGCAGCAGCGAGGCTGGGGTAGGGGCGCCTGCCATTGCTGAGACTTAAGTAGGTAAACAAAACTGCTGGGAAGCTTGAAATGGGTGGAGCCTACAGCAGCTCAAGGAGGCCTGCCTGTCTCTTTAGACTCCACCTCTGGGGACAGGGCATAGCTAAAAAAAAAGAAGCAGAAACCTCTGCAGATATAAATGACCCTGTCTGACAGCTTTGAAGAGAACAGTGGATCTCCCAACAGGGAGGCTGAGATCTGTGAATGGACAGACTGCCTGCTCAAGTGGGTCCCTGACCCCTGAGTAGCCTAACCAGGAGACATCCCCCACGAGGTGCAGACCAACACCCTGCACCTCATACAGTGGGGTACATCCCGGTGAGGAAGCTTTCAGAGCAAGAATCAGACAGGAACACTTGTTGTTCAGCAATATTCTATCTTCTGCAGCCTCCGCTGCTGATACCTAGGCAAACAGGGTCTGGAGTGGACCTCAAACAATATCCAACAGACCTACAGCTGAGGGTCT
The DNA here is from genome assembly GCF_000951035.1 of Colobus angolensis palliatus. NCBI lineage: Eukaryota > Metazoa > Chordata > Mammalia > Primates > Cercopithecidae > Colobus > Colobus angolensis. Next base: position 588,747 of record NW_012117188.1, read on the forward strand.
TGACTGTTAGAAGGAAAACTAACAAACAGAAAGGACACTCACACCAAAACCCCATCAGTATGTCACCAACATCAAAGACCAAAGGCAGATAAAACCACAAACATGGGGAAAAAGCAGGGCAGGAAAGCTGGAAATTCGAAAAATAAGAGCATATCTCCCCCTCCAAAGGAACGAGGTTCATTGCTAGCAACGGATCAAAGCTGGACGGAGAATGACTTTGACAAGTTGAGAGAAGAAGGCTTCAGTCCATCACACTTCTCAGAGCTAAAGGAGGAACTATGTAACCAGCACAAAAAAACTAAAAATCTTGAAAAAAGAATGGAAGACTGGATAATAAGAATAATCAATGCAGAGAAGGCCATAAACGAACTGACAGAGATAAAAACCATGACACAAGAAATACATGAAAAATGCACAAGCTTCAGTAACCGACTCGATCAACTGGAAGAAAGAGTATCAGCGATTGAAGATCAAATGAATGAAATGAAGCAAGAAGAGAAATATAGAGATAAAAGAGGAAAAAGAAATGAACAAAGCCTTCAAGAAGTATGGGATTATGTGAAAAGACCAAATCTACATCTGATTGGGGTGCCTGAAAGTGAGGGAGAAAATGTAACTAGGTTGGAAAACACTCTTCAGGATATCATCCAGGAGAACTTCCCCAACCTAGTA
>NW_012117188.1:590523-590861 GCF_000951035.1 Colobus angolensis palliatus
AGAACTCTCCACCCCAAATCAACAGAATATACATTCTTCTCAGCACCACATCGCACTTATTCCAAAATCGACCACATAGTTGGAAGTAAAACACTCCTCAGCAAATGTAAAAGAACAGAAATGATAACAAACTGTCTCTCAGACCACAGTGCAATCAAACTAGAACTCAGGAATAAGAAACTCAATCAAATCCGCTCAACTACGTGGAAACAGAACGACCTGCTCCTGAATGACCACTGGATACATAATGAAATGAAGGCAGAAATAAAGATGTTCTTTGAAACCAATGAGAACAAAGATACAACATACCAGAATCTCTGGGACACATTTAGCAGTGT
>NW_012117188.1:592412-593714 GCF_000951035.1 Colobus angolensis palliatus
TAGGGCAATCAGGAAAGAGAAAGAAATAAAGGGTATTCAGTTAGGAAAAGAAGTTAAATTGTCCCTGTTTGCAGATGACATGATTGTATATTTAGAAAACTCCATTGTCTCAGCCCAAAATCTCCTTAAGCTGATAAGAAACTTGAGCAAAGTCTCAGGATACAAAATCAATCTGCAAAAATAACAAGCATTCTCATATACGAATAACAGACAAACAGAGAGCCAAATCATGAATGAACTCGCATTCACAATTGCTTCAAAGAGAATAAAATACCTACGAATCCAACTTACAAGGGATGTAAAGGACCTCTTCAAGGAGAACTACAAACCACTGCTCAGTGAAATAAAAGAGGACACAGACAAATGGAAGAACATACCACGCTCATGGATAGGAAGAATCAATATTGTGAAAATGGCCATACTGCCCAAGGTAATTTATAGATACAATGCCATCCCCATCAAGCTACCAACGAGTTTCTTCACAGAATTGGAAAAAACCGCTTTAAAGTTCATATGGAACCAAAAAAGAGCCTGCATTGCCAAGACAATCCTAAGCCAAAAGAACAAAGCTGGAGGCATCATGCTACCTGACTTCAAACTATATTCCAAGGCTACAGTATCCAAAACTGCATGGTAATGGTACCAAAACAGAGATATAGACCAATGGAACAGAACAGAGCCCTCAGAAATAACACCACACATCTACAGCCATCTGATCTTTGACAAACCTGAGAAAAACAAGAAATGGGGAAAGGATTCCCTATTTAATAAACGGTGCTGGGAAAATTGGCTAGCCATAAGTAGAAAGCTGAAACTGGATTCTTTCCTTATTCCTTATACAAAAATTAATTCAAAATGGGTTAGAGACTTAAATGTTAGACCTAAAACCATGAAAACCCTAGAGGAAAACCTAGATAATACCATTCAGGACATAGGCAAGTGCAAGGACTTCATGTCTAAAACACCAAAAGCAATAGCAACAAAAGTCAAAATTGACAAATGGGATCTAATTAAACTAAAGAGCTTTTGCACAGCAAAAGAAACTACCATCAGAGTGAACAGGAAACCTACAGAATGGGAGAAAATTGTTGCAATCTACCTATCTGACAAAGGGCTAATATCCAGAACCAATAAAGAACTCAAACAAATTTACAAGAAAAAACAAACAACCCCATCAAAAAGTGGGCAAGGATATGAATAGACATTTTCAAAAGAAGACATTCATACAGCCAACAGACACATGAAAAAATGCTCATCATCACTCGCCATCAGAGAAATGCAAATCAAAACCACAATGAGATA